>NC_090267.1:408925352-409528407 GCF_040414725.1 Anabrus simplex | reverse complement strand
ACGTAAGCATATCGCACAGTTCGACAGTAAACTACATTTTATTAGCGCCACACTCAGACACTTTATTAAACACAGTTAATTTAGCTGATAATGCCTGAAGATTAGGCGATGAATTCTCTTTTTTTTACCGAAGTGAAGGTGAGTTGAGAATCGTTATGCTTCGTAGTGAATAACTACTCAACGTATCTGCATTCAAGTTGAGCTAGAATTCAATTACGGAACTTGGACAAAGACTTCAGCCTATCGCACAGTTCGACAGAAAGCTACATTTTATTAGCGCCACACTTAAACACTTTATTGGACACTCTAGGTTAATTTAGCTGATAGTGCCTGACGATAAATTCTCAGGATCAGTGATCGTTAAGTTATGCCGTTATTAGTTATTTAAATGTGACAGTAGATGTTCAGTAATAAACCTATCTTCATCGTGCATATTATCGGCTGTAATTATGTACGAATTAACTATGAATTATGAATCTGTGTTCACAAGATTTTAATGAATCCTTTTCAAGGTGAATTGTAGCTTTGAGGTACCGGTAGGCATAGTGATTAGAATAGCCTTACCTTATGCATCACGTGTAGGCTATAAAGGTATATACACATATCACTCACACAGGAGAGGAAACATACTCATGCGTGTACTGTGGTAAGACTTTCACACGCATAGGGGATGAAAGTTTGGCAAATACGCTAAATGAGGATACGTATTCAGACACGGAAAATAAAAATTTATGTAGTTAGTTAGAGAACACGTTGGCAGATATTTATACGTGGATATGAAGACGGTGAATTATGTGATAGGAACCTAATCCAAGAAGACTCAGACCGAGGAACGTTCACAATTGTCAGGTAAAATATACTTTAGCACATATTGCAAGTGATTGTTCCTACGGAAGAGTGGGCCACAATGTGTCTCTGAGAGCGATCTTGGCATCCTTTGCAAGTGGATGTCCTATCGTGAGAGTGGGTCACGGTTTTGTTGAGTGTAACCTTGAAATGAACTCTTTAAGACGCTAAATGTCTGATCCGCTCCGTGTTGCTCTCGCCCTCTCAACTAGCGCAAATTAATAGACAATCGCAAGGAATTTACTGCTAACATCTGACATCCAGCAGATACATCATGCCAACCAACAACCACCAAATAGATGAAGAATGCTTTACCTGTATAAAAGCGATCGCTACTGATGAAATCACGGTGGAATGCGACCGCTGCAACTCACACATACACAAAGACTCCTCAACCCTAACACAAGGAGAATATGACATTCTGAAAAGGAGAAACCAGAAACTCATATGGTTCTGCACCGCCTGTAAGCGTGCTGCCCAGGTAAAAGAACACGGCTGCATAAACCTAATCGAAGATCTCCAACAGTGGCTCGACAATTTGAGGGAATACTTGACCCAGCAAATGGAAACCGGACTAGAAAAGCGAATCAGTAACGCCGTCAGGGTCGAGCTGCAAAGCACGATGGGGGTTCACCGCCCATTCCAAAAAGAACCAAATGAACTAGAAGTAACCAAAAAGGGAAGGGAAGGAAGTGGAACTAACACCCAAATCAACCATGGAAGAGTCACAACTACAGTTACAAGGCACAACGAAGTGGAGAAGGAGACAATGCAACAAACCAGGCCAGAGGGTAAAGTGGTGCACCACCAGATGGAGGAAATGAACAAGAACGACCAGGAGGACAACGGACACAACAATGCGAGTAGTGCAAAAGAAATAAATGATATCTCGCCAGCGGAACAGATAATAATGAACACGTTCGTAACAGCAGCCAAAGTGAGCAAGAATGGAGAGAAAGGGAATGGCGATCACGATAACACGTGGAAGAATGGTGGGAAAAGAAGAATGCAGAAACTGAACGAAGATAGTCTAGTGCATACAACCTCAGACAACAACGGGATAGACAAGTATAATACTCAGATGACACGGAAGCCTGGACCAACACCTCCACAAAGGAGTAATATGCAAATCCGCCGTCCTAACGAAGCACAAGCAGAAACACCGCCGAGAAAGGAATATGTAAAATGTACCAAACAAGTAGAAATGAGACTAAAACCTGCAGAAAAGAGTGCATGGCTTTATGTTGCATAACTAAGTCAAGACACTACTACAGATGATGTAGTTGCATACCTAAAGGAAAATGGAGTGGAAGGAAGGATCCACTGCGACATGGTGAATGAAAGAATTGGAAGTCGGGCTTTCAAAGTAGGCATACCCATTGAGAAATATGAATTAGTTTACAACTACAATTTTTGGCCATCTGACGTCTACTGTCGTCCCTTTCGACAACCTTGGAAATACAAAGGCCCGTACTAGCGCGACAACAAAGATACTAACATGGAATTTGGAAGGACTACGAAGTCTACTGAACCTCCTATCAGAAGAAATCCGAATCAACTATAATATTTGCATTCTCACAGAAACTATGGTTAGAGAGGAATCGAGATTTGACATTCCGAATTTCTACAATTTTCATGCATACGCAAGACAATACACAAATAGAGGGAGACCATCCGGTGGCGTTGCCTGTATAGTCAAACTACACCTGGCCCCAATAAAAATACTATGGAGGGAGGAGGATATATTAGTTGTAGAAACATAACCATGTGTGATAGTGGCGGCTTATTTTAAGCCTGAACAAACCGCTACGGACATAATACACTGTCTTGGAGCAGCTTTGAATATTTTTCAAGGAACAAGAAAGGCTGTTCTGGCTGGTGATCTAAATTGTGGAATGTATATAGAAAATTCAAAGAGTAATGAAGTAGTCAGTTATCTAAGAATGGAAGGTTTTCATGCCCGTAATCGAAGCCAAGACTGGACATATATAAGTCACAATGGGGCTAGTACAATAGACCTCAAATGCACCAGAGGAATGCCTGGAAAAAGGAGTGCCAATACTATACTGTCAGAAGGAGCTGCTATCCGCAAACATATCCCAGTCAGCTTAGAAGTAGATGGTGAAGTTAAGGACGATATTCCGGCAACAGCAACTAACAATACAATCAAGAAAATAAACATAGATAAAGTGAGAGAAATGATGGAGGACCTACCAAAGGTAGTAGAACAGATCAAGGAAGGAGATATTGATGACGCTGCAACATGGATCCAATACTGCATCAATAGTGCAGCAGCCCCATAATATGTACAAGGGAGAAAAGCAAAACCACGGTTTGACGAATCATGCTATATTCAGAGGAAGGAGACCCTGAAAAAACTTCACAACATGAGACAAAAGAAAGACAACAAAACAATGGAAGAATGCCGCCAGCAGAGGAAAAGCTATAAAGACATGCTCAAAAAGAATAAAATGGAATACATAGAAGAGGCACAGAGAAAGGTCATTATGGAAGCAGAGTCAGACCCGTATAGGGCACTACGACCAAAAAATCAAAGATTCCAACCCAGCATATCAATGGAAATCTGGGAAGACCATATCAAGAAAGTAACCTGTGCAAAAGAATCAAGACCCAAAAATCAGACCCCCAGAATACCAGGTATGACGGAATCCAGTACAGAAATGGAGATTTTAAAGGCTATGCAGAAAATGAGGAATAATAGATCTCCCGGGCCGGATGGAATCAGGCCTGAACATCTTAAGCAAACTACGGATGAACTGTTACCAGTATGGAAGGCGCTATTAAATGTTTAGAACTCGGGTGAATACCAAGTGAATGGAAGAAATCAACAATTAAGCTACTGTATAAGGGAAAGGGGGAGTACTGATGATCAAACTCGTACCGAGGAATTGCATTGGAGTCGGTTGCCCTGAAGCTATTAACAGGGATACTGACATTCAGGATAAATGTATTTATAGACCCACTGCAGCCAGAAGAGCATTGTTGCTTGCGTAAGCAAAGGTCAACACCCATGGCAGTAGAGAATCTACTACAACATATAACAATGACGCTGGAGAAACCTAACGGCAAACTTTATGTAGTCTTTGTTGATACTCGAAGGCCTTTGATTTAGTCAACAGAACTATGCTTATGAACAAGTTAGAAACGCTAACAGGCAGAACAAGAACAACGACACTCATATCGAATATACTAGCAGAAAACTACATACAAGTCTACGACGGAGTTGGGAATTCAAACTGGATAATGCAAACAAATGGCGTACTTCAAGGTGATCCCCTGAGCCCCACCCTATTTAATGTGCTCACCTACGATGTTGGTGACAGAATTCGAGAAACAACAAAGGCAAAATTATACATATATGCGCATGATAAGGCAATAGCTACAGAGCAGATAAATGACTTGCAAAAGGCAGTTTACATATTAAGTGACTGGGCCCAGAGAAATGAAGTCACAATCAATGAGAACAAGACGGAAATGATAATTTTTCGAAACGGTGGAAAGCAAGCAGTTTCTGACCGTGTGACCTACAACGACAAGGAACTGAAAATAGTCAACAATTTCAAATACCTAGGCATTACCCTACAGGTTAGAGGAAGAAGCTTTAGGCTACACATAAGATCAGAAACAGCTGCCGCAATAAAAGCTATAAACGACATTGGATATATAAATCTCATTTCACTGGAAACAGCAATGGCACTTTTTCAAACGAAGGTGCTGCCCGTTCTGACATATGGACTCGAGCTAATATGGGAATTCCTTAAGTACAGGCAGTTGGAAGAGATAGAAAAGACAAAATCCAGATTTGTCAAAAGAGCCCTTAGTGTATCAATGACAACCAGATCCAGACTGGTGTACGAGCTTGCGAGAGAAACGTTCCTAATAGAGGATCTACGGATAACTCTACTACTACCGACTACGGAAAGTTACTACAAGCTACTCCAAGTTCTACAGAATAAAAAGCGGGATATACCGATGGAATTCAACACAACAAAGGTAATGCTAGACAGAAGATGGACGCAACCTCTGTGTGAAATGAGGCAAGTCGTGACCAGGCTTGCAGTTCATGGTTTCCACCACAAGATTTGCTCCCGAAAAGTGTTTCATGATCCTGATGAACATTGCGTGTGTGAACTATATAACAATACATGCGGAACTTACAACTTAACCACGTTCTCAAACCGAACCAGGTCAATAGTGGAATGTAGCAAGGAGTGGCATGACTGCCCAGAACAAGGAAATATTCTGTATTACTATGTAGGTCAAATTCTAAAAAGAATATGACATATATGTATCATTATGGCCATTCGGCCGCAATAAATTTTTCTTTATTAAAAATGAAATGAAGAACGTCACCCGTCAATCAAAATCACCAGTCTACTACTTTTATGTCAGATACAGTTGCGCATTTTATACATGTTAATTCGTATTTAATTCCGTATAGTGCTTATAATCTTTTATTTGCTTACACAAATATGAGCATTTAAAAATGTTATAAGGTTTAAGCGAGCCACAAAATAAATACGAACTATTTTTAGTTGATTGTTGTTGACAATGTGGGTAGTGGTGCCATCTATAACTAGCTTGACTACCGTATTGAAGTGCTGCCGTTTTGTCCGCTGCCGCTACCATGTGGTCAGGTGTGATTCGCGCGTTTATGAAAGTTTATTTTCATTGTGAGATAACTGTGAAATTTTATTTTAACGAGTGCAGTGACGAAACGAAAAGATAGTCATGAGGCGCGAAGTGATAATTCTTTGCTCCGCGGAGTGTCCCTTAATAGTGCGGAGAACTCGCGAGTTTTACGAGAGGGACATGAAATTCTTACGCTTGTATAGCCGTCTATCTGTTCCTGCAGATCAAGTTGTGGAACGCATATGTCAAACATTAGGGCTTTCAAAGCGTACTGTTATTCAGAGTGGTGTTCGCCTCCAAGAACAGAAGTAAAAACGGACTGGGGTACCATAGCAGTAACGGAAACGGGGCTGATAGTAGGGACTTGTTTCACAGCACTTCGGGAAAGAAACGAATTAAGCTATCTCCTGTAACAGGAATTAATTATTTCCAGGCTGATGCAATACGAAGTCACGGTACGATTTTTACAGCTCCAAGTCCCTTCTGTCATTATTATGGACAATACACCTTACCACTCCGTAATAATGAACAAGACCTCTACTTCGAGCGCCCGTAAAGAACTTTTAGTGAATGGCTGCAGTAAAGTAATATCCCAGCGCATATGTGTATGACTAAATTAGTCGACGAGGAAGCGAAAGAACAAGGGCACGAGGTTATTAGGTTGTTGCCGTAACACTGTCACTTCAACTTCAATGAGTTGGTACGGTATGGGGTGAAGTAAAACATTACGTACGCACTAATAACAAGTACTTCACAAATACTGAAGTGGAAGGACTGTTCCGAGAGAGTATTGCTCGAATGGATGCGGCTTTGTTGATGAAGAAAGTTAGCCATGTCTTAACATTCATTAAATCTGCTATGGCAACGCATGGCATCATCAGTGACTGTCAGGAGTTGATGATCTGTCTAGACGATGATGACAATGACAACGAAGGCGACGGTAATGATGGCAGTGATCTGGAGGATATCGATCCTCTACCTTTGTGAATCAGGAGTGAAAATAAAGTTTCCGAATTTTCGTAAATTTTATAGATTTTACTTGAAACCTTTTGTGTTAGCACCGGTGTATATTATTCTAACATCTATTGGTGTATTTAAAGTGAGATTCTTGTCGGCCGACTTCTTCCGTATTTTCTAACATCAGTATTAAGAACTTCGTAGTATATTTATCTCGTATAATTTTGTGTGATGAATAGTAGGTTAGCTGAAAGTTCATTTTTTGTCGGAATTTATGTGTATTGTGTACCATCACGATGACATTAAAAACATTTCTTCCATGTATTTAAAAACCTAATTGTCATGCAATCAGCTGTTGTTTCGGCGGCAACATCGCTTCGTGCGCCGTCGCAGTGTGACCAACATCGCGTGCAGCTGTCGTGTGCAACCTTACGCCGGCCCACTTATTTAAGTTTTTATTGGGTCAGCCGAAGCTCTTTGACCAACCACCAAGTCCTTTGATTGCGCTGACATGATTTTTACATGATCTTTAGAGCAGGGGTTTGTCACGCGCATAGATCCTAGGCTTCAGTGTTGTGTTGACAGCCGTACTTGGCAGTCGCATCGGTAGATAGGAAATGAGGAGACTGGACCATGGGGAGACTGGCCCAGCGCTGCCTCTGCGCGTGCGCGGGCGCTTCCCTCCCTGCGGCCGCCTCTCACTTGCCAAGGCGCGTGTGGAATGTACTGTCCTGTACAGAGGGCTTCTCGCTGTCAAGGCTACACACAAGTGTGGAATGTCGCTCCTTGCGGCGGCTTTCTACTGCTATGCCTAGATGGGTGGGTGTGATAGGTAACAACACTTGTTATTGTGCGTGATTGAGTTTCCTTTACTGAAAGGTATTGTAAGGGCAAAACAAGTTAACTATTAACCTTACTCTCCTAGTAGAGATTTAAAAAACTCTATTGAGTGTAAGTAACTGCTTAGTTCAATCACAAAAAAATTCCTACCTTACTTACCTATAATTATTTATGATCTTGATTAGCTCTCAAATTATTTATGTTGGTGACAGGAAGTGCATCCAGACATAAATTATCATGTTAGATAATCGCATTGTCTACTCAATTTATATTTTAGGGAGACCTTTCACTTGCTAGGGCGCATGTGGGAAATGTTAACTACACTTACCCGGAGGTCCTTATGTAAGAGGTACATATTTCTCGAAAGGTGTGGGTAAGGTGCTGTGAGTGGATTTGCTTCCAAAAGTTACTTGCTGGAGTGTCTCTCACTGGTCAAGGAGGCCAACCACATGTGAAATAATAACTACGCATTCAGAGGTCTTTACGTAGGAGGCAATTATTTCTTGAAGGTTACCGTTGTGGGTGAGGTACTGTGACTAAGCGGCAACTGGATTTGCTTTAAAAGGTTACTTGCTGGCGAAAGGTGAACAAGTTGTTAGTTTTTGTAAAAAAGAATCCCCCTCTCGCCCTCCCCTACTGTGAGTGAGGGGAAAACACTAAGGAGTGGTACAGTGCAGCTGTTACTAGGCAAGATTTGCTTTGTAGTTTGTCGGAAGGTTATCCCTATCATGAAAGGTGAAGAGGATGTTCATGGCAGGTTGTAATTTTGAGTGAAGGTAAACCACTAACGACTCCAGCCCACTGGTGAGGAGTGAAGGTGGAGACATAAGTGGCTAGTTTAATAAAATAAAATAATAATTTTTTTCTCAACTACTTACCTTTTAATTATCTTCGTTCTTGATTAGCTCTCAAGTCGTTCATGTTGGTGACAGGAAGAACATTCAGCCGTAAATCTTGACGTTAGATACACGCATTGTTTACTAAATGTATATATATATATTTCTCTTTCCCATACTAACCTTACATGAATAAATGACATCTATGAAATATCACTGTACTAGTTAAATAAATAAAACTCAGATAAAGTCTGAAATCAGAGGTTGATAAAGAAATTCCGGCCTTACGAGCGCGATAGTACGAATTTTTATATACGGAATATAAACAGGTCGCCATTTTTTGCTAGAGTTCGCTGGATATGTCGTCAACTGTTTGTACTCTTCGAGGTCAAACAGCCCATACATGGGAATGTCATGTCTGTGATTTCTTATTATCTTTGTCCAAGATGGCTAACACAAATATTTTGTTGAAAAAATGTATTAGGATCTCTGAACTACTAAATTAGTTAGGCGGACACAAGATATGCTATCTCATCAAAAATTATATCGAATATACACTGACTGACAGAGCAAATGCAACACCAAGAAGGAGTGGTCAGAACTTTATGCCAATTGCAGGGTAGACTGACGTCACTGAGGTATGCTCATGATGTGAAATGCGCCGCTGTGCTGCGCACGTAGCGAATGATAAATGGAACACGGCGTTGGCGAATGGCCCACTTCGTACCGTGATTTCTCAGCCGACAGTCATTGTAGAACGTGTTGTCGTGTGCCACAGGACACGTGTATAGCTAAGAATGCCAGGCCGCCGTCAACGGAGGCATTTCCAGCAGACAGACGACTTTACGAGGGGTATGGTGATCGGGCTGAGAAGGGCAGGTTGGTCGCTTCGTCAAATCGCAGCCGATACCCATAGGGATGTGTCCACGGTGCAGCGCCTGTGGCGAAGATGGTTGGCGCAGGGACATGTGGCACGTGCGAGGGGTCCAGGCGCAGCCCGAGTGACGTCAGCACGCGAGGATCGGCGCATCCGCCGCCAAGCGGTGGCAGCCCCGCACGCCACGTCAACCGCCATTCTTCAGCATGTGCAAGACACCCTGGCTGTTCCAATATCGACCAGAACAATTTCCCGTCGATTGGTTGAAGGAGGCCTGCACTCCCGGCGTCCGCTCAGAAGACTACCATTGACTCCACAGCATAGACGTGCACGCCTGGCATGGTGCCGGGCTAGAGCGACTTGGATAAGGGAATGGCGGAACGTCGTGTTCTCCGATGAGTCACGCTTCTGTTCTGTCAGTGATAGTCACCGCAGACGAGTGTGGCGTCGGCGTGGAGAAAGGTCAAATCCGGCAGTAACTGTGGAGCGCCCTACCGCCAGACAACGCGGCATCATGGTTTGGGGCGCTATTGCGTATGATTCCAAGTCACCTCTAGTGCGTATTCAAGGCACGTTAAATGCCCACCGCTACGTGCAGCATGTGCTGCGGCCGGTGGCACTCCCGTACCTTCAGGGGCTGCCCAATGCTCTGTTTCAGCAGGATAATGCCCGCCCACACACTGCTCGCATCTCCCAACAGGCTCTACGAGGTGTACAGATGCTTCCGTGGCCAGCGTACTCTCCGGATCTCTCACCAATCGAACACGTGTGGGATCTCATTGAACGCCGTTTGCAAACTCTGCCCCAGCCTCGTACGGACGACCATCTGTGGCAAATGGTTGACAGAGAATAGAGAACCATCCCTCAGGACACCATCCGCACTCTTATTGACTCTGTACCTCGACGTGTTTCTGCGTGCATCGCCGCTCGCGGTGGTCCTACATCCTACTGAGTCGATGCCGTGCGCATTGTGTAACCTGCATATCGGTTTGAAATAAACATCAATTATTCGTCCGTGCCGTCTCTGTTTTTTCCCCAACTTTCATCCCTTTCGAACCACTCCTCCTTGGTGTTGCATTGTCACTGTCAGTCAGTGTATATATGTTTAGCATGGAAGGAGAAATAATAAATCGTATAATGAATCAGTTAGGGGCACGTGAATTAACCGCGAGTTAAAAATGACGTAGAATAAAAAACAACGACACCAAAGAACTTCGGTGAACAAAGACATCAAACACGACAGTGTTCAACAAAACAAAAGAACGCGATGCCACATAGCAGAAATATTGGTAGAAAAACTGTAAAGCATGGCTTCTATAAAATAACATATTACGAATTATTCCTTAATCATCATCTGACTTGAAACATTATGTGAGTAAAAGCTATAATTTGTAACACCCACACAGGTCGGTCTATTGATGATAGGATAAAGAAAAAGAATCTGGAGAAGGAATCGAGGTTACACCATTTGGTTGTTGAAAATAAAAAATATGTGTCTGCATATATAGGTTAGGAAGAATTATTCAAGCAACTCGAATAATAAGTGGAACATCACACTGTTTTATTCACCTGTTAGTTCAAAGTACATGTTTAAATTCGTTCTTACATGCCTCACAATCCCTAATCATTGGATTCGAGCCGCGAAAATTGTCGACTTCATCTTCTCCTCTATGGCAAAAATGTCCTACACAACGTGTGCAAACTGCTATTTCCAGTTTCGCTTTTGTATAGAAGGGAAGTATCTCCCATGCCCCATCTAAATCTTTAGCGGCATATGTTGAGAGAAACCCACATGGTAAATAGTTAATTAGATGTTGCGGCATTCGAAATAAACTATCATGTGTATAGTATGATGTAATAGCCTCACTTACTAGTGAGAAATATATTGGACGTAAAGGATCAGGTTTAATATTTGGTGTACAAACTTCACATTTACACTGGATGTTACTGTTAGCTTCACGGTTTTTATTCTCACCAAACTAATTCTTTACTTGTCGTTCCGAGAGCGTTGACACGCACACACTGTTGCCAACGTTGACAATACCTTACTATTTATTCACACAGTTTTTAAACAGTGTGCTACAATTGACATTACGTCACACTGACATCGTATAGTCTAGTTAGCTTTAAGGTACACTTCCCTCAGCGGTTGCTTAGTGTGAAAATAGTGCACTAGAGATAATTATTTTATGCTTGCTAACGAGGAGGATCGAACTTGATCTCTTGATAATTTTTTGAAATTTGAGCGATTTTGTGCTTCTCATTTGCTTGCCAGCGTCATACTGTTTCCTGTGGACGTTAGTGTATTTTAATATATGACTGTAAGCTGACAAATCCTTATCGTCATACAACTGTGCATCCGGTCTGTGTGAAATAATAATTCAAGGAGACCTTCAGTTAAAGGATAGTTAAACTTGTCAATTATGAGATTGTTATCGCGAAAAAGTACTTTTTTACTCCCTAAATAGTGTTCTCCATGAACTACTCGAACCCAAAATATTATATCAACTTTGTGTCTCAATTGTGGGTTAAGATAATTTTGCAGGAGAGTCGTAACCTTTCTGTCCAGAGTTTCTTCTTCTTCTGATTCTTCTTCATCACTTATATAAATATTTAATTTTCGATTTTTCTTTGCATTTAATCCATTCAAGATAACTGTAAGCAGCTGCAATTTATTTAATGGTTCAGTTATTGGTTTAAATGTTTCTTCTAACTTTAGTTTGTTTAAAGCCATATCTGCTTTAAGGGATTTTTTTACATCTTTTCTTAATTTTGCTAGTTTATTCTTTACACAACTTTTTCCATTATGTTCGCCTGCATTTTTAAACTGAAGTGTAACGTCTATTGTTTTACTCATATATAGTATATTCAAAGAGTATATGGAGCGGAAGATCGTTAGTATTCCATTGTTCTGGATTTTTAGGCGGAATTGAATTTCATCATCTTCCTTTACAGCAATTGGTGCACCTACTTCTAATTCGATTGGATTGTCCTCGTGATTAATATTCGCATATACCTGAGAACTACGTGAAACTGTTAAGGGTGTACGTGTACCCGTGTAGGGAAGCTTATACATAAGTCGACAATTTTGTAGCATATATATTGCTGACTGATTTGATGGTAGACTGTTAATTTGAAAAAGAGCTTTTCTTGGTTTATTGTACAGTTCCTTTTTCATCTCTTCAAACTCTTCTTTTGCAGTAGCAAACGTTTCTAAATATTGTTTGTTAACAACATCTTGCTCGTGAATAGGTGAATCAACATTTGTAATTCGTTTGTTCTTCATATTTAATTCTCCGTTATATTCTACTGGTAGATAATTTTTCTGAAGTTTAGTTATGAGAAGTTTTAACTCGTCAACTTCTCTCCGCGCAGCTGCATACTGTTCTACAAAGATTTTATTTGCAATATCTTTCTCATTTAACGGATTATGTACGTTAGTAATTCGCTTATTTTCCATACTCAACGTACCACCCAAATCAACGTTTAGTTTCTGTTGATTGCTTATTTCATTCTTCAGTTTTTCGAGTTCTTCACGCGCTGCTGAATGTTTTTCCAGGTATGCTTTATTAATCGCATCCGTCGAATGAATAGGTTTGCCGATGTTTGTTACTCGTTTATTTTGGATATCTATCGATCCATCGTCATTCAGTTGTAGTAGTCTACCTTTTGTATGCTTTTCTAAAAATAAAAGCGAAATTGCATCTTGTTCCCCTTCAGGATCTGCCACACCCGATATTCTCTTGTTGTTCATGTTCAGGTTATTGTCAGTTAAAGGAAGTTGATCTTCCACAATATCACGTAAAAGAGATTCAACATATTCTATGCGTCCAGAAACGTCGTTAACTCATTTCTCCAAATGTCTCTGCACATGGTTAGTGTGCGTACGCATTGTGTCAAGCGAAACTGCTTCGTTTCCATTCATCGCTGGAGCTATTCCTTTCAGCCTTTTGATCTTAAAATCAACTGCATCCTCTTCTAGTCCACATATCTCATGTATTTCATTTATAAGATCTAAAATGTCACGTTGTATTTCTTCTTTATTAATACTGTCCTTAACGGTTTTTAACACATAATTTTTATTACAAGCATCCTCCATGTTTATAGAATTGTCGACGTTCTTTAACCGTTTACCATGAATACTTATGTTTCCGTCAGATGTAGATGTTACGTAATTTGTATTAACTTACATTTATTAATCGACATATGATTTAGTAGTAATTTCATGTCGTGATGATGGTCACGTTACATACACGCTACTAGTTCTGTTGTTTGATGCCATGGTGATGTTCTCTCTCTACTCAACAATTCGAAAATGATTTCGTTAATGCATACACTATGGTATTTATTTCTCATAAAATATATCGAATCCATTTCGATATTGACCTTTGCTTATTTCGCTATCCTTATCGATAACGAGAAAGCTGAATTTCGACTGCGTCCAACAACGATAACATAAATCAGTGAACTGGATGTAACTCATGTCGGTGTTCACGTGATCGTCGTAAACATGACGAAGATTTCTTGCATCTTGTTTAAACAGAATAATGAAATATGCGTTGTCTCTAGTAAGTTGTTCGGGAATGCGGGAATAGGTCTGACATAAGTAAAAAACATCCACGATATGGTGTCGACCTCTACTAAAGTAGTCTTTCATGTGCTGTTGTTTGTCGCTTGCTACATCGTCAAAAATAAAAACAGAATTTCTTAGAGCTTTTTCTGGCGGTATTACTTGCTCACGATCAGAGTAAAACTCACATTTTATTTCTTTAATAGATTTTAAAAGCTTCTCCCGCTCAATATATTTTTTCTGCGACAATGATTTTGAGTAAACATACACATTCTCAAATCGTAACCCGTTCAGTTGCAATAACAAATGAATCACAACATTAGTCTTCCCTGCATTCGATGGACCGCATATGATACCGCGTATTGTGTCCGGCAACAGTTTACTATGTTTATTTTTCTTTCTTACTGAACGTTTTGTGTCGTTCAGATTCGTAACAGGTAAAGATAAGGATTGTTTTATTGCCTTTACCATCACTTTCTTGTGATGATAATAATGCACAGGAGCAATACGTACAGTGAATTTCTTTTTTTATCAAAGTTATTGTTTATTACTAAATAAACACGAACTTTTTACCTTCTGATATACTTATCTAGTTCCAAAATGGTTCGTGCATCACACTACAACTAGTATTAAGAAGTGCTGGAACAGCTGTCCTGTTATAGTGAGCTAATAATATGTTGCCAACTTCACAACCCATCATATACCGGCACGAAGGTGACCATTTTCTGTGTTCTGATAATGGATCGTCATCTTTTTCCCACGAAAATAATTCGATTCCGCAAAAATTCATTTAACAGCGTCTAGGTATCCCGTGTAATAAAATCCAGCTTTAGCTAAACATACGGGGTCTATCCACGGTACACGCCATCTAGCGAAAGTCCTTATCAATCTACCTCAGATGTTAAATTTAACGGACGAGGAATGTACGCTACGTCGCTGTAAAATGAGGACAGCAGAAAAATACCTCTTTTATTTATGTATATCTTCCTACCTTCGAAAAAATAAACATTTTAGTATTCAACAGTTGCACATCGTGTAAAAATGTAATTCGTGTATAATAACACACTTGCTAGCAGGAGCTCTTATCTGAGTATGCTGCGTCGAAGATGCGACGTTGTAGCAGCTCCATGTAAACGAGTAGGGAAAGGAGGAATAATAGGCAAAGTTCTTAATAAAGCTGTAGATAATTTACCAGTAGAGTTGCACATACCAGGTTATGAATTTTGCGGACCTGGGACAAATTTAGAAAAAACGGCTTAAAATTGGTGATCAAGGAATAAATCTATTAGATAAGGTATGTAAAGAACTCGATATCGCTTATGCTACATACAAAGACCAGAACAGAAGGAGAGAAACAGATGAAATCTTAGCCTCTAAGGATTGGTCTCGTGTAAACTCTCAGGACGCATCATTAGGAAAAAGAGAAGCTGCACTAGCAGTTACGGGTATTATGAAAGCGAAATATAAAGTAGGTCGGGGTAGACGAAGAAGAAAATCAAAACATCGAAGAGAACGTGTAAAACCGAAAAAAAGACAGCATGCTGTAAAAAAGAAAGGTGGTTTTCTTCCACTCCTTTCGATATTTGCAGCCTTGTCGGGCATGGGCGGTCTAGCAAGTGGAGCTGCCGGCATTGCATCGGCTGTAAACAAGGCGAAAGCCGCACAGGAAGAATTATAAGAAGTGAAGCGACACAATCGAATGCTTGAAGCAATGCGTGAGAAAGGGCTTTCTACTCGAAACAAAGGACAGGGCATTTACTTAAATCCTCCAGCATACAAAAGATAATGGAAGGCCTGCCGAATAGAGCATTAACTAACTTAGATTTATATCGTCACGCATTTCGTTTAATAATTCCCTACTTCAGAGGTGTGTTTATGCGAGATACATTACCGAAAATTTCCCGTAAAAATGAGAGTTGTATTTTGAATTTAGATCCGATAAGTAAATCTGTTTCGCACTGGGTTCCGTTCAGTAAACGAGGTGCATATATGTACTACTTCGATAGTTTTGGTAATTTACGTCCCCCTAAAGAGGTACTAGAATATTTAAAAAACTGTTACATTCGGTATAATTTTCATTCTTATCAAACTTTTAATTCATCAATTTGTGGTCATCTGTGTTGACTATTTTTATACTGTATAAATAAAGCACTACCTTAGTATTTGTGTTCAGTGTGCACGATGCCATATGAAAGACGGATTACACTCGAGGGTAGAAGCTCGAAGGTTGATGTAGTATTAGAAAACCCGATTTTTTTTGAATAGAGCTTCCTTCTATGAAATAGGACTTGCGGCACTGTTTACATCTAATAGTATTCGAAATGTCACTAGTAAAAATAATAAGTTTGCTATATGTTTGAATGGTAAAATATTATTTTGAGTGTAGCAGAAGGTATTTATGAATTCGAAGATCTTGTTGCAAAAATAGGAAGTTTGCTAACTATTAAAATGTGAAACTATTTCTGCAAGGGTACACTCCAAAACTTAGTTTTTTTTATCTCGACTATTAACAACAAACCTACTATGCATTCTCCGTTTGACATTGATTTCAATGTACCGAACAGTGTTGGTAGTAGATTAGGTTATCTGTTAAATGTATATGAGAAATATGCTAACCATGAATCACAGCTGAATGAAATAGGTCACGTGAGCGTTAATAGCACAAATAACCAGATTGGTATTAAAATGAAGGGAGACAAAACAACTGTAATCGCATTACCAGAAGGTAGTTACACTTTTTCGGAAATAGGAGCTCTAGTTCAAGAAGCAATAATTAACAACTTTCCTATTCTCGAACAGGAGAATGACCTACTAGAGAGAGATAGTAAACTTTTTACTGAAAATGAAAACCTACAACCTGTTTTCCAGTCATTGGCCGGGTCAGGGATGTAATGAATGAAGCATATATAATCTGTAGTACGATGGGGTCGCCACTCCCAAAGTGATATATTAATGACTTATAGATGCTACGAAATGGGAATGGAGAGTGTTGCTGGAATGAAAGATGACAGGGAAAACCGGAGTACCCGGAGAAAAACCAGTCCCGCCTCCGCTTTGTCCAGCACAAATCTTACATGGAGTGACCGGGATTTGAACCACGGTATCCAGCGGTGAGAGGCAGACGCGCTGCCGTCTGAGCCACGGAGGCTCGTAAACTTATTACTATTACTTATTAAAAGACCTATCTTCGCTGTAAAATGTCTTCAAACCTAGACGTAGACTCTGATGTTTCCGACTCAATTGCTGATTTGTTAGGAATTTCACGTCAAAAATATGAAGCTAATGAATTTCATATTTCAGGGGAGATTATTAAAATGAATTACGTAAACTCGATTCGCGTATGTTGAAATCTCGTGTTAGGTTCCGGTTCCTACCTCAACGGTAAACAAACACATTCTTTATACAATTTTAAATCGCTTGTTCCAGCAGGCTATCCTATTGTAGTTCAAGCGTGAACTATAAGCTTCTTACCGGTACACACTGGTGTTATTCAACATATATCCGTCGTACTCGAAGATCAGTTCGAAAACCCATTCCACTTACAAAATGAGGATGTAACAGTAGAGTTAATTATTCGTCCAGTGAAAATACAATAATCGTATATAACATAAAGCGTACACTTACGTACTATCATTCAAGTAAGGAACAGTTGAACAACAACATCATGGTAGTAATTTACAACAACCAGTCAAAAAACGAGGATTAAAAGAAGAAGCAGCAGCCATAGTAGTAAAATATAGAGTAAAGCTAAAAAAACCAATCTCATCGTGTACGCTACAAGAAAAAATTAACCGCAAACAATAAAGACTTTTTACAATCGCTAGGCTACCGACTACTATAAGTCCTATTTCTCCTACGGAAAACACTTTAGCCTCTTTTCGTGTGTTATCAAGGTAACATCAACAAGAAATATGTTTAACGTAACAGACAAAGTTGTATTTGAAAACGGAGTAGCCAGGCAGGAGGTAAGAAGCTATCGTTCAAATGCAAGCACGAAATATAAAAACGATGAAATTCGAGTTCCTGTACCTTCTAAAGCCGATGTTTACATAGAAGGTGGTATTGTTAAATCAAACACAGATGATGCACCTTCAACTTCAACTGTTTCCGATCAAACTTTCGCAGCAAATCTTTCCGATGAAAGAACACGGAAATATTTTCTACAATGCTACCGAATACTATAAGATGAAGCATATATATTCTTTTTCTCTACCAAAAACTACTTTAGTCTCTTTCTGTGTACAATCACGGTAACATCAAGGAGAAATATATTCAACGTAACGGACAAAGTTATTTTCGACAACAGAGTTGCCAGGCGAGAAGTAAGGTGCTATCATCCATATGCGGGCACGAAATATGAAAACAACGATGAAATTCGAGTTCCTGTACACAACCAAGAACATATATTTTTACCCTCTGAAGCTGATGTTCACATCGAAGGTGAAATAGTTAGGTCAAGCGCAGATAATACACCTTCAGTTACAGCCGCTCCCGATCCAAACTTTGTAGCAAATCTCTTCGATGAAATTGGTATTGAATTGAATGGGAAAGAGATTGAAAGAACTCGGCGTGTAGGTACGACTAGTGCTATAAAAACTTTCGCCTCTTATTCTAAAAATGAAGTGCTAGCGTGCAAAATGCCGGTTATTTTCCTTCAATTTCCACACCACCAAACGAAGCTAATATTGTCCACGCACTTCAAAGCTGTTTCATACAATCATCACACTGC
The DNA here is from genome assembly GCF_040414725.1 of Anabrus simplex. Classification (NCBI taxonomy): domain Eukaryota; kingdom Metazoa; phylum Arthropoda; class Insecta; order Orthoptera; family Tettigoniidae; genus Anabrus; species Anabrus simplex. The sequence continues at coordinate 409,510,099 of NC_090267.1, read as the reverse complement.
GTCTTCTTTGCGATTTATTGGAAGACTACAGGAAACCATTCATAAAATGTAAACTTGAATTTATCTTTATTCGTTCTAGAGATGACAAATGTGCACTGTTTTCAGCCAACGCGGAAGATACTGCTAAGGTCTAAGTACGGAAAATGTATATAAAGCTACCAACTCTAATACTGTACGACGAGGAAGAAGTTAAACGCGTAAAGTTAATCCAAAAAATCCTTCTATTCCTCTAGCATTTCGTTCGTGGAGTTATCACGAGTTACCTACTATTCCAAATTCAACGAAAATTAATTGGATTGTTATGACTACGTCACAAATAGAAAAACCGAGAGTTTTTATGCTTGCTTTCCAAACCGATCGTAAGAAAATTAATGCTTCGTCTTCTCTGTTCGATCACTGTAATATTCGATCCGTTGGCGTATTCTTAAATTCAAACTTTTATCCATATGAAAAGGCTGTATCTAATTTTAACAATGGCGACTGCTGTGAATTTTATGATATGTTTATCAAGTTTCGTAATGCGTACTATCAGCTTGATGATAATCGTTCCGAACCTAATATATCACGAAGTGAATTTCAATCACATTGTCCTATTGTTGTTATTAATTGCATGGAACAGGTAGAATCGATAAAATCTTCCAGTGTAGATGTTCGCGTTGAAATTGAAACAAACGAACCTATTCCAGCCAACACTACTCTGCATTGCATTATTATTCATGACCGCATAATAAATTATAAACCACTAACGAATGAAGTATTTTTCTTCCAATAATCTTGCGCGAGTTTTTCTTCTTTTTATAACAGTGTATATAAACAAGAGAGAGAGGATTCTCTGCTTCAGTTCTTCGATATCAAGCACACCATGAGTGCAAAACCTAGAGGAGTGATAGTTGACATTCGGAAGTTACCTACCGGAGTTTACGAGATAGCCAGTTGTAATATAGATTCGTCTAAAAATGTGTTATCTACAGCTCTATTAGGTATGAGTGTACCTAATTTAGATTTCACGCTTACGTCGTTTTTCACGCTTACGTCGTTTTTCAGTCTTCTCAGTGATCAACAATAGCAATGTCTGGTTGTGTGCAACTGTGTTAATGAATTACGTCTATTAGCACAGCGAGAGTATCATCGTACATGCATAATTGACTTGAACACTATAGAAGGTGTACCCGATTTAGGAACAATGCGTAACGAGTGTTTCCCTGTTGATTGTCCGCGTCATTTACCACATGTTGCAAGACATTCAGGCAGCTGTGCTATGTTCAACGTTCACGCAGTTCATAGTTGGTTAAAATCGTCAGATGGTGTGATGACAATAGTGTGTTCAGTAATAAACAAATTTAAGAAAGAAGGTGTGAGCAGATTCAATAAATTTGAGTGGGCTTTCTTCCCTGAAAACATATTATCTATTTACGAACAACATCAGTTAAGTGCGCTCTGGCAGTATCTACCAGATCAGCTGAAGGCGAACTTACACCATGCTTGTCAGGATTCTGGAGCTAACAGCGACAGCAACGTCCGAGCTTGATTTCAGCTACTAATTCAACAATTATTAAGGTGAAGAAAAAAATAGATATAATGGCATCCTTTTCTTCGTGCTTGCTTTTACGGTTTTATTCTGCTACCAACTAATTTATTTTTTCTCCTCTGCAGGTCTCTCCTCATGGTGCGCACAACAACAACAACAACAACGTCCGAGCTTGATATTAGTTACTATTTCAACAATTTTTTTGCTTGTTGTTTTACGTCGCACCGACACAGATAGGTCTTACGGTGACCAACAATTATTAAGGTAAAGGAAAATAAATATTAGTTTCCTTTTTTGCTTGCTTTTTCTGTTTTATTCTGCCATCAACTAATTTTTCTTTATTTTTCCCTCTGCAGGTCTCTCCTCGCGGTGGCAGTCAAAGATTCAGTCTCTGCAGATCTCTCCTCGTGGTGGCAGTCAAAGATTCAATCGAAATTTTATATCAAAAAACAAAAAACTCTCTAGTCTCTCATTCAATAAATTTGATTGTAAAAAGAAATATGTTCTCTTTTTTTCATTCTCCTACTCCTACTTTAGTTAGAGTACAAGGAATAAAAGGAGAGACAGCGCAGGATAGTTGAAAGAAAAACTTTTTAACAACTTTTTGATCATCTAGTTTGGATTTTATTTTTTCGAAAAAGAAAAAGATTAAATAAATATATATAGAAAGTTAACTTACAGTATAATAGTATACAGTGCACTTTAAAAAGGGAAAGTATAAATACAGTACAATACATTGAATAAAAGAAACAGCGAGTGAAATTCTATAAGATTACATTTTTTTCTTAATCAAATACAGCAGAAACAAAAGTTTCTAAAATAGAATTACTATACAGTGCACTTTAAAAGAGAAAGTAGTACAATACATTGAATAAAAGAAACAGTGAGTGAAATGTTTATCTAGTTTGAAATTCTAAAAGATCACAATTTTTTCTTAATCAAATACAGAAGTGTTTCTAAAATATATTGATTAAAGTAAACACAGAAGAAACATGAGCTTCTCCTCCTATTACTTAATAATCACCTACAGACTAAATTACATTATTTTTACATACGGAAGGGTAAACTGATGAGGAAGTATAGGAGGTGCTCACAAAAAGAAGCAAATTTACTATGCGAGGTAGCTATACATTGGTTATACTTCTTTTCTCTGCAAGACTGTAATGTCCAAATGGTAATGTATTAATTTTGTTATCTGTGATGTACCTTTCGTAATCATTAGCTGTGAGGGCTAGTTTGTATTGACGAACCGTGAACACAGAATGAGAAGTGGAAGTGATGCACACTTGTAGTTTAGTCACTCGCTCACCTTCATACAGACAACGTCTATACTGATCAATTGTAAGGTGATCAACAACATTTTTGACACCCTTAGCTTTACATGTTGGTTTCTCTTTTTCACACAACTTAATAGCATACATCTTTGGTCGCAAACCTACAAATTCTTCAACATATTTCCACCGTTTTCATCCTTCATTAAACCTATTTCACCTGAATTTTTTCTTTCAATTTGGAAAGGATTATTTTCATCATAAGTTCCTGTGTCAAACAAAACTGAATATTGAGACTTTCAGAACCTTCTTCAAGAAAGTCGCCTTTAGTTTTTCTAGCTTTTCCAGGTGTTTCAACTTGAGGTGTGTTCAGATATTCTCCAGTCCGTATGTTACGACAGGTGTAACCTAGAGATGAAAATGTTCCAAGGCTGTTTTGACGGAGAGTTTTCTTAGCTGCCTGATGTTATTTATGACCCTCGTAGCCGCGCCGATCGTATCGTTGACGTGGAGCGTAAAACGTTCCCAGTTGACTGGAGTATCACAGATTCTTGTCTTCGTTTAGGGTGAGTTCGTTTTCTTCCGCTCATTCCAGCAGCAGATCAAATGCAGATTGTAGCTTCTTTCAGATCTCGAAGCCAGCACGGTATCAACAGCGTACATATATGGAATTACTTCCTTTGAGACTTCCTGTGTGATATCTGCCGTCGCGATGATGAACAGTAGTGGGCTTAGAGGGTCCGCTTGCAATACACCGGTTGTTTGTTCTATTGGGATTGATGTTTTGATTCCATCGCTTATCTCTATGAAATTTGAGGCCAAGATGTTCGCGATAAGCTGTTTCTTCTCATTTGTTTTCCCAACTTCTCTATAATGATTTTCCTATTGAGCGTGTCAAAAGCCTTGGAGAAGTCTATAAATATGGCATGTAATTTTCCTTTTGAGACTGTCAGGGCATTGGATGGCCTGTGTTGTAGATCTTCCTTTTCTGAAGCCAAATTGCTCCTCCGGGAGCTTCGGGTGGATTTTTCTGTTGAGGCGTTGGTATAAGAGTATTGTTAGAATTTTGAATAAAGATAATTCTATGGCGATGCCCCGATAGGAGCTTGGGTCCTCGGTGCTTCCCTTTCATTTATACAACAGTTTTACTGTGGACTTTCTCCAGCTATGGTGAAAATTTCCTAGCTTGAGACATTCATTCAGGAGGGTAATTATAGCTTCCTTTAACACTGGGAGAGTGATTTTAAGGTGCTAATTTCATATATTGTCTGGGTCACAAGCGTTGTTATTTTTTGAGCAGAGGATAGCGGCCTCTACTTCCTCAGTTGTGAATATCTCCATGTCAAAGTCAGAGTTCCCATCGATCTCGGGGGTATCCGATGGTCGAGTATCCGCTGCCGCTATCAGCCTCCGCTCCTCTTGCTCTTGATAACGTTGCTTTGTTTCTTTTTTGAAAGTCTTGTATGTCTTCGTATGATTAGAGTATTTCCTTAGATGATCGTCAGTTGGATATTTGAGAGCTGTGTGTAGGGCATCATAGGTGGTCCTACGGGGTCTGTAACAGGCTTTGTCAAACCATGGTTTCGATTTTCTCTTTATGACGGCCTCTGGTATAACTTTGCCCTGTAAAAGATGTTCTAGCATATTTGCTGCTTCGTCAAGATATGCTTTCCGGGCCCTTCCTGAGATTGTCTGGTTGTCGGTCTCACATATGGACTGGTGTAGAGTCTTCCTTGAGAATTTCAATGTTTTGGCTTATCCTGTTTGTTGACCAGACTGAGTAGGAAAGTGGTTTCTACTAGTTGGTGTTTCCGGTAGGGGGTCGGGATTGTTTTATTGGCTTTAATTTACCTTGATTCGAAAAGACGAGATCTACGGTGCTAGTGCCGTTATAACATACATACGTTTTCCGATTTTTGTTGTTTGCCAGTGATATCCCTCCCTCTTCTACGTAGCTTAAGACCTCTATTGTCTTCTGTGATGTAATGTCTGTTCGGCAATTTGGGTCTCATGCTAGGATGATGTTATCCTCCCGTTCCGTTATACTCAGAGCCGTTCCTATTTCATCAATGATCTGGTGGGATGTGAAACCAGCCTGAAAATACACACATATTACCACGCACAATTTAGTCTTCACTACTAGAACGTTGTTGTTTTATGCATGACTTGGAATGGTGTGAAGTGAGCCTTTAAAAGGTAGGTGATTCCTCCTTTCGGCCTCACCACCATACCTTGCTCTGCCAGATTGTTCACTGTGTAGTGATTTCTCGTAATCCAATCTGAAGTTAGGAAGTTTTCAACCAGTATTACGACGTCATAGGGGTAAAAATGTTTTCTGGCGTTGAGTTCGTGGCGTTTATCAAGCCTTTAATATTCCATAGAAGTAACTTCACTTCCTGCTTGTTTGCATCTCGCGGGATTTCATGGTCAAAAACGAAAAGGCCGGTAAATCACTTCCGCTGGCCAAAAGTTTGGATCGTAAGCATCCTCCGTCCTCTCGAAGGGAATCCCAACTTTAAAGGATTTATTATCGCCTCTGTTGATGAGTTCCTCACATTTTATGCCGGATTCGATTCCCTTATCTTTTAAGTAGTCTACGACATCGCTTGCAGTTACATCCGGATTCACTCGTCCTATATACAGCCATGCAGTCTTGTTTGCGGCACGTAGTTTTCCATCGGGCGCTTTGATGTACCCTTGTGTATTCTTCTTGGTGTACGGGGTGTGAAATGATCTTGGTCTTGATCTCCTGCCCCTCCGTCTACTGGTCATCGTATGGCAGGGGAGCCCTCGCTATGGTGTAGTGGTTGTTGTCTCGTTACTTCCGCGGTCCGGGACCTCCCAGATCTACTACGGTGAAACCTACTGCTGAAGAGTACCTGAACAAGTCTATAAATGTCTCAACATTAACCCATCATAAAGATGGCCGCCATCTCACCGTCAGATAGCTCCTCACTTGTATTCATGTAGACTGAGTGGACCTCGAACCAGCCCTCAGATCCAAGTAAATATCCCTGACCTGGCCGGGGATTGAATACTGGTCCTCCGGGTACGAAGCAGGTATGTTCCCCTACAACGTGGAGCCGGCATTTCATATTCAGAAATAATAAAACATGTATATGATACTTTTTGGAAGATTTCTGCAGTCATGTATCTTTTAAACAATCTGTTCAGAGAATTTATTAAAATTTGCTGTAATGACTTATCACCTTATCAGAGAGGAATGATAAGCTATGTGCCTTTCATAGAAAAATGTCGTTTCACAAGTTTCCCTTTTGTTGATATTTAAGATTTTTTCTATCGGTACAGGAGTTTGTGAATATTTGATTATGTTCTCCAGTCTGCGAAGAGACAGGCAATTTTAATCTCACGATATATAATCATACACCCCTTTGAAGGTCACGGCGCAATATATTGCGTGTAGCGGTAAGTGCCGCTGTGGTTAGGGGGCAATATATTGCGTGTCGCTATTTGCAGTGATATATCTTCTTAACTGTATATATTTGGACAACGATTGAAAAACGGATAGCTCCCGACATCTGTTGGCTATTTTCTGAAGTCGTTGGGTTATTGTTATAACCACGGGGAGCGCTGGAATTGAAATGTTTTTAAGCGGATGTCTTGAGCTTTAGCGAGTCAATTGCAAACAGTTGACAGTGGTTGCGCCAAGTCGAGCTGACATTCATACAAGCACGATAAAGTTCGTGAAATTCTTATGAATGATGAAAGTGATTGTTCGGTATTTGAAGACAGTGATGAAGACAATGTAGGAGGTATATCTGGAATTAATTCAATAAGTGAAGACTTAAATGGAAGTGAGGATGAGGTCTTAAGAGCCGCCACGTCCGAAGCGAACAAAGGTAAATGAAGCGCTTAGTAGTCACAGAGTTTGTGAAAATGAAACTATAACTAACCAATTCACGCCAACCGCTTTTAACTTTGATGACATTAATTCAGGAACTTTCACTGACGAAACATTCTTCAGAAATGGACATTTTCAAAAAATTGTTCCTAGTGACATTAGTATAGAAAATAGCTGCAGAAACTAATTTATATCAGTCACGGTTTATGAATAGGAAGACCAGAATTTCACCCCAAGCCCGAGCACAGAAATGGAATGATGTCACGGTTGATGAAATGTATCTGTTCCTAATAATTAGTTTGCTTATGGGCCATGTAAACAAGCATAAAGTAGACGAGTACTGGTCTACAGATCCTCTTATTCACACATCTATCTTTTTTCAGTTGATGTCTTGTAACCGCTACAATGCAATCCTGCAGTTTCTTCACTTCAGTGATAATTCCTTACAAATTCAATGTGATCCACGGTACAAACTTAGGCCTGTTATGGAACATATAAAACAGATTTTCCCATGTCTTTTCCATCCATTTCAAGGTCTGTATTGACGAAAGTCTTGTTTTGTTCAAGGGCCGGTTGTCTTTCAAACAATACATACCTTCGAACCGGAACTGATTTGGCCTGAAATTATTTGTGTTATGTGACTTGTACACTGGAGCTACTACGGAACTTATTGATTGCAGCCTTGGGCTTTCTTCGACATTAGTTATGACAATGATAATCCCTATTTGAATATGGGCCATAGCCTATATATTGACAATTATTACACAAGCCCAGAGCTATTTGAGACCATACACTCGTAAAAAACACATGCTTGTGGAACAGTAAGGAATAATCGAAAGGGCCTGCCAACTGCTTCTAGAAAACTGAAACGAGGGGAAATGGAGGGAAATCATACGTCCATCATTTTTTCTGTCAGATGGACAGATGAATGGATAGGAGGGAAGTTGGCAAGCTAACAACTACACATTCAAGTGGAATGGTTCATACGAGGGAAACAGATCACAGCACGGGAGGACAACGAAAGATATGAGTGTGTGTTGGTGCCTACAACAAGAAAATGAGGCCTGTTGATAGATCCGACCAGATGATTACTACTGTCCAGTTCACTCGCAGGTCGATCAAATGGTATAAGAAATTGATTTTCCATTTCTTGGAAGTGATAACACTGAATTGCTTCTTTATTGAGAGGATTCTAAAAGGAGACAAGAGGTCACTGAAATCGTTTCGACAGGAAGTTGTTCGTTCGCTAACTGAAGCAGGGCCTACAAGAACTTCATCTATTTCTGGAGGTCGTCCGTCTAGCGGGGATAATCCGACGAGGCTAACTCACCAACATTTTCTTTCCCTTATCCCTCCAAACGAACCAGGAAGAAGACAACATTCAAGAGTGTGCTATGTGTGTGCCCACACATCAAGAACAGAGAAAAGGAACACAAAGACTATCTACCATTGTAAGGAGTAAAACAAAACTCAGCCTGTACCTTGTTTTGAGGATTATCATACTAAAAGACATTACTCAAATTATTGTTTCACAATTTTTGTGCTTAAACTAGTTGTTGTCTTGTTAACATACTGTGTTAAATTCATTCGTTACACTAAATATAATGCCTCTTGAGCGTTGTTTTACAAACATGTGCAAAAACCTAAATTTTGTGGTGTGCAGTGGGCTAAGCAACCTGAGTCTCGAAGGGTGTGGACTGCTGCCATTTGAACGTGTGTTCGTATTTTCAATAACGCTAACGTGTAGAACCTAGGTTATATATATATTTATTGAGTGTGTAAACGGTAGTCTGTGAAGACTGTCATTAAGGCATACGTCTCCTCGTCAATCTGTGGAGCGCCCACAACATGGCGGTACGCGCATGGACACATACTCCCCCTGTCACACGCTTTTTCGCAGCCAGAGGTGGGGGCCTTACTTACGAGGGCCCCGCTCAGGATGAGTACTTCATGCCTCCACTCGCCGTGCGCGCCGTTGTACCTCACGTCAGCTCACCAGACTCCACGTGACAAATACGGGAGCTCCTATTGGTAGAAAAATCTCGCGATTGCTATTGGTCGATTTCGAGTATAGAATTCCCGGTCGATTTGGCTGTTTTTCACTTTGGTTTATCGCTATGATATTTTGCATTATGTGTTTCGAAATTGCCTGCCCGTTTTAAATTTTAATTTCACTATACGCGAGTATGTTATTATCTTATTAATAACAATAACATGTGTATCATGCATATTTATGTCACGTTATGGCATTTTGGCTGAAATAAATTCATAATTATCGCTTTGATGACCACGTTTGAGACCAGTCTACTTCGTCACCTTTGTTTATCTTCTTGTTTATTTTTGTTCTCATGCTTTTCGCGTGTTTTTCCGTGAAATTCAGAGTATAATTTCTTGTTTGAAGAAGTAGAAGATATTTGAAGTAAGAATTCTTTATTATTATTATTTTATTATCCTCCTGAGGCCAGAATATGAAAAGAATATCACACCAATGTAAATGAAATTCCAAAAAACTAGAACACGACCGTGCGGTTAGGGGCGCACATCTGTGTGCTTGCATCTGGGAGATAGTGGGTTCAAACAACACTATCGGCAACCCTAAAGACGGTTTTCTGTGGTTTCGCATTTTCACACAAGGCCACGGTCGCTTCTTCCCACTCCCAGCCCTTTCCTTTCCCATCGTCGCCATAAGATCTACGGTGCGACTTAAAGCATATTCTAATAAAAAATAAAAAATCCTTTCACAACCCCTTCCAAGGAAAAGTTGTATCCACACTACTGGCCACTGAATTATTTTGTGGGTACGCCACTGCATTCACTCACCATTTAAGGTACTAGGTAAGTCCGAATAATGGTTGGATACTCAAAATAAACCACCATAAATGATGCGGTTCTGGCTCAAATGTATAATGAAAGGTAAGGAACGGGATCTAGTGTTTTAAGTAGAATCCGTATCAATTGAACGTGACTTCCCGTTTAAAAAATGTTTCATGCATCGACTGCGATTCAAGCCTGGGCCGTCCTGATGAGAAGATAGAACCATTGGAACGGAGTTATCACGCCCGCCAATTACAAAATAGTTACTCCGGGCATTTGACAAAATAAATAGGCCTAGCTATCGAACTTAGGCACGCATCCGCGATTGTCTTGCTACTGTAAGAATAAAAAAAAACTTTTTTTATAACTTACCGAGGATGCACATAGTGTTGGCTTCTCAGTGACAAAACGGTCCCTATTCAAAAAAAGTTACTTATATGGCACAAAACGAGGAACTAACGTGCAGCTCACAATCCTGTCACAGTCTTCCCAACGCTGCAACTTAAACACACCACATCTCACCCGAGGATCCCTAGGATATTGTTGTTTCCTGGAACCGATATGCAAAAGCTGACATATGTTGTAAACTTGCAACTGTTTCTGGCCGTCGCCCCCGTTATCTCGGTGGTCACGTTCCGGTCCCCTACTGAGTAATCCCTTGCTAATTGCCCCTTTCTTCATGTCTTGACATTTTTCAATACACGGTTACATTCTCAATAGTGAGACCTCTACAGGGAAATATCCCCGCGCATCACAATCCTAAGTGTCTTCCTTTCATTCAAGCAGTAGAAATATGGAGAATTATGTATGGCCCTATTGAGCCCTGCTAGTAGATTGTTGTCGCTACGTTAAATTAACATTTCGATGTACGTTTTTAATTTGTTCGTACCGTACATAAAACAATGGATGATCCTCGCTCTAGATTCAGGAAATTTTTTGGGGGGGGGCCCGGCCACCTTGGGCCTCCGTTGGCTACAGCAGTGGTGGAACACGTTACTCAAAAAACCCAGAAATTGGTACCACCATGGTATATTATAATCGTATGAATACGAACCGCGCACATATCAAAAGTTTGTATTCCGCAGTGGCGACTACGGGGGGCGACGGAGGGCACTTGAACCCCACTTTGTAGAGAAAACATTAAATTTTTATTCCATTTTATCCGACTGAAACTAGGAATTATAAAAAATATTAAAAGCAATGTGTGCAAATGTTTGATTATTAACAAAATTATTAACAAAAATACGCACAAAATGTCGTTCGTCGCGGCTATCTGATTTGTATAGCGCCACAGCAAGTAGTGGAAACTTCGCAAATGCTATGAGGAAGGGCAACAGGGGTACATTTTGCCAAGGTCGTGGACACTGAAGTATGATCCACCTGCTTGCCGTGTGAATTTGTCAGTCTGGCAGTCTCTTTAATATTGTCTGTTGGTTTCCTAGAGTGTAGTCAAATACTAAATTATTTTTTAATTTTATAATCACGCCGTACTCCTATTTAATATTAATACGTGTGTAATAGGGTTTCTTTGGTGAAAGTATAGTATTGAATCAAAATCTCAAAAACTATTATTGCCGAATTTAAGTTAGTAAACTGTCAGCGTTTACCTTTCTGTCGAAATTCGACCAAAGAGCATCAAAACCTTACCATTTTGTAGCTTTTTTGTTCAGTTTTGATGTGTATAACAACCACTCCGCCCGCTATATCTCTCAACCCGGCTACTTTCTGTTGTCTGTATATTCCCCCCCAATTCTAATCCCCAATCGCCGCTACTGTAAATTACCGTGCTCCAAAGGAGCGTCAACTCGATGCTAGCGCGTCACAACAACAATGCAAAAAGCACTGCCTTCCAAAGGAGCAGAATCATTGTTCAAGAAGATGTTGTCACAGTTACAAAAACAAAACACAAGCACCGACAACAGAGCAGATAACGGTCTAGAAATATAAAATTGCACACCACACAGGCCCAAACTGGCTAAGTAAAACTTAAGAAGAAAAGGAAAAGAAAGAAAAATTAAAATTACGAGATTCGGACAGTACGATAAACCGCACTCAGGCATACAGCACATGCACGCACACATACATACGGAAAAGAACAGAGACCCAATATAAAGATCGACCCAGACTAGGTAGGCGTGTCAAGGCACGCGACGTATACGTGCGCGCAGGATGGCGACGGATGTCATGGACTCACGAGTTTGGTTCAAACACCGCAGATACAATGCAGGACCGCCGCAAAAGTAGGCAAGGCTGATACAAATATAATAATAATAGTCATAACATTCGTCGACTCGCTACCCGGGTTATCCAAATTGCCTCACGTGGACAAGCACGGATTGAACCCCGTAGCTTCAAATCGTACAATATATCAATGCTCAACTATGATTCAAAACGACGAGAAAACAGAAGTGCATGATCTCAAAACCCACAAACACACAGACACAAACAAACGGATAGGTAGATACCACTCTCCGCTCTCGCACGTGTGCACACAAACAAAGAAAGGAAAAAATTGAACACACACAAAATAAATTAACTAAGGGCCCGCGAAGACAGTTAATAAAGGACTACGGAAATGTAATCACATACAGCCGTTCTTCTAACTATGACACCTGAAATAAAATAAAATGAAATATCTGGAAGCAGCACATCCGGAATCTCAAATATATTTACGTCAATCAGAATAACAACTCCCAGCAGAGCGCCGAAAGTTCAAATAAGTAAATCCAAGTTAGGAGCAATTCATAGATCAAGAAGCACATTTTAAATCCCAGTTTGCTCATCATTTTCGTACCCTCCATTGTTGGGTTCACGAACAGAACAACTGAACACTCGTGAAGCGAGAGACAGGCTGAATCACAACACAGTCAGCTAGAGTGCCATCTTCAAGGGAAAACTATAAGTTTCACGTCACATATTATTAATGTTATCGCTAACGGCGACAACGACAGTTAAGGAGAAGTAAAAATAAAGGAAGTTCATCACCAAGGCAGGCTTGGTGCGGAACAACACCGATAGAGAAGAGGTCCGACAGCAGTGAATCTTATCTCATTTAACCATTTCTCTGTTCCTAGACGTGATATTTGCAAAGAGTGGCTCTTCATTTTGGAATCCAAAGGTTGCGGCAGCTTTCTTCGCAGCTGAGGAACCGCACTATGTGTTCGAGACATTTTCGCCGCTCCAGCTATCCAGGACCTCTATAAAAGATATAGTTTCATATAGAAGTAAGTAATTATTATCATTATTAATATTATTAATGTTCACAGTACTGTATTGCAATTTATAAATCTCATTCCCTATTGACGATTGTCATTTTAGAAATAAAAGAATTTATAAAATCCTCCTTATCAATACATATCAACTCATTTGTTAGATGAAACAAAGTCTATACATGTTTCAGCCTATTCTCAAGGCCATTTTCAGTAGCAGAACAATTATTACATAATACAAACAAATTAGAAATCTTGATGAAGTGAAATGACAGTGATCATGATTAATGAATGAAAAACATATTGAGGTACAAAGTCCTCTCGTCTGATGGGTCGTTCTTGATTGTCAAATAAAACTTGCTCACTGTTAAAATGAAAACACTGTGCTAAGCAGTGTAGTGTGACCGTCAATAACATGGATTAAAACGTGTGTAACATCTGTAATGAGAAAAGGAAATATGAGTGGATGTAAAACAAGTTAACTAATGTAAGAAAAGAAAACTCATTTAGCTTACTTGTAAATAAAAGTCGTCGTCTCGAATTGAAATGACCATGTCAGTCTCAAGTCACATTGACAACTAAGCTTGTGTGTGGTTTACCGTGTATCTGTGCCGATGAGTTTGGGTGGGGAAATGGAGACGGAGGGGTGAAGGGGTAGGGACGAGATGAGTCACGGGAGGAGGGTGTTGAAGGAAGGGCGGGGCTTGTTCTAGAATGTGGGTAGTGAAACTCGTTTTTATTAATAAATTGTTCACAAATAAGCGGGGCAGAGGTTTCCAATAATACACATTTTTTCAATGATTCCATTCAAGTTGTGCACGAGATATTTATATTGGTCGATATCTATATAAATATTCTCTTGTATATTAAGTAAATGACCTTTCTGTTCATAATGTAAGGTCTTTAAATCTTGGTCAATTGTTGAGTATTTGTGATTTTTCTCTCTACAGTATTCGCTCATGGCTGAGTAGCGGTTGTACTTTAGGACACTGAGTGGTTGGGAGTATCTTATATTGAAGCTGCGGCCTGTTTGTCCAACATACGTTGAAATACATGATTGGCATTTTAATTTGTATATCCCAGAGTTTGAAAAATGTTGTTGCTATTGACAGCATTAGAGTAAAAATGTTTTTGCATTGGTGTGAACGGTCTTGAAAGCTAGTAATTATTATTATTATTATTATTATTATTATTATTATTATTATTATTATTATTATTATTATTATTATTATTATTGTTATTAAAGGTAAATGTAGCCGGGCTGAGTGGCTCAGACGGTTGAGGCGCTGCCCTTCTGACCCCAACTTGGCAGGATCGATCCTGGCTCAGTCCGGTGGTATTTGAAGGTGCTCAAATACGTCAGCCTCGTGTCGGTAGATTTACTGGCACATAAAAGAACTCCTGCGGGACTAAATTCCGGCACCTCGGCGTCTCCGAAAACCGTAAAAGTAGTTAATGGGACATAAAGCAAATAACATTATAAAGGTAAATGTAGCGAATTTCTCCTTAGGGGAAGATTTTTTCTAAGGTGGTCTTGGGTTCACTTTTAAATTTATTAAGAGTTTTGTTCACGAAAACTTTACTGAAACCATTACCTTCGTCTATTTTATAAATGGTGTTGATCTCCTTTCTAAAATTCTTACGGGATAAAGGAACATTAAGAGCTCTGAAAATCATACTATTATAAGCTGTCTTCTTCTGCGTCCCTGGGTGTAGAGAAATCTGGTGGATTGTTTTTATTGTGTGAGTGGCCTTCCTGTAAATATTAAAAGAAAGGGTTTTATTCTGATTGCGAGTAATAGTTAAATCGAGATAATTAAGAGAATTGTTGTTCTCGGATTCTATCGTAAACTTTAAGTGCGGATCCAGGTTATTAAGTAATTCAAGAACTGTGTTGCTATCAGTAGTATGAGAATCCAGGATAATAAAAGTATCATCAACGTAGTGAGTCCAATGTTTGATACCATTAATTTTGCCTATAATATGAGTGTATTCAAGGAAATCTACGTAAAAATCTGCGAGGACTCCCGAGGCCGGTGATGCCATAGGAATACCTTTCTGTTGGTATATGATTTATTAAAAGCGAAGAAACTATTATATAATATACACTTGAGGATCTGAACAAACTCGACTATCTCCCGTACAGTCAACTTACTGAATTTGGAAAGATTGTTGTTTTACTATGTTGATGGTTTTATTGACGGGTACATTCGCGTACATAATGACTACGTCAAAGGAGTGAAGGCTGTAATATTTTGGTAAAGCACGATTTTTTATTCTATTACAGAATTCCAGGGAATTTTTAACTGAGGTGTTAGCTTGAAAGAAATAATGGGTTTTAAGGAAATTGTGAATATATTGGGATATTTTGTACGTCGGACTCCTTCTGAAGTTAATAACGGGACTTAAGGGGACATCCGCCTTGTGAATCTTCGGTAACTCTTTCGCCTTAGATAACTTGGGATTCATAATGACCAATTTTGGTTTTTCTAGGCAATTAAACAAGAATAAAATGTTCTTAATTAAAGCTTTCAGTTCTCCTTGAATTCTATTAGTGGGATCTTTTTTACTACGTTATAGTTATTGTTATTAAAAAGGATTGTGTTTTATTTACGTAGTCACTTTTCTTCATAACTACAGTGGCATTACCTTTATCTGCCTTGGTTACTATTAAATCGTTTTTTTAAATTTTCTTTTTTGAGATTGCGTATGTTGGTGACTTGTTCTTTATTGCGATTACCAGTATGTTTCTGATCGAAAGAAGAAAGTAACTTTCGTTTGACTTCATATCTAACCTCATCTTGAAGCTCTGTAGATAACCTATTAACCGCTAATTCGGACTCAGCCAACGTAATGATTAAATCGTCATTACAGATGTTACATACGTTTTAATCCATGGCATTGACGGTCTCACTACACTCCTTAGCACAGTCTTTTCATTTTAACAGTGAGCAAGTTTTATTTGACAATCAAGAACGACCCATCAGACGGGAGGACTTTGTACCTCAATATGTTTTTCATTCATTAATAATGATCACTGACATTTCACTTCATCAAGATTTCTAATTTGTTTGTATTATGTAATAATTGTTCTGCTACTGAAGATGGCCTTGAGAATAGGCTGAAACATGTATAGACTTGGTTTCATATAACAAATGAGTTGATATGTATTGATAAGGAGGATTTTATAAATTATTTTATATCTAAAATGACAATCGTCAATAGGGAATGAGATTTATAAATTGCAATACAGTACTGTGAACATTAATAATATTAATAATGATAATAATTACTTACTTCTATATGAAACTATATCTTTTATAGAGGTCCTGGATAGCTGGAGCGGCGAAAATGTCTCGAACACATAGTGCGGTTCCTCAGCTGCGAAGAAAGCTGCCGCAACCTTTGGATTCCAAAATGAAGAGCCACTCTTTGCAAATATCACGTCTAGGAACAGAGAAATGGTTAAATGAGATAAGATTCACTGCTGTCGGACCTCTTCTCTATCGGTGTTGTTCCGCACCAAGCCTGCCTTGGTGATGAACTTCCTTTATTTTTACTTCTCCTTAACTGTCGTTGTCGCCGTTAGCGATAACATTAATAATATGTGACGTGAAACTTATAGTTTTCCCTTGAAGATGGCACTCTAGCTGACTGTGTTGTGATTCAGCCTGTCTCTCGCTTCACGAGTGTTCAGTTGTTCTGTTCGTGAACTCAACAATGGAGGGTACGAAAATGATGAGCAAACTGGGATTTAAAATGTGCTTCTTGATCTATGAATTGCTCCTAACTTGGATTTACTTATTTGAACTGTCGGCGCTCTGCTGGAAGTCGTTATTCTGATTGACGTAAATATATTTGAGATTCCGGATGTGCTGCTTCCAGATATTTCATTTTATTTTATTTCAGGTGCCATAGTTAGAAGAACGGCTGTATGTGATTACATTTCCGTAGTCCTTTATTAACTGTCTTCGCGGGCCCTTAGTTAATTTATTTTGTGTGTGTTTAATTTTTTCCTTTCTTTGTTTGTGTGCACACGTGCGAGAGCGGAGAGTGGTATCTACCTATCCGTTTGTTTGTGTCTGTGTGTTTGTGGGTTTTGAGATCATGCACTTCTGTTTTCTCGTCGTTTTGAATCATAGTTGAGCATTGATATATTGTACGATTTGAAGCTACGGGGTTCAATCCGTGCTTGTCCACGTGAGGCAATTTGGATAACCCGGGTAGCGAGTCGACGAATGTTATGACTATTATTATTATATTTGTATCAGCCTTGCCTATTTTTGCGGCGGTCCTGCATTGTATCTGCCGTGTTTGAACCAAATTCGTGAGTCCATGACATCCGTCGCCATCCTGCGCGCACGTATACGTCGCGTGCCTTGACACGCCTACCTAGTCTGGGTCGATCTTTATATTGGGTCTCTGTTCTTTTCCGTATGTATGTGTGCGTGAATGTGCTGTATGCCTGAGTGCGGTTTATCGTACTGTCCGAATCTCGTAATTTTAATTTTTCTTTCTTTTCCTTTTCTTCTTAAGTTTTACTTAGCCAGTTTGGGCCTGTGTGGTGTGCAATTTTATATTTCTAGACCGTTATCTGCTCTGTTGTCGGTGCTTGTGTTTTGTTTTTGTAACTGTGACAACATCTTCTTGAACAATGATTCTGCTCCTTTGGAAGGCAGTGCTTTTTGCATTGTTGTTGTGACGCGCTAGCGTCGAGTTGACGCTCCTTTGGAGCACGGTAATTTACAGTAGCGGCGATTGGGGATTAGAATTGGGGGGGAATATACAGACAACAGAAAGTAGCCGGGTTGAGAGATATAGCGGGCGGAGTGGTTGTTATACACATCAAAACTGAACAAAAAAGCTACAAAATGGTAAGGTTTTGATGCTCTTTGGTCGAATTTCGACAGAAAGGTAAACGCTGACAGTTTACTAACTTAAATTCGGCAATAATAGTTTTTGAGATTTTGATTCAATACTATACTTTCACCAAAGAAACCCTATTACACACGTATTAATATTAAATAGGAGTACGGCGTGATTATAAAATTAAAAAATAATTTAGTATTTGACTACACTCTAAGAAACCAAGTAGGGCAGCATCCTGCTTCATGAATTTACCGAGCTCAGAACACTTTAAGCAAGCCTCGGACCTATGGGAGTAATGGAGTCCCACTCCCATTTGACAGGCGAGGGACTCCTTGGAAACAACTTGGCGAACGAAATGCAATTCGATGGGGAGCTATCAATATTAATGGGGCTTATGGAAGAAAGAAGGTAGAACTGGCTGAGTCAGCAAAGAGGATGCATCTGTAAGTGATATTCGGGTAAGGGGAGATAACGAGGAAGAGATAGGAGATTATAAAGTGTACTTGACGGGTGTTAGAAAGGGAAGGGCAGAGTCTGGGGTAGGGCTTTTTATCAGGAATATCATTGCACGCAACATAGTTTCGGTTAGGCACGTAAATGAGCGAATGATGTGGGTAGATTTGTCAGCGGGAGGAATTAGGACAAGAATTGTGTCCGTGTATTCACCATGTGAGGGTGCAGATGAGGATGAAGTTGACAAGTTTTATGAAGCATTGTGTGATATTATGGTCAGGGTCAACAGCAAGTATAGAATAGTGCTAATGGGCGATTTCAGTGCGAGAGTTGGGAATAGAACTGAAGGATACGAAAGGGTGATTGGTAAATGTGGGGAAGATATGGAAGCTAATGGGAATGGGAAGCGTTTGCTGGACTTCTGTGCTAGTATGGGTTTAGCTGTTACAAATACATTCTTCAAGCATAAGGCTATTCACCGCTACACATGGGAGGCTAGGGGTACCAGATCCATAATAGAATACATCTTAACAGACTTCGAATTCAGGAAATCTTTTAGGAATGTACGAGTTTTTCGGGGATTTTTCGATGGTACAGACCACTATCTGATCTGTAGTGAACTAAGTATCTGTAGGCCTAGGGTAGAGAAAGTGAAATCTGTCTGCAAACGAATAAGGGTAGAAAATCACCAGGACGAGGAAATTAGACAGAAGTACATGGATATGATTTGTGAGAAGTTTCGAACAGTAGACAGTAAGCAGGTTCAGGATATAGAATGTGAATGGGTGGCATACAGGGATGCTGTAGTAGAAACAGCGAGGGAATGCCTAGGAACAACTGTGTGTAAAGATGGGAAAAGGCGAACATCTTGGTGGAATGATGAAGTGAGAGCAGCCTGTTAAGCGTAAAATGAAAGCTTATCAGAAATGGCTCCAAACATGGGCCGAGGCAGACAGGGATTGGTACGTAGATGAAGAAAACAGAGCGAAACAAATAGTTGTTGAATACAAAAAGAAGTCATGGGAAGATTTTGGTAATAACCTGGAAAGGCTAGGTCAAGCAGCAGGGAAACCTTTCTGGACAGAAATAAAGAATCTTAGGAAGGGAGTGAAAAAGGAAATGAACAGTGTTTTGAGTAATTCAGGTGAACTCATAATAGATCCCAGGGAATCACTGGAGAGGTGGAGGGAATATTTTGAACATCTTCTCAATGTAAAAGGAAATCATCCTGTTGCAAACAGCCAAGCTCATGGGGAGGAGGAAAATGATGTTGGTGAAATTATGCTTGAGGAAGTGGAAAGAATGGTAAATAAACTCCATTGCCATAAGGCAGCAGGGATAGATGAAATTAGACCTGAAATGGTGAAGTATAGTGGGAAGGCAGGGATGAAATGGCTTCATAGATTAGTAAAATTAGCGTGGAGTGTTGGTAAGGTACCTTCAGATTGGACAAAAGCAGTAATTGCACCTATCTATAAGCAAGGGAACAGGAAGGATTGCAACAACTATCGAGGTATCTCATTGATTAGTATACCAGGCAAAGTATTCACTGGCATCTTGGAAGGGAGGGTGCGATCAGTCGTTGAGAGGAAGTTGGATGAAAACCAGTGTGGTTTCAGACCACAGAGAGGCTGTCAGGATCAGATCTTCAGTATGCGCCAGGTAATTGAAACATGCTACGAGAGGAATAGGCAGTTGTGTTTATGTTTCGTAGATCTAGAGAAAGCATATGACAGGGTACCGAGCGAAAAGGTGTTCGCTATACTGGGGGACTATGGAATTAAAGGTAGATTATTAAAATCAATCAAAGGCATTTATGTTGACAATTGGGCTTCAGTGAAAATTGATGGTAGAATGAGTTCTTTGTTCAGGGTACTTACAGGAGTTAGACAAGGCTGTAATCTTTCACATTTGCTGTTTGTAGTTTACATGGATCATCTGCTGAAAGGTATAAAGTGGCAGGGAGGGATTCAGTTAGGTGGAAATGTAGTAAGTAGTTTGGCCTATGCTGACGACTTGGTCTTAATGGCAGACTGTGACGAAAGCCTGCAGTCTAATATCTTTGAACTTGAAAATAGGTGCAATGAGTATGGTATGAAAATTAGCCTCTTGAAGACTAAATTGATGTTAGTAGGTAAGAAATTCAACAGAACTGAATGTCAGATTGGTGATACAAAGCTAGAACAGGTCGATAATTTCAAGTATTTATGTTGTGTGTTTTCCCAGAGTAGTAATATAGTAAGTGAGATTGAATCAAGATGTAGTAAAGCTAATGCAGTGAGCTCGCAGTTGCGATCAGCAGTATTCTGTAAGAAGGAAGTCAGTTCCCAGACGAAACTATCTTTACATCGGTCTGTTTTCAGACCAACTTTGCTCTACGGGAGCGAAAGCTGGGTGGACTCAGGATATCTTATTCATAAGTTAGAAGTAACAGACATGAAACTCGCAAGAATGATTGCTGTTACAAACAGGTTGGAACAATGGCAGGAGGGAACTCGGAATGAGGAGATAAAGACTAATTTAGGAATGAACTCGATGGATGAAGCTGTACGCATAAACCGGCTTCGGTGGTGGGGTCATGTGCGGCGAATGGAGGAGGAAAGGTTACCTAGGAGAATAATGGACTCTGTTATGGAGGGTAAGAGAAGTAGAGGGAGACCAATATGACGATGGTTAGACTCGGTTTCTAACGATATGAAGATAAGAGGTATATAACTAAGTGAGGCCACAACACTAGTTGCAAATCGAGGATTGTGGCGACGTTTAGTAAATTCTCAGAGGCTTGCAGACTGAACGCTGAAAGGCATAACAGTCTATAATGATAATGTATGTAATGTATGTATATGTAATAATTGTTCTGCTACTGAAGAGGCCTTGACAATAGGTTGAAACATGTATAGACTTTGTTTCGTCTAACAGATGGGTTTATTTGTATTGATAAAGAGGATTTTATAAATTCTTTTATTTGTAAAGTCACCACCGTAACCTATCAAATTTTTCTGTGGGTCATTTCAAATCGCTTTCCAGAATTAATTATGATAAATTCATCAGTGGCAGACGAGGGTGAACCTCTCTTCCCATAGTGAAAGTTACTGTAATGCCCATCATACCTAGTCTAGCCTTACCTAGTAAGTTGAAACCTGTACATCATTCCATCAGCCCGGTCGACAAGACATTCACTCACGCGTAACGACTGTCGTTTGTTTACACGCTCGCAGCCTTCTCGGGAAGAATGTTGTCAAGCGGTACTTAGAGCTGCCAACCTCTGTACTTAAGAACTAATGAGTGAATGGTACCTTGGTAGGTTGTGGTGCTGATTATTGTCACACGATAGACCGTTGTTCTTGAGTTGTTCTTGCCGTGCGGACGGTTAGGATAGGATCTGGAAAAGTCCTTTGATATAGACAAAAGCAAAAGGCGGTCTTGGGGTGTAAGCCCCTAGGTTAGAAGCCGCGGAGCGGCCCTAGGCGTCTACTTTCGTGTGTAAACACTACTGGATTTTACCGTGCGGATGGTTAGGAGAGGACCTGGACAAGACCATAGGTCTGGAGTGGTTCTTGCCGTGCGGACGGTGAGGATAGAATTTGGACAAGACCTGTGATATAGGGACAAGCAACGTTACATTTTCTTGCGCTTTTATTGTGCTGAGGTTGGTAACGGATTATGATTAACTTTATCGACGGGAACGACATCACGTGTCACTTTACATTGGCCAATGGGAATGCAAGTAGCTACTTCAGAGTTGTAAATGTTGTGTAATATTCTTCATTAGGTTATAAAAGTAAATGTACTATTTGGGGTGGGGTGGTGAGTTCCTGGACATCGCAATGAACACATCTCTCACCTGAGACGCTCTCCAAGAAATATTTCATTATTTTCCACTTAATTATAACAGTAGAAATATGATGTCGACCGGGCTGAATTAATACCATTTGTTCATCTCTTAGAGGCAGAGTGTAGCTGACATTCCGAGCTTTTTAATGCACCTTTTAAAATTTTTGTCCATGTTCCTCTCAGCATGTAGGGATCTATTTTTGAAGTCAGTGAATATCAAATTTACAACAACAGTAAGACTTTCTTCATTAATTTCAACCAAACATAAACAGAGCAAAATCAGTCCTTTAATATCCCTCAACACAGTGAAGTGCCTAACGGATTTAGCTGGACAACGTGGTCAATGTAATGTTATTCCTGTTTTTCCTACCTTAAGAACTGTAGGGGGGCCATAATAACCATAGATGTTAATGAATGAACGATGATGTAATGAGATTTGAAAATCAATACCCTGCATTCACTGTAGCAGGGGAGGAAAAATTCATAGATTACTTAGTGTTTTCCCCCCAATATAGATGTATCTCGTCATGAGTCTGGCCTTCGATCAAGTCCTTCAGCTGCTATGAGTTCTGTTGCTACTTCTACCACTTTTACAACCACTTGTAGTATTGTTGTTTCTACTACTACTGCCAAAAGTGATACTGTTGAACCCTTATCAAAATGCTTTTTCTATAGGCATTGGCAAGGCTTTCTTCAAAGTGTTAGAATCTCGTGTCAGAACTGTGACCAGGCTAGGCTCATTTTTAATGAAGTTTCTTTGTCTGCTGGACTTCATTACAATGCGACTTTGGATTAAATTGATGGGTACAAAGACTATGGATACCTAGGGCATACCAACAGATTTGCTGATCCTGCCTTGGTGTTCATGGATAGAGGTCCCCTCAGAAAATGGCGGCAATCTTGTGCCATTTTCACATGAGGTTGATATGAAATAATCACAGTAAAACAGTCCAAGTAACGGTGCATAGAACCAAGATCTGCTGGACTCATAAATATGGGGTCTGAGTAGCTTTGTCATGACAATATATATATATATATATATATATATATATATACTTTACGATTTGAAAAGATTAATCAAGAGAAATGGACTTCATTAATACTTTAAAATTAAATATTATAATATTAGTTATTTAATGGTAATCTTAGGTGTTATATGTACTGTAATTCGTTTATTTCATACGAGGAAACCAAAGGAGATGTATGTAGATAAACGTCACACATGGTAAGGTATCGATGTCATGAAAACACAATGGTGGAGATATCTATGCCGTAACTAGCGAAGTAGTATTCCTTGAAATAGTAGTAAATGTTATTGCTTTGTTCTAGCGGCTGACACTCAGGAGCCGCCATCGGCTAAGTTCATGCATGATCGTCGCAGCAGGCTATTTAGCCACCACACTCTCCCTCTGCTTGAGCTTTTCATAACTTATTATTTTCACTTTCCTCGAGTCCAGAGTGCATTGTGAACAGAATTACAGGCTCAGTGATATAATTGAACGCTTACAATGCTATCGCGTGCCAAATTTGTGATCGGTTCTAATGCCACTTGGTACAAATTTATTATTTCTAACACTTTAAAGAGAAACTAACTCGCTAATATTATTACGAAACACTTACATCTACTTACAAAGATAAATATTATCATATTTATATCGTTATGATGGAGGCCCATGTCATATTGTAGGTGAAAACGTGACTTGTAAATATCACTTTTCACCTGAATGTTTTGTCTTAAAATGATGATTCAAGTTTTCCTATAATGAAAGGGTGTAGAACATACTGACATACTGAGCACACCAAGTTATTCACAACTACTTTAGAATTAAATAATACGCTAGCTTAAGTAATAATTTCACTGAAAATTCTCACAGAAAATACTTAAGTCCACATTTTATCAAACTTCACCTCATTGCCCCAAGCTACAGATTACTGATTGAAAGCATCTGTTCGCGCGGGATCTTCGAGAATGCGTACACTACAAGAAAGAAAAGAAAGTCTTGTCTATAATAAAATGAAGTACGGGTAGAACATAATGGACACACGAAGTTATTTTTGACTACTTTAGAATTAAATAATACACCAGTTTAATTGGTTTCACTTCAAGATTCGCAAGTAAGCAAAGGTAAGCGTGATCTGTGACGACACGATGAGTTCGGCACCATGAGCCAAGTGACAGCGAATATAGCCGATGACGGCTCCTGAGTGTCAGGCGCTAGACGGAAGTGATGTTACTAAGTTAAAGATTCCGTTGCATGTCACTGTTTGGATGAACAATTGTAATGCAGATGATTATTGAGAGGTTATTAAGATAGAAAAGGCTTGCGAGTTCGCAATTCAAAGATTTATATATCCAGTAAAACATACTGTTGCATAAAAATCTAATAACCTCAATCAAGATTGTTACAGGCCCATTCTACTCAAGAAGAACACATGTCTGTTTGGAAAATAAGCCGAAGCAAAGAGATGGAGGGTTAATGTGCCAGGGTAAGCTTGATTGTAGTAAATAATGCAGATACGAGGATGAAATACCGGTCAATGCGCAACCCTAACCCTGGTCCACATGTCAGTTAATCTTTGTATATTACTGTGAAATAATGTTATTCTCGTAGTTTTTCTTTCTATTTTATAGACGTAGTATGTAATTTCATGTAAATTTAGATGTCCTGAAGCAGTTCAATCTGATGCGGAGCAAACACATAATAAGCAATGGCGAATATTGTTATAATTTAAAATAATTTCGACGTGTATATATTCGAGTGTAGAATCTCTAAATTTACATTTTAACAAGCGAGTGCGGTATTATTTATTGAGACGCTCCGACCTCGATGGTCTTAATAACGACTAGTATTATTATTTCTTGGTGAACAGTGCAACGTAAATGCGCGTGATGTGCAGTGATTTGACGATCATTTATATCGATATTCCTTAAGAAGTGCTAGCAATATAGGAGGAAATGATGATGTGCCTTATGATATGAGTCGTAATATGCGAGTGCTAAAAACTGAATTATTTAATTAATGACTTAATATTATTCGAGGCATGGCTTGTAATGATATAATTATGTCAAGTGTTACATACTATATGGTGTCAAATATATATTACGCAGGTAAGTCGTGTACTTGGTGTTGATTTCTGGTTAATATTAAACACGTGCATTTATATAAGTTGGTCTACGTCGAAGTATTATACGAGAGATAATTGAGTATCGGTGGATGGTGATGTTAGTACAAGTGATAATGAGTGTCGGGTTGACATCGAAATTTTTTATGAAATGCATTAGAGGCGTATGGTGTGTTTAAATGTGACTTATATGTTAATTATGAGACACGTTGTACAAGTAAAGTCATTCGAATTCGTATCAGATTTGATGAGATTTAATAATGTAGACTCTCATAAAATGCATACATTTCGTTCGTATTGTGCGTGCTCGAGGCGATAAGCGTGTTCACTACATATTCTATGCATGTTTATAAGTATATCGATTTCTTAAAAGTTGTGATTACTAGTCATGAACTATCGTTACTTATAATATAGACGAGCATTATATTACTCACGCCGATCGTCGAAGGAAAAAGTTGTGTTGAATTTGAACAGTGTGATAACACAGTATTTTTATTAGATCACGACTGCCGCCTATCCTAGTACGTTCTGTAGAGATGTAAAGATACAACGTGATCGAAGTATTAGGTCCGGAAACTTCGAGTAATTTCTACCTTGTTCGTGGACTTTACTCGGGACATTCCTAACATGTTCGTATTTGGTCTTCGAAATTGAGAATTATTCTGCGATTTCATGGGAACTATTTCATTCCGGAATATATTTGTAACAGTTAAGCCGTCGACCAGAGAACATTTCTCCGAGTGAAAGTGTAAAGACGTATGTTAAATATTACAACAGGGTGACAGTTCAAGTACAGTATTTAACGAAGTGTTGAGTCACTGTAGAACACATAAGCTAAAGATCGACAAGAAGTAGATGCAGTACAGTATTTAATACTACGAGAGATATAGGACAGCGTATGTTGTACATCGTTGCACCAGTTAAGTATTATAGTTCACAAATTAGTGAAGTAAAACAGGTGGAGCAAACTTCTAATGTAAATTTTAGTTTCAGCCCGACTACAAGAGGCCGGTCTTTCGTCATGGATCAACGAGGGAGAATTTCCATGGAAACTTCAATGGATTATCGCCGCAACTCCACATCATCTGACTATGCCGACGTCATGAACTTCTAAGCCGAAGTTGTGTGGGCCAGCACAATGAACCTGTACGTCTATGATCCGCCGTAATCGAGAGGGGACCTGTGTTTACATCTACGTTCCAGACGTAGTGGTCTATATCGAAACCATGAGTACCCATTTGACAATATTCTTCCTTTCTGTAGATTCTTCGAAAGATTGTAATTTGAGTAATTAATTTCTGCTATTAGTTAGTTAGTGTTGTATTCATGTCATTATATCATAAAATGATAATAATTAAGTATCTTGTTAATATTCAAGATCTCGTCGCCATAAGACCTATCTGTGTCGGTGCGACGTAAAGCCCCTAGCAAAAAAAAAAAAAATATTCAAGATGGTAATACTAAAATTTAGTAACCGACCTTAAAGCAATGATCTAACTAAAGTATTTATAGAGATTGAGATGTATTCTTAATATAAAATCTGACCATAAATGGATCTCATTCATTTATCAGCCACACAGGTATTTCTTCGGAAAGTTGTAATTGAGAGTAATAATCATGGATGTAAAAATAATGATTAGGACGGAGAATTTAATAATGTTGTTGAGACAAATTGTTTGTATGAGTGATAGTTGCACAATGGTTTGTTATAATGAGGAGAATATTAACCGAGTAGTGACCGCTACGGTATACGTTGGTCTTGGTGATAGTAATGTTTATAGTTATAGCCATAGTTATCGTCTTTAGGGATAATAATCTGATAACTCAACAATAGAATTTTATGTGATACGATGATTTAGAAATGATTCCATGAGTTCGAGTATGTGTATTCTCCGAAGTATTCATGATGGCAAGTTATTGTGATGTTTTAATTTCACCTGATCGTGGTAATTTTTCTTCGCATTATACTGCTATTCCTTGCTACGAGTCGTGTACGTCATTAATGTAGGGTCTTATACAGAATCCGAGGGTTCGAGATAATAATAATAATAATAATAATAATAATAATAATAATAATAATAATAATAATAATAATAATAATAATAATAATAATAATAATAATAATAATAATAATAATAATAACCCGTACGGTGATAAATCTATTTCCATGCACTCTAGGGGATTATATAGTCTCGTGATTCGTTTGCACCAGTGTACTTTATGTTCTAGGACTTCTTTTTGGTGAATTCTATGTATACTCGCATTGTGATGATTCTGATATGGCTGAATTTAGAATGATTTTGTTTTGTTGATTTTGATTGTGTTCTATTTTCCTCAGTTAATGGTTAGTTTAGTTAATGGAAGGATTATTGGGTTTTAAACGGAGCAGTACAATCAAACGAGATCTGATAAGGAGGAGAATAAGCCCAAGAAGTTGAATGGAAACGAAAATTATGAACAAAAACTTATATGGAAGCATTTGAATCCAAAATTATAGAAACATTATATGAATGAATTTAAGCAGAATCAAAACTTTTGGTAACGTGTTATGTCAGGATTTGACCATTAAAAATAAAAGGGAATATAACGATCTATGAATGCAAGAATCGAAGAGCTATTAAGAAACCTAAATTATTATTTTTTAATTCATGAGTAAAATTTGAAGGCAAGAGTATCTTTTAAGGGCCCAACATTATATAAATTCAGCCATAAGAATAATAATTTATAATATAAGTTAATTTATTGGAATGAATAAATTTAAATTGCGTAAACCATTTAAGGAATACAGAGTAGGGTTAAATGGTAACATAAACATGAAAATAGGAGTAAAATTTTACCAATAATTAACTAGAAAGAAGAGAGGCTAAACTAGGATGTAAAATAGGCATAATTAAGGAGCTTATTTAAATCCTAAACATTTAAATCCTTGCTGACTCAACAATTTTGTAAAAATGAACAGTAATAATAATTATTATGGTGTGGAATAAGAATTAAAAGATAAGTTTCGATGAAATAAGCAAAAAGTCAATTAAATTAATTAACAGCAAAGTGATTGAACGGAGATTATACTTAGTAAGCGAACTACTTGAGAAGGTTAGAATGCTCAATTTCAAGGTGATGAGGGCAAATGGATATGATTTGGATACCCTTTTATTCAATTGTAATACGCATTTTCACTAATGTCAGTTTAATTTGTTTGATCTTACAGTCATATTGAATCGACATTGATACCAGAAGAATTATTTAAGAATAATGAATACGAGAAACATTTAACTTGTAATTTAAGGAAACCAACGGGCAGATTTTGTAAATAAGTTGTTTATATTCATTGGAATGAGTCCATAGTTATCCTCATATTGTATATTTTTTTCCTGATGCCCGGACTGTTGTTATTAATAAATGTTTATTATTAATTTGTTACGTATTTCATTGTGCCAGTGTTACTTATCCAATCACCTATGCCCTGCGAAAACTAAATTTTTAAAAATCTGGTCTGATATATCAAAATCGGCCCTGCGAAAGTTCCACACGTGGGACTCTCGCTCCGCGACTGAGTGACCCCGGAAAAGGGGTCAGTATATCTTAAATGAGAGTTTTGTCTGTATATTGCTCAGAATTTAAAAAGAATGGTATTTATCTATCGGCCGTGGCCACAGTAACAACTAAATGCACATGTTAATTTTCCGTAATTTCTGTCTGTCTGTATGTATGTATGTACACACATCACGAGTGTCATGTTTACACTATGAGTGTTTGGCTGTTGTTATGGTGATCTTTGAAAAAAAAGACAAGTATGGCGGACGGACTGTAATGTGTGAAATTGTATTTTCGTAATATAGTGTTTATTTTATAGCAGTTGTGAGTGTTTATTATGTGATCAACTGGTTATACCTATACCGGATAGGCATAGGTCCCTAACAAATTGTGGCGACCCTGCCAGGATACGTATTAATTTACGGCATTCATGAAGACACGTTGCAATCCTTGATAAATAAATTGGAAAGGTTAGGAAAGGAACTGTCACCGTTGGACGAAAAAGTGTTAGATTTGTTGCTGGAAAGAGAAGGAGACGACGACTATGACCGTGAGTACGAATCTATAGACAGTTTTAGAGACAAATTAGATGTTGCAAGACAAAAATATGCCCTGTGGTTACAAGCTAATAATGCCAATGTGTTGGAAGTAGTATCAGGTAGATCAACTGTATCAGCTGAGAGTAAAAACAAAAGGCAATTGAAATTACCAAAAACAGAACTCGTGAAATTCGATGGAGAGGTTAGGAATTGGTTGGAATTTTGGGGACAATTTCGGCGCATCCATGAGGACTCTGAAATTGAGGATGAAGATAAATGTCAATACGTAATCCAGTCCACGAAGGTTGATAGCCGAGCTAGAGATTTAGTTACCAGTTTCCCCCCCACTGCTGAAAATTTCTCTAAGGCTGTAGAATACCTTAAGGGTAGGTTTGGAAGAGAAGATTTATTGACAGAATTCTATGTCAGGGAGCTCATAAGTCTTGTAGTAAAAAATGTTTCTCAGACAAGGGAGAAGCCTATGCTTGCTAGCTTATACGACAAGTTAGAAGCACGGCTGATAGCTTTAGAATCAATAGGCGTTACTCGAGATAAGTACGGCTCGATGCTCTTTCCGTTAGTAGAATCTTGCTTGCCTGAGGAAGTATTACGTGTCTGGATGAGGAGTTCATCAACGACTAAAACGGATCAGGATAATGGACATGCTGACAAACTGACCGCGTTACTTGGTTTTCTGAAGGGTGAAGTAGAGAGTGAAGAGAGAATTACATTCGCTCAAGCTGGTTTTGGACTATCTAATAAATCGAGGAGTGCTAAGATTAAAGAACGGGAGCGGGAGGAGCAAGGTTTAGCTACTGCTAGTGTACATTTCGCTGGAAAAGGAAACAGTTTGGAGTGTGTCTTCTGTAATAAATCGCATGACAGCAAAGGGTGTCATCTGGCTCAAGAATTGAACTTAAGGGATAAACATAAAAGGTTGTCAGAGAATAAAGCTTGTTTTTCATGTCTGAAGGTGGGACATAGGGCTGCTAATTGCATTACGAAACTAAAATGTCTCGTGTGCAATGATAAACATGAGGCTATTATGTGTCCCAAATTAGATGTAAATAAAGGGGGTTATAAGGGTGATGAGAAGAACCAAGAATGGGGTTCAAAGTTGTCAGGTGGCCCAACTGTAACCCTTAACACCCAAACCAGTAATGTTTCTGAAGTACTGTTACAAACTCTTGCAGTTAGGTTAAATCATCAAGGGAAAGAAAGAACTGTACGGGCATTGCTGGATACAGGCTCGCAGAGATCCTATCTATTGGAGAAATCTGCCGTGGAAGTGGGGTATATTCCATCAAAGACTGAAAAAATTGAACACAATCTTTTTGGGGGTGCTTCAGTCGGTGCAAAGGATGATAACTGTATGAGATAGCTATTATCAACCAACGTCATTCAATTTCTCAAAACATTAAGGTGCTGGGACAAAATGTAATTTGTGGTACAATCCCATGTTTAAAAGGGGGTCCTTGGATGGATGAGATCAGAGAAAAGAAAATTTGGCTCTCTGATTATGGTCCAGAGCCATCGGAGTTTGAGTTACTCATTGGTGCAGACATCTTGGGAAGTTTATTGACCGGGGAAACAATCAAGTTGAGGTCTGGTTTGGTTGCTGTTAGGACCACATTTGGTTGGACAGTGATCGGACGGCTCTGGAAGACAACTGAAAACTCTAAAACAGTGTCTATGGTGAACTCTCTGTTTGTGAGAACGGCTTCTTTGGATGAACTATGGAACTTGGAAAGCATAGGAATTTGTGATCCGACCGAGACGTTGTCGAAGAAGGAGATTGAAATGGCAACACTGAAACATTTCCAAGAAAATGTTAATATAGATGAGGAAGGACGCTATGAAGTCGCGCTTCCATGGAAAGAAGATCAGCAGCTATTGTCCGACAACAAGGATGTTGATTTAAAAAGACTGGTTTCTGGAACACACCGCTTAATCAAGGAAGAAAATTTTGCGAAATATCAGCAGGTGCTCCATGACTGGCAAGATGAAGGGATAATTGGAGAAGATGGCCAAGAAAGCTCTCAGGATGCTGGGTACCTTTTACCACACCGAGGAGTTTTTAAGGAAGGATCGACTACAGCAGTGAGGCCGGTGTTTGATGCTTCATGTAAATCGAAAGGAGGACTTTCACTCAATGACTGTCTGGAGAAGGGACCTAATCTATTAGAAGTAATTCCATCTATTTTGAACCGGTTCCGTTTAAACAGGATTGGCGTGATCTCAGACATAAAGAAGGCCTTTCTTCAAAACGTAGTCGCTGAAAGGATCGAAACTTTTTGAAATTCCTGTGGTGGGAGAATTTTGTTGAGGGAACTCTTAAAATATACCGCCACAAACGGGTTGTTTTTGGAGTTAACTGCAGTCCGTTTCTACTTGGAGCGGTATTGGATCTTCATTTAAAGAACAATTCGTGCTTCCGTGAAACCGCAGATAAACTGAGAACATCTCTGTACGTGGACAATTGCGTCACTTCCGTGAACACAGAAGAAGAACTTAAACAATTTGTGGATGAGTTGAGGGAGCTACTGTTGCAAGGAAAATTTGACCTAAGAGGGTGGGAGTACACCAGCTTGACTCTGGAGGATGAAGTACCTAAAGTGACACCTGTTTTGGGTTTGTTGTGGGACCCCGTAGATGATATTTTGTCATGTAAAATGGTGAAGTT
Source organism: Anabrus simplex (assembly GCF_040414725.1). NCBI lineage: Eukaryota > Metazoa > Arthropoda > Insecta > Orthoptera > Tettigoniidae > Anabrus > Anabrus simplex. Next base: position 409,478,380 of record NC_090267.1, on the reverse strand, counting down.
GAATGACTCTGATGTTCTCACAAGGAGGACAGTTTTGTCAATGACTCAAAGTACTTTTGACCCAATTGGTTTTACGTGTCCGGTTTCCATTGTACCTAAGGTTTTACTACAGGAAGGCTGGAGAGAGATAAAGTAAGTTGGGATAGTCCGTTAAGTGAAGACACCCAAATCAAATTCAATAAGTGGTTGAAGGAGTTGTCCTCTGTTTCTGAAATTAAAGTGCCTAGAAGATTTTCTAGTTGTGAGGACAAATCGTCATGGAGTATGCATGTATTTTGTGATGCCAGTCAAGTGGCTTTTGCAGCCGTTATTTTTTAAGATCTTCCAATGGAAAAGAGTTTGAAGTGCGACTGGTCGCAGCAAAATCAAGGGTAGCCCCCTTAAAGAAAATAACGATATCGAGACTGGAGTTATTAGCCTGCACTATAGGCTCACGTCTCGCTTTTTCTGTGAAAGAAAGTTTGAATCTGACGGACATCCCGGAGTACTATTGGAGTGAATCTTCTTCTGTGCTATGTTGGATAAGAAGAGAGGAAGCTTGGGGAGTGTTCGTCACTAACAGAGTGAAAGAAATTATATTATTATCTAATCCTAAGTGGTGGTTTCATCTACCAGGCTCAGACAACCCAGCAGACCTACCTTCGAGAGGTTGCTCTACTTCGCAGCTGATTTCTTCTCGTTGGTGGGAGGGTTAAAGTTGGAAGAGAACAGTTGGCCATCGCGCGTTGTAGAAATTAATGAAGAGGAGGTCAATGCAGAAAGAAAAAAGGTCTTGTTACGACGACTATGCTTGTCTCCCAGGGAAAGCAGTGGTATTTAAGATTCTTTTCTCAGTATTCAAGAATCGTCAGAATGGTGGCCTGGATGCTGCGGATCATCAACAATGCGAGAAAGGACGTAGAGCAGAATGTTGCTTCTGAATTGGATTGTTTGGAAATTTCAATGGCGGAGAGACGACTATTGAAAATTGTTCAAGAAGAGAAATTTACTGAAAGGGACAAGCAGCAAACATTGTGCCTTTTCAAAGACCAGCTGGGCCTCGTCAGGGTTAAGACAAAAATAACCAACAGGAAGGATGAATACGATTTCCGTACACTTGTATTATTTTCTTCAAATCACCCTCTGACTGAGGTGATAATCAAAGAACACCATTTGAGAGCTTCTCATGCTGGTGTTCAGATTCTACTCGCCATACTGCGGGAGCACTACTGGATACCAAAGGGAAGAAGAACAAATCGCAAAGTCATCAGAAAATGTATACTATGTAGAAGATTCGAAATGAAAAAATCAGTTCCTGAAACGCCAGCCCTTCCAGAAGATCGTGTGAGAGATGCAGGTGTATTTGAAGTGGTAGGAGTCGATCTTGCTGGACCACTATTTCTAAAATCCAAAGACAAGTCTTGGATTGTGATATTTACACGTGCAGTTGTTAGAGCAGTCCATTTTGAACTAGTAATGACTTTGTCAACTACAGGGTTTTTACTTGCCCTTAGGCGCTTCCTAGCCCGACGAGGCAGGCCTCGTGTGATTTATAGTGACAATGGGACAAACTTTGCTGGGGCTAACAAATTATTCGGCAACATTGATTGAAAAAAAAATAGGTTCGGAAACATCGGTTACTAGAATCGTGTGGAAGTTCAGTCCTCCTTCAGCACCTTGGTGGGGTGGATTCTTGGAGCGCATTGTGTAAATGGTCAAGAAACTATTAAGGCGTGTTTTAGACAAGACTATCTTGACATATGAGGAACTGTTGACTGTTATTGCTGATTGTGAATCCGTAATTAACTCCAGACCCCTCACCTACATTTCAGAAAGTCGTGATGAATTGGTATCTCTAACTCCGTCAATGTTTCTCCAGGACATTCCCATGGTTGGTACTCCAGATTTAGACAAACTAGATCAGGTCAGTCTCTCAAGAAGATTTCAGTACCTTCAACATCTGAGGAATGAACTGAGGAGAAGATTCCGACTGGAATATCTGGGTAGCCTTCTGTGCTGTCCATCGGGCAAGGAGCCTGATCGGCATTGGAAGGTAGGAGATGTGGTCATCATTGGTAGTGATGACAAGAGAAGAATCGACTGGCCCCTGGGGAGAGTGACAGCTATATTTCCAGGTAAAGACAAAGTGATCAGGGTAGTTCGGGTGAAGACATCCTCAGGAGAACTCATCCGTCCTACGAGGCACCTTTATCCATTGGAGGTTGAAGGTGGGAGTGAGGAGATGGCCTTACCCAGTGATATGGTTCCTGAGACATTAAGTCTCGGCAGCCGCAACTTCACCAGGAGTGGAAGAAGAGTTAAAATACCTTCTCGCCTCTGTCTGTAAACATTGTGTTTTGATTGGTATCAAAAGGTGGGAGTATGTCATGTTTACACTATGAGTGTTTGGCTGTTGTTATGGTGATCTTTGAAAAAAAAAAGACAAGTATGGCGGACGGACTGTAATGTGTGAAATTGTATTTTCGTAATATAGTGTTTATTTTATAGCAGTTGTGAGTGTTTATTATGTGATCAACTGGTTATGCTATACCGGGTAGGCATAGGTCCCTAACAACGAGAAAATGACCTCGAGAATTTAATGAAAATCCGTGGGCAATGTCGGGGAATAAGTTGTTACAATCTAGGCCATAAAAATTTTAATCATGGTGAGTGAATGGTAGTTTAGGGGAAGAGCTTAAATGTAATTTTCAAACGTTTATGTTATTACCAATGCTATCGAAAAATACTACATCAATAAAGTTTTATAGTATTAAATTACCAATCATTTATTTCTTATAAATTTTTAGCGCACCAGCTATGATAACAGATATATTGATGAATTTGTATTTTTGTTTCTAAGTCCATATCAGCGCCGAGTAACGAGAAAATGGGCAAACAGAACTTAATTAAACGGTAAGCTATAAATAATTTTATAAGATGCCCTAGAATCACAAAGTCGGAGGAAAACTATATTTGAAGGCCTACAATGTAGAAAGCTCTTAAAATTGATCAACAACAACATTACATTGATCATTGTTTGTTGTGATGTTCTTCGTCTCTTACGGTGCCACTCATCTCCTACAGACAGGATTACTGCTGCGTACGGAGTATAACAGCCTGCCTGAATACTGGCGGTAAGTAGCTGGGGAGTTAGATCTTTCTCTTTTTAGCATGTCATTCCTCTGGTTCATACATTTTCTAATTTAATAATGTTATTTGCTTTACGTCCCACTATCTACTTTTACGGTTTTCGGAGACGCCCTGGTGCCGGAATTTAATCCAACGGAAATTCTTTTACATGCCAGTAAACCTACCGACACGAACCTGACGTACCTGAGCACCTTGAAATAAAACCGGACTGAGCCAGGATCGAACCTGCTATGTTGGTGCCAGAAGGCTAGCGCCTCAACCGTCTGAGCCACTCAGCCTGGCCATACATTTTCTGATACTGCTGGTACGTAGCACATTTGTTCATCATAGCATTCCAGCTAAACAATCCCTACTCTGAAGCACTGATTGGAATGAGCAGTGTACACATTTCACGGAAAAATGGCAGAGTAGTGTTCGTGGCTGTCTGTGGCCTGGTCATTACAGCACTGGGACTATGGACTGTAAGATCTGCTCCGTAGAGCTGTTTGTTAAAAGTGAGAAAATGTGCGCCTTTCATTTGATCGGGTATTTTATATAACAACATTGATTTAAATCGCTACATTCCTACTGAAGTCATTGCAATGACCTATGTTGACTGCAGTTGAAAAAACCACAAGAAACAGTCTTTCTGAGAATTCCGTAGCGAAGCACGGGTACATCAGCAGGTAATTACATATGTCCAAATTCATTCATGATGTATGCAGTGTTCTTCCGAGAAATTTTCGTTACCTGTGTGGCAAGAATGTGTGGCCGGGCGGGGAATACTACGTAAAAATAAATATGATAAAATTTCAACTTATTCCCCTCAGACCATTAACAATAATGTTAGACAGGTAAAGATTAACTGCAGAAATCAGCTATTTTAGTGTTATCACTAAGAAGACGTAGCAGAGAAGTTTGAACTTCTAGTGTTCTACTGCTCGTTCATAATTACTCGGTTGCTGTGAAGAGCCAGACGGGTTTGTTACGTCCCGCGGAATCGAGTGCTCGCATGCGATTCCACGCTAATCCAGACACCGCTCGCGCACGACACTACGTGATAAGCTGAACCCCGATATAACTCTCGCAATTATGCTGATAGTGATGAAGATTTCTCATTTAAAGGAATAGTTTTACAGTATTTTCATTTTAATTTGGAACTCATAATGACTTAAATATGATTAGCCTCCGTAGCTCAGGCGGCTGCGCGCCGGCCTCTCACTGCTGGGTTCCGTGGTTCAGATCCCGGGCACTCCACGTGAGATTTGTGCTGGAAAAAGCGTGGGTGGGACAGGTTTTCCCCCGGGTACTCCGGTTTTCCCTGCCATCTTTCAATCCAGCAACACTCTCCACTATCATTTCATCTGTCAGTCATTAATCATTGCCCCTAAGGAGTGCGACAGGCTTCGGCAGCCGGCACAATTCCTGTCCTCGCCGCATGATGGGGCCTCATTAATTCCATCCCTGAACCGGTCACTGACTGGAAATCAGGTTGTAGGTTTTCAATGACTGAAATATATATTAATATTACGTAAACGGAGTGTGTTAGAAGCGCACAGCAGTGATCTTGCATTCGGGAAATTGTGGGTTCGAACCCCACAGTCGGCAGCACGGATGTGGTTTCCGTGGTTTCCCATTTTCACACCAGGTAAATGTTGGGGCAGTACCTTAATTAAGGCCATGGCTGCTTTCTTCCCACTCCTAACGCTTCCCCTCCCATCGTCGCCATAAGACCTATATCTGTCGGAGCGACGTAAAGCATCTTGGAATATTATGTAACTAGCACATATCTAGGTTATGATAGCTGGGTGGTCAGTGAAAGAACGTAGGGAGAACACTGTGTACGGGTTAAATATCGTTGAAGACTTCAAATTCAACAATTTTAATTTGTAAAATCCTAATGACTGGGTATTAATGTTTTTAATTTTGTATTACAAAACACCCAGCAAAAAGGCTAGACAGTGTGGTTACGTATCTGTGCGATTGCTCGGGCAGTGGAGGGTTCGAACCCCACTCTCAGCCACCTTGAAGATGGTTTCACTTCTTCGCAATAGGCAGGCTGACACAAAGGCGGTGTCTTAATTATGGCCACAGTTGCTTCCTTCCCAGGGCCATTCCTCGTTACCATGAATCGGTGCTATATAAAACTCATAGCCAATAAATGAGACATCATTATGAAACCCATAACATCATTATAATTGTTCATAATGGTGAAAAACAGGTATGTTCAGTACATGTTCAGTATTGTAATTCAAAATATATCACAGAGCTGCATGTTTTATACTCCATTTGTCTTAATTGCATTCATAGTGACTTTTATAAAATCCTGCTATACAGTTGTTATATAATCGAACAATTTATTTAAACTTCATGCGACATATATTATTGCTATTATTAATATTATTATTACTATTATTATTACTATATTATTATAAGGAGATTAAGTACCTACATCATTAAGCTTGAGCCATTCCCGCGTCCAGGTACGACAGCTATCAATTCCCGACAGTCAGATGTAATCTCAGAGTATCTCATCAAGTAAGAAAAATATTTAATTTTTCTGTAGGTTAGGCTTTACGTGAATTCCGAGAAAGACGTTGCGACCGTACGCGATCATCATCGATGAACGTCTCCAACCTATCGCATAAAACTATAAATTCACCACCGACCGCAATTTCTTAACGCAAATCACATGAAAATCACCTTACAAACTAAGTCAATCTACTAACTACTACTATAACTTATCACTCATTGAATTATAAAATAATGAAGAAACATATTTATTAAACTAAGAAAAACTCGAAAGAAAGGAGAACTAGTATCATTATGAACTTCCACAATTGTTATTCAAAACTAATAAATCGTTAAATTCAACATTTAAGTCAGCGCTGGCTTATTGATAAAATAACATGATATGAATTCAATATTTCTGAAATGAAATCAAATTATCTATAACAATCCTTGCAAAATTAAATTAATTATTCACATGCATCCATGTGACTCAATTACATAAGAATTAGGAAAAATTTGGAATTCCTCCTAATAATTTATACAGTTTTATATCTTGAAATCTGAATTCGTTAATGTAGAATACCATTCTGAAGAACTGTATTATGACGACTAACGTGCTAAGGTTTTCGACCCTACTGTCTCTTAAATCAGGTCTCCTAATCTACTATCTTATTTAAAATCCTAGCATGAATTATGAAATAATACCCAAAATGTAAAATAATCTCTCTCCCTATATCTACATAATTCTTAATTTATTGCACTTTGGCTCGATATGCATTAACAAGAATCTGCGGTATGATATCTCGGTCCTATGTACATACGTCGGCTCCAATATATATATAACGTCTTGCCTACCTCACATTTCACATATTTTGAGAATACGTCACAAAGCTCATATGTCTATACATCAACAGCTGTATTTCTTACTACATCACCTCTCAAATATCAACTATATTCGAATATTCACCATCCATACCTTATTTCAAGACACTCCCGCGGTGTATTTCTTTTCCAGTACTTGCACCGTCTAACTGATTCAATACCATTCATATTTAAAGTCTATCATCCATATATATATATATCATAATTACCACGACGCACACCCTCATCGGAGGGTCTGCCTTACAAGGGCTGCACTCGGCTAGAAATAGCCACACGAAATTAAATTAAATTAACCACGTCGCACATTATCATACTCAGATCAACTCATATAACTTCTTATTACCTTACACAACCTTCAATTAATTCCATCTCAACTTCTCAATATCTATTTTCATCACTCATAACCTTCTTCCAATTATTTGCAACTACTGAGACATAACATTCTTCTGTACGTAAATACTCCATTACATTGATCAATTCTCTTCTAAAAATTACGATGCATAACCTTAAATATCGTATTTGTACATTTAACAATATTGCTTTACAAGGAATAACTCGACTCTATCTAATCACTTCTCATACGCGATCCACCTGTGACGTAATCTTTGACTGAATGGTTTCGCGAGATTCATAGATATTATTCATTATATGACAATCTTTGCAATCAGCTGTTATATTACTTTCCTTCCTAATCGTATTCTCAACTACCTCGTTGAATCACCTGTTCATGCACAGTCATACTTCACGAGATATCTATCTAATTCTACACTGACCACTGATCTCTATACCTGGATGGCTGGTAGCTTGGGTAGCAGTAAGCCGAGTAGAAGATGACTGGCGCAGTAAGATGGCAGTGAGCGCACGGTGCAGTAGACCATGAGGAGCGCGCTTGCTTTTTTTATGCTTAGTTCAGTGACGCTAGGCCTCTTGATTGTAGTTCCACGAGTGGTCTGTGCTTTGTTATTGCAAAGTAAATAGTAGTGTATTTTACGAATTTAAGTTCGTTGCCTTGTAGTATACTTGTGGATTACAAGATTCAATTTAAATACGTATGTGTTTATCTGAGTCCGCCTCTGTGGTGTAGTGGTTAGCGTGATTAGCTGCCACCCCCGGAGGCCCGGGTTCGATTCCCGGCTCTGCCACGAAATTTGAAAAGTGGTATGAGGGTTGGAACGGGGTCTACTCAGCCTCGGGAGGTCAACTGAGTAGAGGTGGGTTCGATTCCCACCTCAGTCATCCTGGAAGTGGTTTTCCGTGGTTTCCCACTTCTCCTCCAGGAGAATGCCGGGATGGTACCTAACATAAGGCCACGACCGCTTCCTTCCTCTTCCTTGCCTATCCCTTCCAATCTTCCCATCCCTTCACAAGGCCCCTGTTCAGCATAGCAGGTGAGGCCGCCTGGGCGAGGTACTGGTCATTCTCCCCAGCTGTATCCCCGATAAAGTGTCTGAAGCTCCAGGACACTGCCCTTGAGGCGGTAGAGGTGGGATCCCTCGCTGTGTCCGAGGGAAAAAGCCGACAGATGATGATGATGTGTTTATCTGAAATATGAATGAAGAAACATTCTACGGGGTATTAACATACCGCAGTGTTCAGCTTATGGATGTACAAAGAGAACCGATCAGTAGAAGGAGAAATCATTTCATCGGGGAGTTTTATACTGTACATAAAAATCATCCTAGGGTAGATTTTTGAGTTTTAGGTTTATTGTATCTTATTTTGCATATTCCGGGAGCAAAATTGCAATTAATTTTTGTAGGTTTCCTTTCTCGAGACCCGAACATCTAAGATCATCGATTAGGAGTATCAGGCGGGAGAATTGGAAGCCTTCTAAAACAGCTGTTCTCTGCTCGGATCACTTAGAGGAAGACTGTTTTGATAGAAATGGACAAACTGTACACCTTAGAAGTGATGTACAGCCAACTGTTTTCAATTTTACTGAATATTAACTGCAAGTAAAAATTTACTTATATTTTTTTATTTCTCGTAATTAAACTGACGGTTTCGATGAAATAATTGACGTGACCTTATAACAATCTTAGAAAATGAAGTCTGGGGGAATTCTAGACCTTATTTACATCAGTAATAATTATGGGTGGGAGAAGGGAAAGTGTGGTGGGTGTTTGGGGCTATCCCATTATACTATTCGTGGTATTTGGGACTCTTAACTGGTGTTACATGTATCTGTAGATGAATATCAATATCGCTTTGCTAGCTGAATTTAATTAAAGAGGTCTGTAATAGTAAATTAAGCTTTAGGTAATGTGATATATTGACAAGTTTTGAATATTTGCTGGTTTTATAAATGTGTACATTTGCTTCACTGATATTTTAATTTGATAATATGCGCGTTATTTCATAGAAACAGGAATTCATTATCAAGCACCGATTATGGTATGTCGAATCTAGGCCTGTATAGTGAGCTACTTTTATAGGTACATCATTTTAAGAATGCATAATTTCGTGGCATACATGTATACAATTTACGGCAATGTTTCCAGAAACTGGTTTTCACTTGTATTGTGTTACCGATCGCTAATTGCATGTATTCAGCACCTAAGTTAATATTTGTCGGCCGGTATTATACACTCATGTTTATTGCTATCCCGGAGATTTAGTGACCTCGGTATGACGTGTCAGTGATCCCAATGTCCTTATGCTTTGAGTGAACATGTCTCTATATTTTTAATTATTCCAATGCGCCATTAATTGCGACTTAAAATTGACTATATTATCATTGCTTCCCCATAAGGAGAGTTAAGAGTCCCAAATACCACGAATAGTATAATGGGATAGCCCCAAACACCCACCAACATGGCGAACCGCGCACTCAACTTGGCGTACTTTCTCCTGCAGCGGAGACCTGCCGTCAGCGATCCATGTATAGAGATCAGTGACACTGACTTAATACAGCATTAGCAGCTTAAATGTATCGCACTTCACTTCACTGTTTCACTTGCACACTTAAATATTTCATACTTAGAATATTCTATTCTACCGCATATGCCAAACTAAAGTAAGAATTCCGTTACTTATTGTAAACACTTAGCTCGTCTTTCATCATATCAGCCGTCAGTTGCTCTGCTTCTGCTCGTCACATCGCTGGTTCATTGGCCATGGTTCGAGGTTCGGCTGGACTCCTCACCTCATCTTAGGTTGGTTCGGCTGAGCGAATTCCTCCTCTCATCTCGTGTAGGTTCAGCTGTTCGGATGATATCTCCCTCCATGTTGGTCCATCTGGATGCTTAGCAGATCATCTTCTTCTTGGTATAACTGACAATAAAAGCAAATATTTCCGAGAAGTAAATATTCATATTAGATTCTTGTTAGAATAATATTTCTTTTAGACTATTCTTTTAGTTTTATTTTGTGGTATAATCGGGCAATTTTCTAAGTCCACGTAAGATATTTTCGCCTTGTCTTGCGTAAATCTTCAAATTTAGATTATTTTTTTCACAAATATTACTCCTCCCTCGACTTTTCTTTTAATGGAGTAATTCTCTCCTATCCCTTTCCTCTTCTTGCGGTTTCCAATTTACGTTTTCCGAAGTATCGCTAATCTTGCGCCTCGGGTCTATCAGTATACGTATTTGAATAAATTATCGTATATTTCGCTGTATTTTATATGCTCCACAGTGTTTTTACAGGCTGTTTTGCCGTCTTCTTCTAAATTATAGTAGTTTTTCCTCAAGGTTTCTGCCGCAATCTTGACAATCTCCTTTTATTTACAGAGCAGCAGCAATTCACTTCTTGTCCTCTTGGGTTCAGTTTTTCAAGTAAGTTTCTTCAATAATCTATTCTATTTTACTTGTTTTTTGAAACAATTTGCTTGACCTTGCTCTGTTCTGCACCGCCTTTGAAATGTTGTCGTTCCAAATTAGTCATGCCCTCCTATTGTATCCAAATGTTAGGACTTCGTTGTGAGTGGTGAGTTGTGTTAGTGAGTGTGTAGCAGGTATTGGACCCAAAGCCTGTTGTAAGCATACTGCTGCCCTTTGTTATGCCCTTGAATACTTCAGCAAAACTGGTTTGATATAATGTTCAGAAACACCAACTGCGGTTTTACAAACATTTCACCAGCCTGCACGAAAAAGGAAAGTACATGGAAGTCCCGGAAAAGTGTCAAATCTGCCCATAGCAACATGTTCACGGTTATGTTTTGATCCAAGACCAGCCTCACTCAGAAACGAGGAAGGTTATGAATCATATGTGAGACATTTAATTGAAAATTCAGGAATGAAACTGTCTTATTTGTCATCACTTACCAAATCAAATGTTAACATCTCTTCTGTTGCACATGATCATTTTTATGGAACAGACACAAACTCAAGTTATTTATCTGAGTTAGTTTCTGTCTCTGAGGATGCCATAAAAGATATAGAAAGGGAAACAAGAGGGCAATCCAGATGTGCACTACGGTACAAGGAAAGGAAGTACATGCTAACTGCGAGTTATTTTGGTAGAATATGCCAAAACTTTGACCCATACAATAATTGCAGGTAGTCAGGTGGTGGTGATTATTGTTTTAAGAGGAAGTACAACTAGGCAACCATCCTCTATATAACACTAATCAAGAGGGAAAAGTGGAAGGGATCCGACACTTCGAAAAATGAAGATATCGGACAAAGAAAGACAAGGGCCACGAAAGGCGTGAAAATGAAAGACTCCCTAGCCCTCGCAAACCTAATAGCGTCGGGGTCGGAAAAGAACAAGAGTTGACCAAGAGAGGTCAGACAGGATAGATGAAAGTGAGGAGCCTGGCACAAGTAAGTGGAAGCAATGCCAGGACCCAGCTTAGGGCCTCGTGGTCGCCAACCCACGCTCCAATGTTCAGAGCCCCTGAGGCCCCTTTTGGTCGCCTCTTACGACAGGCAGGGGATACCGTGGGTGTTATTCTACCGCCCCCACCCACAGGGGGATTGCAGGTAGTCAATACCAAAATAAATTTATGAAGTGGGATTTGGATAAGGAATATCTGGCGAGGAGGAGGTATGAAGAAATTACAGATCATAGTGAATCCAAATGTGGGTTGATTATTCATCGCACCAAAAACTATCTTGCAGCAAGTTGTGATGGACTCATAGGGAATGACAGAGTGCTGGAACTGAAAGGTGTGCCAAGCCATGAATATACCAGTATTGCACCTTATTTAATTGAGGACAAAGATGGCATACATTTAAAGCAGTCACACAACTATTATTTTTAAGTGCAAGGACAGTTGTTTATCACTGATAGACAGTATTGTAGTTTTGCTGTCTACACAGCTGTTGATATGGTAATCATAAACATTGAGAGGAATGAGGAGTTTATTCCAGAAATCCTACCACAGCTTGATAAATTTTACTATGAGTACATTATTTCAGCTTTAATGGAGAACTAGGTCCATGAGCCTTTGGTATAAATGAACAATTATATCATGCTTCCAGCAACTTCTCACTTGTAACATAATATAGTCTACCTACCATGTTTTGCTTTAGTAGGCTTCATTTTATTGTAAATAAATACATACTAGCTATCACATGATTGATCTCCTGAAATTGCACAACATGTAACATACAAAAATAATCCTACCTGACAGAGGAACTTTGCTTATGTGAAGCTTTGTTTGTAGAATTTTGTATGTTTTCCCTAAGCCTATAGCCCTTTCAATGTGTATTCTTTTGGAAGAAATTCTCTTGTCATGGTATTTTCCATGGTGGAGAACTGCCTTTTCCCTTTCAAGAAGGGTGGAATATTTACACTTACTCCCTTTGAGCAAAGTAGGTCTTGAATTTGTAATCCTCGGTCAACCATTACTAAGTCACCTTCTTCCAACAAGTCAATAATATTAGATTTTATGAACAACTGCCTATCTGAAACTGATCCACCATACGCATCTGATGTAAAACACACAAATCCTGATGGATTTATTCCAATCAGTACCTTCACAGTGTTGCAGTTTTTGTACGTAGAAAATGTTTCCTGTTGGTCACTAGAACTCTTAGGCTTCATTATTGGAATTTCAGTACAGTCTAAAATTACCCTTGTGTTAGGATATTGCTTCTTAAATTCCATAGGGGAGTTTTCCCTTACAGTCTTCTGATCAACCCAAATATTTAATTCTTTGAACTGGCAATACATAAAATTTATCCATACAGAAAAGAATTAGCCCGACTGTTGTTACATTTAAACCAAAATTGTATGCAAGTTCCTTATCTGTTTTGGCCATTCCCAATTTCATCATTGTTAAAAAGAAACAGTATTCTGGTGAAATTGGTAATACCTGCAGACTAAATCTACCCCTTCTCAGGGCTTGAAACACTAAATAAAAATGATCTCTGTTGTCCAAACCTGTGAAGAATTGCACTGCACCAGATATTGTTAGAAGTCTTTCAATATCAAGTACACCCTCGCTGTCTTTGGTTTGGCATGCAACATCCCTGAGTAAGTTACCGGTACCGCTTGATAATGGAAGGTTCATATTTTCATTAACACTAGATGACTGACACTCTTCAAATGCTGCTATAGGTAATTCATTGGTGTCCAGAAGCACAGCTGTGTCTTGCCTTGTAATCAGATCATCCTCCTTCTTTCCTCTGTTACGTGCTCTAACCTCTCTCATCTTTACATCTGAGCCGGTGTCAGGAGTCCAGGGAAATACAGATGGCATTGCATGTAATTTCAACCGCGACCTTTCACCTACAAAATCAAAATATTCATAGTCATTCGAACGATAATATAATTGCAAGTGGCATGTACCTCTCTGCTGTATCTCTACACAAACTTTAACACATTTAATGTTAAAGAGACTATATACGTATCTACGTAATTAATAACGTCGTTCTATAATCATCGCTCCTAAAATGTGCTGAACAGACTCTATCACTCTTCGTAATCTGGCTCAGTTTAAGATTCTTCCTTCTGATTGAATGTATCCACTGTTTTCTAAGTTTCACATCTTTCGGAAACTGATGGAACGAAAATGGCATGCCTAGGTTTTTGCACAATGGCACACAACAGTAATCCGGCATTTTTATTGAATCTCAGGATACCACAAAAGTACTTATGAGTCAATTAATTGACAGCGATATTCTAACCTTCAAGCCCTGAAACAAATGAAGGTGGAATGGCGCAGTCCGAGTAATATACGCGCGCTACCTATTGGTACTAGTTCAGGATAACCCTATTGTGTGGTTGAATTTTGTAAATAAGTCATACTTTCTACCAAAGGAAGTTTCACTGAAAATTTTGTATTTTGGAAACAATTTCTCATCAGATCACAGGAAATATGTTATGCTCTCACCTCCCTTATTTGCAATTTGTATGCACTTCCTCCTCTACAGAAGTATGTACTGGTATGTATTCAATGTCCAAGTAACTAAATTAATATTTGTGAATTTTGTGATGTTGGTAACCCATTCATTTGATGTTATGGTAACAGTTGTACAAACTTTCCTTATCATGTTTGTCCCCCTGTAGGTGGGAAAAGTTGTAAAACACCCACGGGATCCCCTGCCTGTTTTAAGAGGCGAATAAAAAGGGTCCCATGTGGGGTCTGAACTTGGGAGCTTGGGTAGGTGACCACGGAACCCTTAGGTGAATCCTGGCATTGCTTCCGCTTACTTGTGCCAGGCTCTTCACTTCATCTATCCTATCCGATCTACCTCGGTCACCACCTGTTCTTTTCTGACCAGACTGTATTACGTATGGAGCCCCCATTTGTGGCTCTGGTCATTCTTAGGCCGATACCTTCATTTTCCGTAATTTCGGCCCCCTTCTATTTCTTCTCTCCTGTTACTTATACGAGGTTTGTCCGGAAAATACGTATAAAAGTTGAATAATAACTTTATTTGACAATTATTCAGGTATTACAATATGGTCTCCTTCAAAGTACTCTCCCTGAGAGAAGATGCACTTCTGCCAACGCCGTTTCCACTGTTGATAACATTATTGAAAGTCTTCAGTTGTGATGCTGTTCAGTTGCCGTGTCGTTTCTCCCTTGATGGCTTCCACATCACCCAAGTGCCGCCCCCGAAGCACCATTTTGCATTTCGGGAACAGGAAGAAGTCACAAGGGGCTAAATCGGGTGAATAAGGCGGGTGGTCTGTCACGGTGACTGAGCTTCGGGCCAAAAACTCACGCACAACGAGCGACGTGTGAGCGGGCGCATTGTCGTGATGAAGGATCCACCTGCCCCCTTGTGCCAAATCCGGTCGAACTCGGGCCACACGAGCTTTGAGACTTGATGTTGATGCGCTGTTCCTCAATCAGAGAGAGCTCCATACCGACGGCAGGTGAAAACGGGTAACTTTCAACAAGCAGCCGCACACTGCTACTGACACGCAGAGCTCTCCGACTCGAACTGAGCGTTGAGAAGATTGGCGACAACAGCTGTGCCACCTGGCGGCGCCTCCACGACACGTGATACGTCACCCCGACGGATTTATACGTATTTTCCGGACAAACCTCGTATATAGAGGATGGTTGCCTAGTTGTACTTCCTCTTAAAACAATTATCTCCACTACCACCACTCTTATTATACTCGGTACGATAAAAATGAATAGGATAAAAATGATCTTAAACTGCATCCTTTATAACTTTTGTTATGTAGTACTTTTCGATAAGACCAATAACGGAGATGTTTAAAAATTAAATTATAAGCTCCTTCCTCTAAACTACCACATCATGTAGGGTGAATGAAATTATTTATAGCATACAATGTAGTGGCTCATTCCCTGACGTAAAATCAGTCGTTATCAATGGTAGTGTAAGACGTGTGTTGTGTGAGCTCCGCATTATTATGAAAATGTGATGGTTTTATCGGCGACACAAGAGCGAGAGTGATCTCTTCTTAAACTGTAAGTTACAGTGATTCATCTTCGATAATTATTTTGTTTGATCTTGTATACTCTAAGTCAAATACTGAACTACATTAGCGTATATTTTTCATCATAACCTCAAGAAATAAACATTTGATCAGAGTAGGCAACTGTGAAATATGGGCAAGGAGTATTTATATAATCACTGACAGTTAATATCAAGGAATATTAAATTACTTCCAGTGTATCCAACAGTGAAATCTGGGCAAATAGCATTTATATAACCAGTGCAGTCAATCCAAAGAATACTAAAATATTTCCAGTGTAGCCCACTGAACTATAGGTATTACCAAATACAGTAGAGACAATACGCGACACTTACGGATTTACCCTTGTTAAAATGGGAGACAATTCGACGGTGGCGCTCTTAGTTACTTGACCTGAACTGTCGCGCTAAATTAAAATATCAATGGAAATGCATATACGACAAAGGATAAATGAATTACGTCTAGAAGGAAAGTGTTATTGAAATATTAACGTCGAAATTGCTAAAGCGATTCTGGATAAACGAATGAAGAATTATTTAAAAGGTTATTATTTAAAGACTGAAATTAGACATATAAACAATATGTGAAATTGGACTGTTGTGAAATGGCTTGATCATTCATTTATGCATTACTTTTTGCCTTAGCATTTCTTCCTGAACTTTTACGGTTAGATTTCTCTTTTTTCTCATTTAAAAACATTTTATCATCACGTTAAGACACATGTCAATAAAAATATCGGCACATTCCTTACACACATTTTGCAATGGATTAACATTTAAAAGCAGGATAATTTTCCTCTTAATTCTAATATAAGCGTAACGTCCCTTCTTTCTTGTACACCTTATCCAAATCACTTCTGAGACATTAAAAAACCACACATCACACCTACAACAACACATCGGTATTGAAGGTTAACTGCTGCACTATACAATAAAATATGCGTATTATATTTTAAGCCAGTTAAAATATGGGTCGAGCAGGTCAGAAGATTATGAAATACTATAAAAATATTTTTGTCACTGGAAGAATATTTATGCAAACACAATATTACTTACATTTTCTTGCCACGAGGTAAACGAAAGAAAGACCGCGCGTTCTTCTCTACTTCATAGTTACTGCAGCCAAACACAGCACATACCTTTCCCCTCATGTTGAGAAGAGATATTAAGGAATAACACATGCTACTATTTAATTATATCAACTCACTGAAAACGCATAAATAACACCAAAAATGTCACACACAAATACACGTGCTCTTATGACAGAATCAGTAGTTCTCAGGTCCATCCGCTAGAGAGAGCTCTAATAGCTGTCCCTCGATATCTCGCTGAGTGTCGCGTATTTTCTCTGCTGTGTTTGGTATTACCTATAGTTCAATCAAGACCGACTCCAATCCTCAGACCTTGATGCTACTCTCGATCATTCAATGATGGGGAATCAAGTAGCCGGAATTGTTGGAAATGTGGGTTTGTTTTGGTTTGTTGTTATCGTATGTAGTCGATGTAATTTTATGGAAGTTGACGAGAAATGTTAGTTTCTTTGTAGAATATAAGTGTGCGAGTGTATTTATATGAGTAAGTGGACACATAGGATCTGTAATTATACACAGTAATGTGAGAATGTGCTTGTTTTGATCACACTCTTACCCATTAAAGAACATGAGTGCACAAGGTGGACCAGATTGTAGTCTAACTCTGGTAATGCCTCTCAGTTTTCTACGTAATAGAACATTAAGAGAGAAATGGATTAGGAATATACATCGTGATTATTTTGAAGTCCATGAGAAAACTGTGGCGTGCACACATCATTTTGAGAATAAGTCTGAGGATAGGGGAGCCATTTCTCTACTTCCATACTATTCGTGTTTCTCGAAAAATATTAATTCAGATAGAATATAATTGATATTGTGTTATTCCGTCAGTGTCCATATGCTTCAAAACGTCGAGTGATTTATATGCAAGTGTATTTTACAATAATCTGTGCTTTGTCTGCATAAATGTTTGGCTGGATCTTGGAGTATAACAAAACTTATAAGCGTGACAGATGGATCAATCTGTATACTGTTGCACATACGATATATTGAGGGATTAGCTGGGTTTGTAACGTAAGGTTTTACACTACCAACACCTTCAGATTTATATTGTGGTTATCTGTTATCAAGCAGACAGCGCCGAACTGAAGCTCGTCCATGTGGTTAAATATCAATGTTTAGTCAATAGAGTTTTTACACTCATGTTCTTTAATAGATAAAAACCTATTATATCATTAGTGTCCGAACGTTTCATTACTAGGGTTACTATCATTGTGTGAAGTGCTGCTATGCCATACGTCAACATTGTTAGCATTACCAGGACCGTTCATTGGGTTAACATAATCATTTCGGGTGTACTTGAGCTGAGTGACTCAGACGGTTAATGCGCTGGCCTTCTGACCCCAAGTTGGCAGATTCGATCCTGGCTCAGTCCGGTGGTATTTGAAGGTGCTCAAATACGTCAGCCTTGTGTCGGTAGATTTACTGGCACGTAAAAGAACTACTGCAGGACTAAATGTCGGCACTTCGACGTCTCCGAAACCCGTAAAAAATGTAGTTACTGGGACGTAAAGCCAATAACATTATTATTTCGGATGTACTTCCCATTCATTGGGTGCTGAATTTAAGAAATTGTCCACCACTTCAAAACTAAGGTAACAAATTACGTTTCACAGTTCTCATGACAGCGAATAAGTCGAGGAATTCCTCACCTTAATTTATTTTGAAACATTCAAAATGATGTTAGGAATATCATTTTAACAGTTTTTAATGTATTTTCATCTATCCAGCGAAGTGAAATCTAAGAGAAAATGTTATTTGCCGAATTGAAATTTCTAAATAATCACCTTGTTGGGCTCTTTTCTAGAAGAATATATGTGATTCTAGTTGATTTTATGTGATGCGTACTTGTTGATGAAGCGTTTTCATACGTGTAAAAGTGATTTTCCCTTTGATGTTACATTATCATGTTAAATTACCGCCGTTTATATAATACGTACGTGATATTTTCGTGTTAGCCAATACCAGCAATCCGGCTACTTCGCCCGCCATGTTCTTTTTATATTACGGTCTGAGGATTGGAGTCAGTCTTGGTTCACTGGTGTAGCCACGTATGGAATCTGTGCAAAGAGTATTTATATAACCAGTTGCTGTCAAGGAATAGTAAAATATTTCAAGCTCCAACATCTCTCTTCGTGTCGCCAGTCTATATTCTCGGAGCTCAGCGACTATTAACCTCATCTAACTATGGATATGTGCAATATCTGTAAAAAATAAAACATCTAGTAGGTCAGACAAAACTAACAGGATTACGTGTGGTTTATGTGATAAAGCATTCCATACAAAGTGTCTAAATTTACAAAAAGAGGATATTGACAGTTTAGGAAGTACAGCTGCTTGTTGGAAATGGGACAGTTGCACTGACAAAAGTAACAGTCTCCCAACAATCGGGCATAAGGGGGACA
This sequence comes from Anabrus simplex, assembly GCF_040414725.1. Taxonomy (NCBI): domain Eukaryota; kingdom Metazoa; phylum Arthropoda; class Insecta; order Orthoptera; family Tettigoniidae; genus Anabrus; species Anabrus simplex. The sequence continues at coordinate 409,459,537 of NC_090267.1, read as the reverse complement.
TTGCTGGCACTGTGGACAGTAACCAACCTGAAAGAGAGAGTTGTAGTAATAAAACTCTTTATTCAATAAAATTGACGATGAGTAAACTATGTGAGATACAGGCAAATATAATAACCATGGAGAAGACCCAGAAATCCTTGGAAACATATCTTGGTGAAATGAAGTATGAAATTGTGGAAATGAAACAGGGAATTGGATCAGTCTAGACTTCTCAGAATGCATTTGAGCGTGATCTAGGTAAATCCATAGAAGTGTATCATGAAAAGTTGGACCACATTATCACACAACATCAATAATATAATAAGGTGTTACAAGAGGCCCTGGGGAAGATCGAGAGTTTGAAGGATGAGAACATAAAACTCAAGAACGAAAATCTGGAGCTAAAACAGCAAATTGAAGACTGTGAACAGTACTCGAGGGTAAATACAATAGAAATTCAAGGCATTCCTACACAAGCTAATGAAAATACAGTGCATTTAGTGAAAGCTGTGGGAAGATCTCTGGACATAAATGTTAATCTAGAGGATGTTGATGCATGTCATAGGCTCTCAAGTTACCCTAACTACCCGTCGTCTATTACTATCATCGTCAAATTCTGTCGGAGAGTACATAAAGATAAACTGCTGAGGAAACGCCGCGTGAAAAGGAATCTGTCGACTTTGGACTTGAGATTCACCTACAAAAATCCCGTTTGTATCAATGAGAGCCTTTGACCTACCAGGAAGCGGCTTTTGGCTCAATGTCGTCAACTTCGCAGGTCATCTAATGTGAAGCACCTTTGGACAAGGAATTGGCGAATCTTCTTGAGACAAAGTGACAATTCACCAGTTGTCAATATTGCCTGTGAAGAATACATCAGAAAATTCATGAACACTATTCATATTGTGTAATGTGTTTTTCAGATAATGAACTGATAATGTATTATCAAAACGTACGTGGATTATGATCTAAAACACATCCTTTATATACAGGCATATTATCTAATAATGTTGATATTATATGTCTGACAGACTTGGCTGAATGATGCTTTACATGATTCTGATCTATTTGATTATAGGTATACTATATTTCGTAAGGACAGTAATGCCATAACTAGTTGCAAACTGATGGCGGTGGAGTCCTCATTGGTGTTAAGGCAACATTTAATCCAGAAATTGTTCATTCATTAGACTCAAATACTTAGTCAGTATGGATTAAATTTACCTTCAACAATAACAAGTACTCTATCTGCACAGTTTACTTTCCCCCAAATCCACACTTAGATGCCTAATTAGAATTTTTCAGTAAGTTAGAACAATGTATTAATTTACTTGGAAATAACATTATTATAGTTGGTGACTTTAATATCTCTGAAATAGTTGACAGTACGTATGATTTGAACAAAGGGAGTTATATAAGTCAAGAATTGAACAGAGTATTACATTTTTCGAATCTCCACTCTGTTAATATTCTGTCTCTCTAAATGTGCTGAACGTGGATTGATAATCACTAACTCCATATTTCACCAAATGGATCGCTTCAAAACATCATGGCAGCATCCTAGATCGAAACACTGGCTCCTCATTGACTATGTAATCGTCCGCAAGCAAGATCTACGCGATGTTCTCATCACCAAGCAATGACGGGAGCTGATGACTGTTGGACAGACCACCTATGTATTAGATCAGTAATGCTTTTGTCACTGTCGACCCAGAGGAGGAAGCAACAGAAGAACTGCAGGCATACTTTTGACACCGAGAAGTTTGGCAATACAGAAATTGCTTCAAAATACAGAGAACTCCTTCATCAGACTTTGCCGAAGGAATATCAACCTGATGTAACGCAACGCTGGGATAGACTGAAGACCACTATTCAAGATGCTTGCAAAGAAAAGGTTGGATATAAGAGCAGAAAACATCAGGACTGGTTTGATGAAAATGATGAAGAAATTGAAGCATTGATCTCAGAGAAGAGAAAAGCCTTGCAAGGATGGCGAAGGGACATGAACTCCCACTCTAAGAAACAAGCCGTAAACATTGCCAAAGCAAATGTCCAAAGAAAAACCCGTGAGCTCGAGAATGCATGGTGGAGAGTAAAGGCAAAAGAGTTGCAAAATCTAGCAGACAAAGATTCACAACAGTTATTCCAAGCGACAAAAGCAGTTTATGGTTCCATCACGTTTGAGAAGAATCCCCTTTGGTCTAGCGATAAGGGTACACTTTTAAAAGATCAATACTCCATCATGAATAGGTGGAAGGAGCATTTTGAAGACCTCTTGAACCAGGAATCGATTATTGATGAACAGGTGTATGATATATTAAAACAAGCTCCAACCAATGAAGAACCTGGCTCCCCGCCAACACTAGATGAAGTTAAGCATGCGGTCAATCAAGGAAAATTTCACCGTATATCAGTGGAAGCTCTCAAAGAAGGAGGTGATGTACTCATAAGACACACAAGTGAACTGATTGTCAAAATTTGGAGCACTGAAGAAATGCCTCCTAATTTCAGAAACAGTCCGGTAGGTGGTTAGTTAAGATGGCATAGCGAAAGGTGTAAGTGAAAATAGCTCCCGGTTCTCTTGCGAAATAATCGGGAATAAGTGTGATGTAAACAAGAAGCCAGTAAAGAATGATATCCAGTGTGAAAAGTGTTTAATTTGGTACGATTTTGTGTGTATATGTAGTGCTGGATTTGCTAAAAATGAAGATACTAGGACCTGTGTGAGTTGTGGCGAGTGTAATGTGAATAGCGGTAACAAAACTAGTCCTAGAAAGGTCAACGAATCGCTGGCGCCTCATTCCTTGGAGGATGGAGGTAATGATAATGTACTTGTAATTCTCTCTTTATTGTAACACTAGCTGATGTACCCGTGCTTCGCTACGGGATTCCCAGAAAGACTGTCTTTATAGTTTTCCTAACTGCAGTTAACGTAGGCCATTACAAAAACGTCAGCATGAACTAGGTATTAAAAGCAATGTTCTCATATAAAATACTCGCTCAAATGAAAAACCGAACATTTTCTCAGTTTTAACAAACAGTACTACGGTGCCGACCTAACAGTCCAAAGTTCCAGGGTTGGAATGACCAGGCCATAGCCAGCCGTGAGCACTCCTCAACCATTCTTCCGTTAAATGTACACACTGCTCATTCCATTGAGTGCCTTCGAATAGGGATTGAATACCTCGAATGCTATGATGAACCAGTGCGTTACGTACCAGTAATATCAGAAAATTTATGAGCCAGAGGAATGGGATACTAAGGAAGAAAGTTATCTGACTCCCCAGCTACTTCCCGCCAATATTCAGGCAGGCTGTTATACTCGGTACGACCTAGAGAGTTGGCCGTGTGGTTTCGAGCGCGCAGCTGTCACCTTGCATCCGGCAGGTAGTGGATTCGAAACCCACTGTCGACAACCCTGAAGATGGTTTTCCGTGGTCTCCCATTTTCACACCAGGCAAATGAAGAATGAAAAATCGTAATTACCGTAATTAACGCCAGGGCCGCTTCATTTCCACTCCTAATCCTTTTCTATCCCATCGTCGTCAAAATACCTATCTGTGTCTGTGCGACGTAAAGCAAGTTTTAAAAAAACTCGGTAAACAGCCGTAATCACATCTATCGGACATGACTGGCAACAGAAGACACAAAGCATATCACAACAATCAATTGTCAATGTAATGTTATTGTTGTTGAATGTTGTGAGCTTTCTGTATTGTAGGCTTTCACATTTTAGTTTTCTTTCGACTCTGTGATAATAGGGAGTCTTACGAAATTATTTATAGCGTACACTGTAGTTCCTTATTCCCCAACTTTACATACTGATCTTCATTAAATTCTATTTACCCATTTTATCGTGACTTGGCGCTGATTCTTAACAACAAAAATCCAAATTCATGAATATGTCTGTTATAGCCGGTACGGTACAAATGTATAAGACATAAATGATCGGAAATGTAATACTATATAACTTTAGTAATGTAGTATTTGTCGATAGGACCACTAATAACACAAACATTTGAGAATTAAATTTTAGGCCTTCCCCATAACTACCATACCACTCCGCAGGAATAAAATTATTTATGGCCTGTATTTTAGCAACTTATTTTACGACTTTGTATACCGATTTTAATTATGATAAGCCCACTTATAACATAAAAATTTGAGAATTCAAATTTTAAGCTTCTTCTAAACTATCATTTCGTTAAGCGTGAATAAGATTATTTATGTCTTGGATTGTAGCGACTTATTTCCTAACTTTGCACACCGATTTTCATTAAAATAGATCCACTAATAACATAAATTTTTTAGAAGTAAATTTTAGGCCTTCTCCTAAACTACCATTTCTCTCAGCGTGAATAAGATTATTTATGGCCTAGATTGTAGCGACTTATTTCCGGACTTTACATACCGATTTTCATTAAATTCTATTCAGCGATTTTCCCGTGATGGGTGTACAGACAGACAGACAGACAGACAGACAGACAGACAGACAGACAGACAGACAGACAGACAGACAGACAGACAGACAGACATTACGGAAACTTAAAAAAGTGCATTTCCTTGCTACTATGGACACGACCTATACAGAAATACCATCCTTTTCAAATTCTGAGCAATGTACAGACAGAACTCTTGTTTTATATATAGGCCTATAGATGATTTACAAGCTTTAAAAGCGGTGAATGAGATTTTAAAGGAGAAGGTACGTTTACTGGAATCGAAAGTACCGGTACCAGTAAACACTCAGAACACAGGTGGGTCCCTGAATTCTAGCGCGTGGTGTCAATTTGCTTCAGATTCTAGCAGGAAAAGTGTACAGGTAAATAAGGACAACTTTGTAATTGATACCAAAAATAGATTTTCAGCCCTGAGGGAAGTAAGAGATACGCAAGGACTTATCCGTATAGGAAGCAGTCAAACGTATAGCGCAAATTCCGTTTCGAGAAGCGCCAAAGTTAGGCCTAAAATCCCACACAGTGCAACGGCGAAAGTGTCGAACATTCTTATATTTGGTGATAGCCACTCGAGGGGAATTGCGAAGAAAATGAACAATGAAGATATTGCAGCATCGGCCGTCATCTATCCTGGGGCCCCGATCAAGAAGGTATTGAAAAATACTGAGCAGGCAGCAAGAAATATCGGAAGTCGTGATGCAGTAGTGATAATCGGCGGGACGAACGACGTAGCTCACAAAGACGCTAAGAATGTCATTTCTGAACTTAAATGTACACTAGGTAAGCTGACTCACACTAACATCTTTGTAGTGAGTGTGCCCCACAGGCATAATTTGATTAGAGACTCGCGTGTGAAAATTGAAGGTGACAAATTAATACAGATATGGTTAAAATTTGTAAACATTTTCGTAATACCCAGGTAATTAAATGCAGCAGTTTCGAGAGATACTGTTATACAAAGCATGGCACTCATCTAATCAATTCAGGTAAACGAAAGATAGCAAATATTGTTCTAGATTTTATTAATCTTAAGATATTGTACCGTTTCATTGACCTGAGTGCATAAAAAAACGGGAAATTACGAAACTAACATTTGCCATGCATCGCGGTAAAAATGACTGGGATTACATAATAGAAAAGTATATTATAAGAAAATATACAGGCAAGCGGAATTAAATAATCTGTGAATATGATTAAGTAAGGGTACAGACCAACGAGCTAGAAAGAGGACTATAGAGTGGCTATTGGACCGCCATATTTGAATCTACTTGAAAGCCACGTCCACCATATTGTAAGCGATCAAATCGAGTGGGCGTGTGATGAAGCAAGTACAGAAGCTGCGGGAATAAATACAGTTTCACAGTTTTCTTTATTAGAGAAGCACTCAAAGATGCATAATGCCTGTTTAAAAGGACATTAAAAATACAAGGTACAGACTACATACTTACATTTTTTTTGCTATTGGCTTTACGACGCATCGACACAGATAAGTCTTATGGCGACGATGGGGCAGGAAAGGGCTACGAATAGGAAGGAATCGGCCGTGGCCGTAATTAAGGTACAGCCGCAGCATTTGCCTGGTGTGAAAATGGGAAACCACAGGAAACCATCTTCAGGGCAGCCGATAGTGGAGTTCTAACCCACTATCACCCGAATACTGGATACTGGCCGCACTTAAGCGACTGCAGCTATCGAGCTCCGTCTTACATATTGTATAAAGAAATAAAATTAGTGCATTTCCAGTACGGTAGCCCCAATTACAAAACATATCACAATAGTACATAGCCATTAAACAAATTTAGACCTACATACAGGGAATGAAAATATAGAACAGAAAACCTTGAACAAAGTAATATAACAACATCGAGAAATAATTCATATAACTTTAATGAATATGAAAACCTACAACCTGTTTTCCAGTCATTGACCGGGTCAGGAAGGTAATGAATGAACCAGATGTAGGCTGTTAGTGCGATGGGGTCGCCACTCCTAAAGTGATTTACTAATGACTGATGGATGCTATGAAATGAGAATGGAGAGTGTTGCTGGAATGAAAGATGACAGGGAAAACCGGAGTACCCGGAGAAAAACCTGTCCCGCCTCCGCTTTGTCCAGCACAAATCTCACATGGTGTGACCGGGATTTGAACCACGGTATCCAGCGGTGAGAGGCCGACGCGCTGCCGTCTGAGCCACGGAGGTTGCTATAACTTTAATAATAATAATAATAATAATAATAATAATAATAATAATAATAATAAATCCTGGTTTTTTGCCAGTTACCTGGATTTGGCATTTGTATGGATTTAGCCTAATTCTACGACCGGATACCCTTCCGGACGACGACGCCAACCCTAGGTGGAGTGATGTATTTACTATTACTTGTTTCTGTGGTGGTTTGTAGTATGTTCTGTTGTGTGTAGATGAAGAAGGTTTTCCAGTCGCCGATCCAGAGGAATTAACTGTCAACTACCCGGTAAAAATCCTCAACTCGGTCGAATCCGGGACCCTCTGAACCAAAGGCCAGCACGCTGATCATTCAGCCAAGGAGCCGGACACAAAGCAACTTGGCAGGTTCGAGCCTAGCTCAATACGATGGTATCTGACGGTGCTCAAATCCTTCAGCCTCGTGTCAGTAGATTTACTGGCACGCAAAAGAACTCCTGCGGGACTACATTCAGGCAACTCGGCTTATCAGAAAAAGTAGTTAGTAGGACGTAAAACTAATAATAATTTACGAAAAATAAGTATTTGTTCACATTACTTCTTTTTCAAAATGCTAGGGAAATGTGCTCTGTAGGATACAATGTAATAATAAACAGTGTTATTAGTTTTTCGTCCTACGAACTACTTAGTACGGTTTTCGGAGACGTTGAAGTGGCGGACATATGTCCCGCCGGAGTTCTCTTACGTGCTAGTAAATCCACTGATAGAAGGGTGACGTATCTGAGCACCTTCAAATACCAAATATGCCAACTTAGCTCAGAAATCCAGCGCTCTACCGTCTGAGTCACTCAGCCAGGCAGGATACAGTTTATCATGTCTGGCTGTCTGGTCAGTTCCTACACGAAAATAAAAGTAGGCCTACCCTACACGTGCTGGATTGTGCTACATAGGCAACGTAATTCTGCTAATCGCCCATAACTGTGTACTTTAGTAAAAAAAAAATCTTATTTGAAATATGATTACATTCGTCGTGTTTTTCCTACAATTTATGCATTAGCTTGCCACACACGTAGAGAGCATACTTTATTCGATCTAATCTATTAAAAGTAACGCATCGTAAGCGGAAGAAAGGCGCTTAAACTATGGAGTCGCTATTTCGTCTTGGCACCACCCAGAGCGCTGTAGCAGCCATGTTAGCCACTCTATAGTCCTCTTTCTAGCTCGTTGGTACAGACCCATAGAATTAAAGAAGCAGTGAACATGTCGAGAGAAGTGCAAACATAACGAATCATGTAAGCTATGAGTTAAAATTACGACGATCAGACCTAAGGAATCCATGCAGCCGTGATTAAGAAAATTAAATTGTTATCCCGGGCAGGTGAACAATCACTTGCAGGGGGGGTGTATTCCGGCTTCCCGCGCATTTGGTGGCAAACGAGTCAAGACTAACGTGACGTCACTGGGAAGATACAGTGAGCTTTGAACTCGCCACTCGCTTTGAAGTCTTGGTTGTGTTGAGTGCACAGTCAGGTAAACGAAAGATAGCAAATATTGTTCTAGATTTTATTAATCTTAAGATATTGTACCGTTTCATTGACCTGAGTGCATAAAAAAACGGGAAATTACGACACTAACATTTGCCATGCATCGCGATAAAAATGACTGGGATTACAAAATAGACTGTTATAAAAAACACTTCGTTTCTCGTTTAACAGGCGATTGGTTGCTTTAGCGTTCTGCGTATTTAAGCGAAATGAGTAAAAATAGAACTAACTGCGCCGTTTCTCTGTGTAATAATATTGGTTACAAAACTGAGGTCATAGTTTACCATCGATTCCCAAAGAATGATGCACTCCAAAATACATGGGTAGCTCGGTTCAAGCGAATGGACAAGATAAATATTAATAATGCAAGCGTATGTTCAGAACATTTTCTATCGGATGATTATGAACGAGACTTGAAAAATGAATTACTAGGTCTCCCAATACGGAAGATATTGAAATCGGACGCTGTTCCATCCTAGAAAATACCGAATTGGCATGGAAATTAAACTGAGGTCCGCCTCTGTGGTGTAGTGGTTAGCGTGATTAACTACCAGCCCCGGAGGTCCGGGTTCGATTCCCGGCTCTGCCACGAAATTTGAAAAGTGGTACGAGGAATGGGACGGGGTCCATTCAGCCTCGGGAGGTCAGCTGAGTAGAGGTGTGTACCATTCTCACCTCAGAAATCCTCGAAGTGGTTTTCCGTGGTTTCCAAATTCTCCTCCAGGCAAATGCCGGGATGGTACTTAACATAAGGCCACGACCGCTTCCTTCCCTCTTCCTTGCCTGTCCCTTTCAATCTTCTCATCTCTCCACAAGGCCCCTGTTCAGGATAGCAGGTGAGGCCGCCTGGGCGAGGTACTGGTCATTCTCCCCAGTTGTATCCCCGACCCAGAGTCTGAAGCTCCAGGACACTGCCCTTGAGGTGATAGAGGTGGGATCCCTCGCTGAGTCCGAGGGGAAAACCAAACCTGGAGGGTAAAAGGATTAAAAAGAAGAAGAATAAAACTGAGGCTAGTGCAGTAAGTCATATTCACTTTCCTTAATCTCGGCTTTTATTTTGATGTTTTTAAATTTAAAATTACATTCAGACTTGGAATGCTTGTTATTAATAGTAACATATACCGGGCGAGATGGCCGTGCGATTGACGGCCACGCAGCTGTGAGCTTGCATGCGGGAGATAGTGGGTTCGAATCGCACTGTCGGCAGCCGTGAAGATGGTTTTCCGTGGTTTCCCATATTCACACCAGGCAAATGCTGGGGCTGTACCTTAATTAAGGCCACGGTTACTTCCTTCCCACTCCTAGCCCTTTCCTAATCCATCGTCGCCATAAGACCTATCTGTGTCAGTGCGACGTAAAGCCAATTGTAAAAAAATTGCCATACTCAGAAACCACAATACCTTTCTTTTCTGTTTAGGTTATAAGGGAGGGAGAACACCGCGGGGTCATGAAATCAGTTAGGAAAAGGGCCGTAACAGTATTAGACTCCTTATCTCCGAAGAAACCGAAACTAGACCAGGCAACCAACGCAAAACCCGCTCCTGATCCAGATGTATTAATGAAAGACCAGAAATTAAATATATTTTACACAAACATCATTAATAAACGATGTATTCGTTGTTTTGAACTCAAGGGTCCCTAACGACGGAAAAGCTTCTCTTAGAAGTGGTTATGGCCTCAAACATCGAAGTCAAGAAAACACTTTTAAAATATTTTTTGACATTTGCTCGAGTATGCGGTTGGGGAAAAGAAGCAGTCTCCTTCCGTTCCAGAAAGGGGTTTTAATATCCATAAACTCCCTTATTGGACTCTTTGGAGATGTGAAAGGCATTAGGACAATGTACGTTTTGACTTTCAGACTGAATCAGACTGTCTGGAAAATTATTTTTCTAGACTTCGGGGTCTCGGTATATTTTATAACAATCCCACTCCTTTCGAAGTGGAAAACAGAATGCGACTCTTAATACTAACTGGGAAAGCGAACGACATGCTCTGTCTCGTGGAGCCTCTGTTGCAGAGGACAGAAGTCAACTTTCTACATTTTCTGACCCTCTGACACCTGACGAAGGAACTGAAGAAGAATTCCTGAATTTTCTTTCCAGCGAACTTTGCATCGAAGTGACTGACAACCCGTCCGATGTTTTGAGTTTTGATAGAAGTGAAGAAAACTTGCTACTTGATATTGACCTAAGCAGGTTAACGATTCCCAATGAAGATGTAACAGACGATGCTTTAAAATACTTAGCAAGTTACGTCGTCTACAAGTGTAAAACATTGATAGTTCGTTGGGAACAAAAACGGATATATATCGTCTTGATCCGATACTATCCTCTGAACAAGACCGGATCTCTATCATTTATACTTCCCCTGAGTAGTTGGCTACGACAATGGAGTTTGAAGTTTTTTTGCTTCCTTCCACGGGCACTGTATTTCAAGGTGCTACAAAGTAATGGAAACATTAACATCAACTATACACTCGAAATTTCCCGCAGTCGATAGGAAAATCATTGCCCTATATGGAAGGGCAAAGTCTTTCATTCGTATGAGACATTTGAACAAAAAGGCCAAATGGGAAGCAATGAAGACGAATGCAGTAAAGAAGAACCTACTCTGGGCTGTATCTTCTTAACAGCTATAGATTACATTTCCTGCCTTAACATAAAATAATAAGCTTTAGCCGGTGACAGTGTCGCTAACTTCAACTTTTGAAGGATATTTAAAACCTACCGTGGCAAAAAACAGCCCACTGAGCGCCGTAGCAGATAGTGGAAGGATAGCTTTGCGAAATCCACATCCGTCTTGTCCGATAAAGAGAAATGTTCAAACAATTTTAAGAACTACCTATTCATTGTAATATGATTATTAACAAAAAATGCCTAACTAAGGTTTACGAGGCTGGCACATATATTATGCACTATAATTTGCCCTACGATAAATATTTTCTATTTTTCTCTCATTCATTAAACATATTCATGATTTAAATATACACTGACTGACAGAGCAAATGCAACACCAAGAAGGAGTGGTCAGAACTTTATGCCAATTGCAGGGTAGACTGACGTCACTGAGGTATGCTCATGATGTGAAATGCGCCGCTGTGCTGCGCACGTAGCGAACGATAAATGGGACACGGCGTTGGCGAATGGCCCACTTCGTACCGTGATTTCTCAGCCGACAGTCATTGTAGAACGTGTTGTCGTGTGCCACAGGACACGTGTATAGCTAAGAATGCCAGGCCGCCGTCAACGGAGGCATTTCCAGCAGACAGACGACTTTACGAGGGGTATGGTGATCGGGCTGAGAAGGGCAGGTTGGTCGCTTCGTCAAATCGCAGCCGGTACCCATAGGGATGTGTCCACGGTGCAGCGCCTGTGGTGAAGATGGTTGGCGCAGGGACATGTGGCACGTGCGAGGGGTCCAGGCGCAGCCCGAGTGACGTCAGCACGCGAGGATCGGCGCATCCGCCGCCAAGCGGTGGCAGCCCCGCACGCCACGTCAACCGCCATTCTTCAGCATGTGCAAGACACCCTGGCTGTTCCAATATCGACCAGAACAATTTCCCGTCGATTGGTTGAAGGAGGCCTGCACTCCCGGCGTCCGCTCCGCTCAGAAGACTACCATTGACTCCACAGCATAGACGGGCACGCCTGGCATGGTGCCGGGCTAGAGCGACTTGGATGAGGGAATGGCGGAACGTCGTGTTCTCCGATGAGTCACGCTTCTGTTCTGTCAGTGATAGTCACCGCAGACGAGTGTGGTGTCAGCGTGGAGAAAGGTCAAATCCGGCAGTAACTGTGGAGCGCCCTACCGCTAGACAACGCGGCATCATGGTTTGGGGCGCTATTGCGTATGATTCCACGTCACCTCTAGTGCGTATTCAAGGCACGTTAAATGCCCACCGCTACGTGCAGCACGTGCTGCGGCTGGTGGCACTCCCGTACCTTCAGGGGCTGCCCAATGCTCTGTTTCAGCAGGATAATACCCGCCCACACACTGCTCGCATCTCCCAACAGGCTCTACGAGGTGTACAGATGCTTCCGTGGCCAGCGTACTCTCCGGATCTCTAACCAATCGAACACGTGTGGGATCTCATTGGACGCCGTTTGCAAACTCTGCCCCAGCCTCGTACGGACGACCAACTGTGGCAAATGGTTGACAGAGAATGGAGAACCATCCCTCAGGACACCATCCGCACTCTTATTGACTCTGTACCTCGACGTGTTTCTGCGTGCATCGCCGCTCGCGGTGGTCCTACATCCTACTGAGTCGATGCCGTGCGCATTGTGTAACCTGCATATCGGTTTGAAATAAACATCAATTATTCGTCCGTGCCGTCTCTGTTTTTTCACCAACTTTCATCCCTTTCGAACCACTCCTTCTTGGTGTTGCATTTGCTCTGTCAGTCAGTGTATGTTCCAAGTCAAGAATGAAAAACATTCCAGTTTGAAAGCGCAAAACAAACGATAAATATTACTTTGCATTCAGCATTTAATGCAAGAGAATATTACAGACCGCAGATGTGTTCTTCCCGATGACGTCACAAGCCGCTGACCAATGGCAGCACACATGCCCGGAATGGCCTACCTCTAGAGTATTCTAAGTTCCTTGAATCACTTGAGATATTGAACAACGGAACGAAGTACACGCAAGATTCTGGACGCGAAGAAAGAAGAAAATGATGACGGAAGAAGAGTTGCTGAATAATAATAACGACAATGTTGAATATAAAGAAATTACGCCAACTCTTGAATATAAATCGAAACTATCAGGCTTAAAACAAAACTGAGAAAAGAAGAAGAGATTAATTGGTAGAAGTCGTCAATCGAAACCCGAAACTTTTAATCAGAGCTACTTAGATAATTAGAGTTCGGTAATTTATTTTTAGTTTGCGTCAAAACAGAAAGTACTTTAAGTACGGTTTTAACGTTGTCTTTTAGAAGAATAATTTGCTAGAGAGATAGAAAATAGACACAAGGTAATTTATTTTGTGATTGAATAATTCAACTAATGTCATTTTTCAATTTTTTTCATCGCGTGTAAACGACGGCGCTAACATGACTGAGTAAATCAAGACCATGGGGTTGACTTCTGGCGGAGACCTTACCAGCTGATTCTGCACATCCGAGACTGGAAACCATTGCCCAGTGATGACGCATTCTTGAACTCGAGCCGATGTCCAAGGAAGATCCATAATATATCCTTAATATGATAATAGTGGAAACTCTCCTCACTTAGCACGCAGAGCAGCGGCGACAGCACGTAGTGCTGCAGTCTAGCGGCTCGCAGGGAACATAACGCGGTATTCATACACTACACATTTCGACTTCCAACCCAACGAAATACAGATTTTAAGACGTTTGCGTCGTTCTTGTAACATAATATAGGGAAGGAAAAAAGGTGGATGTTGATCTGAATGAACCAGTGATAAGAATAAAACAAATGTATTATCAAATTAAAACATTAGATCGTCATGTTATAACTAGGGCCTATAGTCTTCAAGAGCAAATCGCAATATCTTTTTAAACTTGGTACTTTTACCGGCAATATTTTTCACTATTGAGTCATTGGTTCTATTCACATATGCCTTTATAAGGACTTTGAAATACTTGACGGTCGGTAATTTTACACAGCTGTTACATGTGACTACACTACATTCATTCAATGACAAAAACCTGTCATTTAATTTCCTTCTAATCCCATCTGTGCTTTCTAACAAAAACTTACAAAAATTATCTTCAAATATTCTTGATATTTTAGCATCTAACATTCCCCCACAAATATTCGGAAATAATTTTAGAATTGTCATACTTTTTCATTTCTATGTGCAAGTTTCCCATGCTATAATCATTACCATAAGAAGACAATACATCCCTACACTCGGCATGGGGAAATTTGCTACATGCCCAGCCCATGACATAATTGTCTGCATTTTCCTGTAATATATCATGGTCATAATCAGTTACCTGATCACTTAACTCATACTGTCGAGAGACATTAGCATCAAAATTGCACTTCATCACATCATTATGAGTCAGTAGAATGTCTGCAACATCAGATTCACAATTGCTGTCATCAGAAGCACAGAGCAATTGATTTATCATAACACTCCTTAAGGCACTGCAAAGTTTTGTTGCATCTGGGGTTACATTGTTACCTCCACTTGCTCTGATGATGGAAAAAATGTTTTCAGTGTGGTCCTGTGTGAGCCTCCTTGTTAGAAAATAATGAAAACCATAATCGCTATATAATTCAGACCACAATAGCTTCAGTGCAGCAATATTGTCTATCCAACCCTGAATACGGAGAGGGTTGCTTTTGCGGTTATTCAAAACTTTGAGTTGTTTTAGACAATCAAAAATTTCATCCAGCTTTTTCATACGCCCTGAGTCATTGCTTAAGTCTCCTGTACTTTTTGGGACTATTGAGACTTGAAGAATTAAAAACATCAGACAAAGTATCACACATTTCTATAAACTCTGCAGTGTTTGCAGCACTTGATTGCAAAGAATTGAATGATACATGAAGTAGCATCCCAGAAGCTACAGAAGAGCTGAGGAGCCTGGTGGCTAAACATACCCTCATACCTTTCATCTAAATCTACCCTTCTGCTCTTCACCCACTGGGTACACCTAAAAATCGAATAAATGCATAGGTTTAATCATAACAATATTTTAAAGAAAGTATGTTCTCATAAATAGAAAAAATACAGGCACATAAACATTAAGAGGTAGGCCTATATTCACAAAACTTTGTTGTTAGGAAATCTGTAAAATGACTTGCGATCACTTTGTCTTCTGTAATTAAAACACCCATACATAGCACAAATAACTTCTCTTCCTGCCATTTCCAAAATCGTGATGCATAACAAGCACAAAACTATCTGAAGTACAAATAAGACACTCCTGGCATACACAGCTGACAGCAGTAGCAAGAGTAGTTAGCCTCTCGAAACGCTAGATGGCACGCAGAAGCGGTGTCGCCAGTTTCTCGCAGGAGTTTCCACTATTATCATATTAAGCTATTTGTCCATAATGAAACCCAACCCAGATGAATAGCGAGAGCAAAGATATACAAGTTCCATGTATTTTTAGATGGTTAAATTATTCATATTTGAGTGAATCATAGTATTTGTTTAATTTAAAATGTGGTTATAGCAAGGTCAATATTTAATTCTTCGAGATCTAAGTTCAATTTATAGTGTCTTCGAAAATGAATCCATATAAATTGCTTTAAAACACGGACCGAGGTAGACTTCGACAACTTAAGTGTTTATTCAATGTGTAGGAATGTTTATTTTCATTTGTGGAAAGCTTTAAAAACGGCATCTTCGACTTAGTGCTAGAGAAATGTGTCTTCCATAATGTAAATCAATCCAAATGCGATGTGAAATGAAATAGGATCGTCTTCTAGAACAGTAAAACATGATACAACGTTAAATCGTCACCAAACGTAAGTAGATAAGAGCCTGATATATTAACACATGCTTTCTTTTACAGGAAATTTGTAATTGCTTGTGTTACGAATTATAACAAACCCATAATGTTCTATTATATTATGATAGAGGATTATTCGTACATTGCGCTGCTAGGAAAACAACGATTGATTTTCTTATATAGAATTGATGATATGAACAACGGAATGATGAGATTATAGGTATGAATATTATGTTGGATATGTGGAATGATATGATTAATGAGGAATTATGTTAGTTATGGAGTGTATACGATGAAATATGAATATGTTTGAGTAATTGGTGGTATTTATGCAACATAATGCCAATGATAGGTTATAGTTATTGTAATTGCGACGTGAATTATATAGTAGTGTACGATGTCGGGTTATCTGACATGCATACGATGAGGTATGGTTACTGAGTTAACAGGCTATTATTGGTGTACGGTGATTAAAAGATTATCCTAGAATAATTTATTTACGATTGAAACTTGATACTTTTCTGGAAGAATTTTGCATGTTATGTTATTTCCGAGTTAACTTATGTTGAAGATATGAGTTATTGAAGGAAACATCTTCATAATTTAAATGACTACTGTTGCAAATAAATAATTATCATCTACGATTTTTTGCGAAATTTCGCAAATAGGTGATTGTATTTGAATGAAAATTTGACACTGCCAGATGGTTAACCTGCTTATGAACATATGTACGTTACGTTAGGTTACTCCCACATATTTCAGGAGGTGCTATGGATTTATTTTTCCAATTGATAGAGATAATTAATTGATATTTTATTTTTAATTTGATTTTCGTTGGTATGTTATAGTATGGCCATTATAAGCCATGTTATGTGGAACTTACTTGTATTGCTCGCGTTATAATGGAAATTTGAGAAAGCAAGATAGAGAAAGATGATACGTGCAAGTTACAAAGTACATTCTTGATATTTCATATATCTCCATGTAAATTTCAAATATATTTCACTTATATTTTATTTATGTCAATACTTAACACGATTCATAAAATATGTTAACTGACTGTCCACTACTGTGACATTACAATTTTTACGATTATTTCATTTTCTTTCTACGAGGTAAAGACTTAATCTCAATCAATAACTAGCTCAACTATATTTTATTGTGAATCTGAATACATTGAATATGATTGAAGATGTTAACTATAATATTATATTTCTTTCCAAGTACAATGATATTTTGAATAAACTAGGAGTTAAGGATTTAATTTGGATTTGTTTGCTATTTATTCATTTCATTATCAGAAGAGATATTAATTGGAATTCTTATAAGATGATCAATGGATGAAATAAGGTTTTATTTATTTCTCGGCAACAGTTAAGTGGAAATAATTTAATAAAAATGCTGTGCACTTCTTCGGTTGATTCCACGTAAAAAGTATTTTTTTAGTTACAGTAAATGTCCCTGAAAGGTATCGTGCAGCGAATTAAAACTTATTTTACATCAATAATATAATGTGGAAAGGGAATTTATCAGAATAAGCAAAATATGTGTCGGCGAAAGAGTACTTATTTTTGACGGGATGAAATATACAAAAGAAGCGGCAAACATAGTTGTTAATATTAATGCGAGTTCGCAGATTCAGGTTGACACATTTATTCTTTGATCCCCATATGCGTGACGACTTGGAGATTGCGGAAAATCGATGTATTTATTTGATCGCCCAACGCAGCATATTGAATTATTGGCCGGTTTGAATGAAGAAGATTGATTGAACGCGCACGATACGTAAATGTACCCAGGTGGTGCAATATGTACTGTAAAAAGGGCAACTCCCTTGAGTTATAATACTGACCAAAAAACTAGTAGAAAGAGCCAGCTGTCCTTCAAGCTGGCTCAGTCAACTAGAAAATGAAACTCAGGAAAGTAAGGAATTTCACGTTACCCAAGTGCAACAGTCAGGTTTTAGGGAGGAAGGGGGTCTGAGATTGCTCTTGGTAAACTGTCAGAGTGTAGTAAATAAACAATTAAAATACAGTACATTGATGGAATCTTATGAGACTGATGTGTTGATAGGAGTGGAATCGTGGTTGAGAGAAGCGGTGGGTAATAGAGAAGTATTTCCAGAAGGGTATACAGTCTCTCGTAGAGACCGAGAAGATAAAATGGGAGGGGTGTTTATTCTGGTGAAGGAAACTTATTGTTCACATGAATGGTTTACCGATGAAAGGGATGAAATATTAGGGATACAATTAGTATGTGATAATATGAAGGAGGTGGGAATTATAGGCACATATAGGCCTGGAAGAGAGGAAAGAGACATGGAAATATTTGAGAAAATAATATATTATACTCATAAAAACAATAAGAATGATATGGTAATAATTGGGGGAGATCTAAACTTGCCTGAAGTTGAATGAAATGGAGCTGCAAGTGAAGCCCATGAACAGAAACTGGCAAATAAGTTAATTTGGGAGGGAGGATATGCACAAGTGATACAAGAACCGACTCGTCTCAATAACTTACTAGATGTATTCTTGGTTAAACCATGGGAGATTGTTGATAAAACTGAGGTAATTGAAGGAACAACTCACCATAAGGCTGTAATAATGGATGTAGGACTCGTACCAAAAAGGCTTAATAAGAGGGTTACACAAGACAAGAAATTGTACAGAAGAACTAAAGTTGATGAATTTGGGACTTACCTTAAATCACAATTCAGTTGTTGGATAAGTGAAGGGAGTAATGTGGATACACTTTGGGCTAAATTTAAAGGAATCATTTGGGAAGGAGAGAAGAGATTTGTACCTGTTAAGAAGGGTAAAATGACCTCAGACCCTGTTTATTATACAAGGGAAATAAGAAAATTAAAAAGAAAATGTAGAATAGTAAACAGGAAAATCAAAGAAGGTAGAGAGAGTAGAGAAACTAGAAAACAGCTAATGAGGGAACTGAGTAGAGTGTAAAAGGAAGCAAAAGAGAATTATATGAATGGCATACTTCAAGAGGGTAATGACCACAAAGGGAAATTTAAAAGGCTGTATTGATATATCAGGATTCAAAAAGGAAAAGGAATCCAAATTCCTACATTGATGGGAGAAGGGGGTGAACACTATTTAACAGATACTGAGAAAACAAACCTATTTAGTAGGGAATTCAGAGATTCAGTAGAAGATTGTCAGGAGTTGGAAACCGAAACCGAAGATAGAGAGGGAGAGACACATAGGGGGTTACGTGAATGATGCTGATCCACGAAATATCACTGTAATATTTTTCACAAATGGAAGATAGTAATTGCTTTCTCTCAAATAAAGTCTCAAATCGAAGGTTGATTAAGAAATAAAACGAAATATTTTATTTTAGAGAATACACACTTTACTGCCTTACAACTACTATTTCTGCTACATCGCAGCGCTCCCGTATTTTTTCTGTTTGTCCAACACTGTAGTGTGTGATGTCTTTGCTCACTGAAGTTTTTTGGTGTCGTTTTATTGATTTTTCTCATTCGATGTAATTTGATGGGCTGTCACTTCATGTGCACTAACTGATTCATTAAACGATTTATTGGTCCAGGGATCATGCTATTTTCCTTTAAAAATATATATATATATATATACGTATTGGTCCAGCAATCATGATATTTTTCTTTCAACAGAATACCCGCACTTCCATTCGTCGGTGCCAGCCCTGGACCTCAAGAAAAAAACAAACGACGGCGCGAGTAGCGGAATGCAAGACATATGGACAAAGATAACAAAAATCACACACAAAACACTCCCATTCATCGCTGCCAGCCCTGAATCTCAAGAAACAAACAAAAGACGGCTCAAATAGCGGAATGCAACATAATGGATTCCTATTTACAGCCAGTAAACACGTATACATATTTCTTGCTAGTTACGACGGTATTTCTTAATCAACCACCGAATTGAGACATTATTTGAGTAAAATCAATGATTATCTTCCATTTGTGACAAATATTACGTTACAAATATTACAGTGATATTCGTGGATCAACATCATTCACATAACCCACATAGGGAAACAAGAAGCTTCTCATTCACAAATGAAGATATTTTCAGAGAAATGCAGCTGCTTCAGCAAGGAAAAGCAGCAGGAATTGATCAAATTACCGGGGAAGTATTAAAGACAATGGGGTGGTACATAGTGCCTTATTTAAAATTTCTCTTTGACTATGTCATAAATAATAGTGTAATACCAAAGGAATGGAAGGAATCTATAATAATACCAATTTATAAAGGAAAGGGTGATAAAGGGAAACCAGAGAACTACAGACCTATCAGCCTGACCAGTATAGTTTGTAAAATACTGGAGGGTTTAATATCAAAGTACATCAGAGGGATATGTGGTGATAAAAATTGGTTCATGAGGAGTCAGTATGGACTTAGAAAGAAATTTTCTTGTGAGGCAAAATTGGTGGAATTTCAGCAGGATATATCAGATCAGTTCGATTCAGGAGGCCAGTTAGATTGCATAGCCATAGATCTTTCCAATGCCTTTGATAGATTGGAACATGGAATATTATTAAAGAAATTGGAGGGAATAGGATTGGACGTAAGGGTTACACGTTGGATAAAATCATTTCTAAATTCAAGGGTTCAGAAGGTCAAAGTAGGAAATAATGTATCGCAGGAAGAGAAAGTTTGGAAGGGAATTGCACAGGGTAGTATAATCGGTCCGTTACTTTTCTTAATATACGCAAATGATTTAGGGAATAATTTAACATCAAAAGTCAGATTGTATGCAGATGACATAATTGTTTGTATGGAAATAAATAACATTGAGGATTGTTCAGAATTACAAAGGGACCTTGAGAGTATCCAACAATGGGTTGAAGAAAATAATATGAAGGCTAATGGAGGCAAGTCAACTTAAGTTCAAGTTCTATGTGTGAGATTTGAAAGTAATTTGCACTGTAATGTCATGTGGATGATATTGTTGGGAAAGCATACAGATCGTTACATGTCATAATGAGGCTACTTAAAGGATGCAACAAAGAATTAAAAGAAAAAGTTACTTAAATATGGTTCGTCCATTAGTGGAATATGCAAACAGTGTTTGGTATTCTCACCAAGAATAACAAATAAAAGAAATCTGTACGGATATTCAAGAAGAGAAGAAACAACAACAGAGAAAATAAATGAAATGCTAGAGGGCATTCGACCAGTGCAGGTTACTGTTAATAATAAATGTGTGTGAATAAATTAATTCCATCCCCTGGTCTATGGAGTTTGGACAGCCGAAGTAAGGGACTGCCAGTAGGGTTGAAGTACAGTGGGGACTTCGATGGCCCTGGGACCGCTACGATAGTTTTGAAGGCCCTTCAGGAACTCTGTAAAGTGGTGGCAAAAGGGGGCTCTGGTTAAGACGCTGCAGGTCGTTATGCTACTTAGGTTCCAAAATGGGTAATAAATAAATAAATAAATAAATAAATAAATAAATAAATAAATAAATAAATAAATAAATAAATAAATAAATAAATAAATGCAATGTAAATTTTAATCTTATACCAGTTGTATAGTATTATTTGAAGTAATTCCACATACTGTATGAGTTGGCTATATTTGTAAGTACAGGAGAGATTATAAGTAGAATTTTGTAAACAATATAAATTTATTAAGGATGAACTGTGTGTTTAATAGAAAAAATTGTTATCTTAAATTGTATAATATTGTATTCTACGAAAATGTTCTTCTCTTGTTAATCTAAAATTTAGTGCTTGACAATAATGTATTTTAGTGTAATATTTGCCACCGAGGTAGACACCTCATTTGCAAATAAAGAGATTTTGATTTGATTTGATTTGATTAGTTCCCATATTTAAGAAAGGAGATCGAACAAACTGCAGTAACTATTATGGAATATCCTTACTCTCGTGCCTGGGAAAGCTAATTGCTCGAATCTTGGCAAATCGTGTTGTACCCATGGTGGGAAAAATACTTCCAGAGAGTTAGTGTGACTTAAGACCTTCTAGAGGAACCACAGATACGATATCCACAGCTCGTCAAATTCAGGAAATATGTAGAGAACAAAATTGGCCTCTTTATATTGACTTTATTGATCTTACTAAGGCATTTGTCTCTGTGAACGGAGCTTTGTGGAAAATTTTAGCTCTATATGTTTTTCCACGGAAATTTATTGCCGTCTTGAAATTGCTCTACACTGATACTGTATGTTGGCAGCTGTCATTGGCCACGGATCTATTGGAGAGCCATTGCATATCAATACCGGTGTTGAGCAAGGTTGTGTGATAGCCCCATTTTGTTTTCCTTGTATGTTGCCGCTGTCAAGGAACTTGTCAGGGATGATCTCCCTCCAGAAATACATATGACTTACAGGATGGACGGTGAACCTTTTAATTTGAGCCGTTTAAAGGCAGGAACTCGGACATTCTCTGCAGCATTAGTTGAATTACAGTACGCTGATGATAATGCTGTCGTAGCTCAGACACAAGAAGAGTTTGTGATAATCCTGAATGCTTTATCCTCTGCGCACAACAAGATCGGAGTCAAACTGAATACCAGCAAAACGCAGATCCTATACCAACCATCCCCTGGGGAAGGTCAAATAGATATCAATGTTACAATAGATGGAGTGGGCCTTCAAGTTGTAAACACCTTCCCATACCTTGGCAGCACCCTCTCATCAAGCGCAAATATAGATTCAGAAATACAACACAGAATTAATCGTGCAGGAGCATTCTTTGCTAAGTTAAGGTCTCGAGGTTTTGATAATCATGGTGTGAATATCGCACC
The DNA here is from genome assembly GCF_040414725.1 of Anabrus simplex. Lineage (NCBI taxonomy): Eukaryota > Metazoa > Arthropoda > Insecta > Orthoptera > Tettigoniidae > Anabrus > Anabrus simplex. The sequence continues at coordinate 409,437,186 of NC_090267.1, read as the reverse complement.
AAAGATTCTTTTGTACAATTATGTTGTAGTTCCAACCTTCTCTACGGGTCTGAATCCTGGACATGCTACTGTCGATACCGTTAGAAGCTGGAACATTATCATCAGAGCTGCTTGAGGAGAATACTGCAAATGACTTGGCAAGACAGGTGCACAAATATCAGCGTTCTTGAAGAGGCACACACCACAAGTATAGAATTTATGGTTTTACGATGCCAGCTATGATGGACAGGGCACGTAGTTCGCATGCCCAATAATCGCATTCCCAAACAAGTGTTTTACTCTGAACTATCAGTAGGTAAACGCTGTTTAGGCGGTCAGAGGATGCGATTTAAAGATGTAAACAAGGCTAACTTGAAGAGATGTAGCATTGATGTTGATAACTGGGAGGACTTAGCCTTTGACCGTTCATCCTGGAGATCACTAGTCCATCATGGCACATTATCTTTTGAAGGAAACCGCCGACGTACAGCGAATGACAAGAGGCAACGCAGGAAAGAATGAGAAGTGCTGAGGGGAAATAGAAACAACATGACTGTTCCACCTGGGACTACCTGTCATCACTGTGGCAAATTGTGTAACTCCCGCATTGGACTGTATTGTCACTTCCGAACGCATAGATGAAGAGGCATCCTGTCTGGAGGACAAACCTAATTGATTACGAGTGTTTTCTATCATCATCATCATCATCATCATCATCATCATCATCACCATCTAATATTCTGATTTATGTGATTTTCATTCTTAATAATATCATTGAATGCAGCTATGTTTGATTGCTACCTGCCCAGCTAGAGAGTATCTAATCACGGAAGAGTACTATTCTCTGCTAGATACTCTAATTTTCTCCAGCTTCCAAATATATTCAACTTACATACATGGGGCGAGTTATCCATGTGGCTTGGGCCGCGCAGCTGTGTGGTTGCATCCGGTAGATAGTGGGTTTGAACCTCACTGTCGGCAGCGCTGAAGATGGTTTTCCATGGTTTCCCATTTTCACACAACGCAAACCTTAATTAAGGCTACGGCCACTTCCTTCTCACTCCAGGCATTTCCTATCTCACCGTCCATAAAGCCTATCTGTGCCGATGCGACTTAAAAATGTAAAAACACTTACATGCTGCTAAGAGAAAAATGTCTACGTACATACATACCCATCATGACATACGTCTGAGACATTATCTGGGAATAACTAATCAAGGATGCCCTAGCTATACTGGAAAGAGTGAAGACCATGTATCTTAAAAAAAGGGTTCTCTGCCTGGCAAAGAAACGCTTCTCTGATCCTAACCTATGAGCTCACAAGACAACCGTTCTATATAGAATAACAGCGATTAAAATTTCAATTGCCTTCTACGACACAATACCAAACTTTATATCATGAACTCCAGAAAAAAAGCGATTATATGGATAGATTTTTACCAAATAGGCGGCATGATTGTGTCAGAATGGATGAATTCTTACCACGAACTGCGGCATCCCAGTCATGCATTCATCTACATGGAATGTTCGCACCTTTTCGGCTGGAGTTCCCTAGATGTAGGCTGAGAGCATGCAACTCATTCAATCATCCAATAACTTATTCATTCATCCATTCATCGTTCTTTAATTAATTAATTAATTAATTATTTCGTGTAATCAATTATTTATTCATTCGTTCAATCTTTTGTGCAATTATTAATTAACCATTCATTCAGTCGTCATTCATTAATTTATCATGCATTCATTCATGCAATTTTCTTGTTGGTTGTCCATCCCTTGCTCCGTTTCTCTTACGGGGTCATGTAGACCTATGACGTGAGATGAATCCGCTATTGCGGTTTATTATGACCGGATACCCAGCAGTATATTCCAATCAGTAAATTTATCCTATGATTCATTCATACATTCATTCATTCATTCATTCATTCGTTTCATAATATCTATTGCAAGCTAAGGATATAATTTTCAGACTTCAGACTAGCGACACAAATACATATTTGCACTAAACGAGATAATTGGAGTAAGATACATGTTGTCTTAGACTATATAACAATTTTAACGTCTAGGAAACTTTACTCGTTTTCATTCCCCACCTGAAGGGCGAGGCGGGCCCCTTAGAGCGTGACGCGCTCGCTCGGACCAAGGGAAGCGAAGAGAACTGTGAGGAACAAGGAATGAGTGAGATGGGAAGAGCGATGTGACAAATTTAATGAGGTGGCCTACGGATATGCGAATTTTTAGGGGATTGGAGCAAAGGTGAAGTAAATAGAAAAGGAGATGTGGGGAGGCGTCCTCTTGGCTAAGGGGGTGTAAAGATAATATGAGCTTTATTTAAAATAAGATTCAATGGTACAACATATGAGAGAATAGAGTCATGATTTACAGTGTAAGCAGTAGGGAACAGTCTGTGCAACTGAGATGAGACAAGGAAAAGTTTATGCTAGATATGGAGGTGGGAGGTTAAGGGCGAGGACGTGAAAGAGGGAAGAGAATTTAAACAAAGAAGTGAGTAAGAAATGGAAAAGGGGCGATGGAGAGGTATAGAGGTTGGGCGGACGAGAGATTTGGCAAGAAGGAGTGGGCCGGGAACGACGACGGGTCGTGGTAGGGCGGTTAGAAGGTTGGGGAGAAGAGCGAGACGGTTCTACGTGATGGTATCGGCCGTGAAGATGTAGTCCAGTGGCGATGAGGTGTTGTGCATCCGTAGGAGTCGGTAGGTGAAGGCGCACGAGGCGTGAAGGTCCAGAGGCGTGATAGATGCGGGAGACCCGTCGAAGAGGCGTGCCCGCCATTTGGAGTTCCTGGGCGATGTCTTCGTCGTGCAGGAGTGGATCCACGCCGCGGATGACGCAGGTGCAGTCCGTTGATGGTGGTGATGACGAGAGACGTGCCTTGTTTGCTGCTGGTGTGGGTAGAGATGCGGGTTGTTGAAGAGGGTGGGCGGGACTGGGAAGAGTGGGGAGAGTAGCGGTCATTAGAGGGGTTGAATGGGATGTAACCAGAGTAGTGGTAGGGGTTGTGAAGAAAGAGTGAGGTGTTGGGGAGTTGGTGGTGATGGTAGTGGTAGTGGTGGTGCTTGGGAAGGACGAACGTCGTGTCGTTGGAATGTATGGAGGAGAGGGGATGTATGGAGGTGGCGTGCAGGCGGCAATCGAAGCAGATGAAGTGAAGTGGATCTCGATGAGAAGACGTCCAGGAGAAGTGACCACTCTATGGAGACGACAACTGATGTATGCTCCAGTATGAAGAAGGCGATCACTTGCAGCTGGAGTGTTGCAGTAGAGAAGAACAGAAGATGCTGCGTCGAGTCCGTCATATAGCCGGATAGCATGATAGACTCCAGTCGTGCGGAGATCGGAGAGGATTGAGTCTATGGAAATTGCAGTGTCGACATCCAGGACGAGGCAGGTGGATATTTGGGGGCGGCCGACTTCCATCATGGTGTCAGCCGATTTGCTTTTTTGTGTCGGCTAGGTGCGAAATTAATGCCGTGTCGTCACTTGGCCGAATCAAAAACACAGGATGTGGTGCAGGAGTAAACTGTCCGCTTTCAGAGACGGTATGATGTCTAGGAAAAAGATTTAGAAACTACAATTCAGAGAACTGGTGTAATTAGTGAGTAGGTGTTATTGTAATATTATTAGATAAATTAATTTTAATAAAATTATGCATGTATCAAAATAATTTGGATTGCAATAAAAGATTATTCTTTCCCCAGTTCCTTGCTCTCCGGAACTAAGGAATGCGAATATTCTATTCTTTCCTTCTACTACCACCACGACCACCACGTATTCCACCATTTTCCCTTCAATCGACTGTAGCATTCTGGTCTACGTTCAACGAGCTAGCTCGTTATCTACGATATTTTAGTCCACGGCCGACTGGATACCTCGCTGCGCTTCTTATACCGGCCTTGACAATCGCTTGTGAAGCCCAGCATAAAGCTGTAATTGGAAAGTTTCACCATAATGCCGCTGGAGCGCTGGCCTACTACCCATTGACAGGATGCTGTATACCGCAAATTGCCGCATTTCCAGTTTTATTTTTTGGTTTTGCTGTCGTAAATGTTAGCAATGTGTTCGCAATGAGGTGCTTGTTGGCTTGATAATGAAATCTGATAGTTATGCGCTAGTGAGTTTATTTTTTATTGTGTAGTGTGGTGATTATATTTTTTTAAATTGTGTTTACAAATCTTGGAATTCGAGACATTCTTGTGCACCTTTTACTTCGAGCAGAAATTTTATGGAAACAAGAACAAAGTGATTTCTCGCTGTAACTTCGTCCTGAACAAGGATTTTAATTTATGTGCTAATTCGTTTTTTAATGGTGTGTTGATTTGCTTTTCTTTAACTGTGTTAGGAAATATTCGAATATATATTGCTGTGAGCCTTTTTTGTATTCCGAACAGGAAAAAAAGCAAAGGGACACTATCATTTTACGAATTCTCTGCAGACCAGGACAAAACTATGTCTTAGTTTTCCGTTTCTATGTCGGGTATTTACCTCCGTTCTTTCTTTCTCTTTTCTTACTTTGTTTACCCCTCCAGCGTTGGCTTTTCTCTCGGACTCAGTGAGGGATCCCACCTCTACCACCTCAAGGGTAGTGTCGTGGAGCGTGAGACTGCGGGTCGGGGGATACTACTGGGAAGGATGACCAGTACTTCGCCCAGGCGGCCGCAACTTCTATGCTGAACAGGGGCCTTGTGTCGGGGATGGGAAGATTGGAAGGCATATCCAAGGAAGAGGGAAGGCATCAGCCGTGGCCTTAAGTTAGTTACCATCCCGGCATTTGCTTGGAGAAGTGGGAAACTATGGGAAACCACTTCGGGGATCTCTGAGGCGGGAATCGATACCACCCTCTACACAGTTGACCTCCCAAGGCTGAGTGGACCCCGTTCCAGCCTTCGTACCACTTTTGAAATTTCGTGGCAGGGCCAGGAATCGAACCCGGGCCTCCGTGAGTGGCCGCTAATCATTTTTACCCATGAATTTTCTTTCATAGAATAATCCTTTAGGCGGTGTCGTATTTGCCACATGACAGCAACACAACACATTTTTGTTGAAGATAATCTGAAGTTTAACATTTAAACATTGACAAGTAAGAATCACTACTGCTATGACAATAAGGCCAGCGTATGAAGTGGTGTTACCTGAGCAATGGGGCCGATGACCTAGATGTTAGGCCCCTTTAGACAACAAGCATCATCATCATCATCATCATCATCATCATCATCATCATCATCATCATCATCATCATTATCGAGCAGAGAACAGTTTACATCTTATTTACTCAAAATACTTTTCTCTCACTGAATTTTTATTTAAAATTCTTCTTCTTTCGCTATTTGTTTTACGTCGCACCGACACAGATAGGTCTTATGACGCCGGTGGAATAGGAAAGGGCTAGCAGTGGGAAGGAATCGGCCGTGGCTTTAATTGAGGTACAGCCTGATGTGAAAATGGGAAACCACGGAAAACCGTCTCCAGAGCTGCCGACAGTGGGGTTCGAACCCACTATCTCCCGGATGCAAGCTCACAGCTCCACGCCGTGCGGCCAACTTGTTCCACCCTACTGCATTTCAAGTAAAATTTATTTTCTGAATTTAGCATGGCCAGCTTGCCCGGTATTTAATATTCTAGTGAAAGGTATGAATGAAATATAATCTGAAACTATATACATTGAAATTAACATTTAAACATGTTTGAATCAAAATATTTATGTTATGCATACAACGAATATGGAAAAAGTAAGACTCTTATGTTTTGTCCAGCCCCCTTCCCGAGAGCAGCGCTTGAAGAATTTTAAAACTCTAATTGAACAATGACTCTTAATCTCGATATTAACATCGGAAGACAAAAGTATTGTGGTAAGTTCTGCTATGTATCTAAATGCCATGATAATAAAAACGATTACTGTTATTCCTCACAATTAAGGAACGTCGGTTGGACTACTCCATCCTCCGTAGTTTCATTTCACGACGTTGTTTTGGCACATATCAATGAAAGTAGCCTTTAGGATTAATCATTTTAACAATATTAGTCAATGTAACATACTATTTTATTCCCTAAATTAAGATACATCGGCAATCAGAGTCAATATCAGAACGTCAGCTGGACTAAGTCATCTCCCCGCAGTTTCATTTCACGACATCATTTTGGCAAATATCAACGAAAGTAACCTTGAAGATTAATCATTTTAACAGTATTATCCCATGTAATATTCTCCATAGCTCTAAATTACGATAAATCGGCAACCAAAGTCAATATATTTTCCATAAAGAAGTATGCATTTCTACCGCAAATAGGTCGGCCGCCAGCGCCACGTGTCGAGTTGTGTAACTACTCCGATTACAGTACGTGGACCCGATTGTCAAGGCCGGTAAGGAGCTAGCTAGAGCGACGCATCAAGTCGGCCGTGTTTAGTCGATCTTTTTATAACGCTTTTCTGTGTGCTTTTTTTCTTCAAGGTTACCAATAGTTCAGCATGAAATTTCAATAATCTTAGCAGAGTGAAAATGTCAAGCAAGAACAGTTTTGTGTGTGGTTGAATGAACCTGTATGTGGTTGAAAGTGTTCTTTATATTTTGTGAATGCTCTGAACCATTGTTCGTGTGGGCAATGTTAATTCAGAATGCTAGGAAGGTTGATTTGCGGAAAGAATTCTCTTCTTTATTGTGGTTAACTCCGAGGGCAAATCTAGCGTCTTTAGGTTTTTAAATCGACTTCGTCGTGGTGTGATCGTATCTGTTTGATCAGCTTGTGTACATTCATTCATAGTGTTCTCAGCTTTTGGGGTCACACGTTAAAATGTGGCTGATTTTTCGGATTGCAAATTGATGTGTGGCCAACGTAGTCCTACTTAAACAATGTTAACTCAAATATTATTCTGCTGATAACGCATTCTTGTCCGTATCTTCTGTGATAACCTTAAAGCATCTTCGAATAATGGCATGTCCTTGCTCGAACCTTCAGTGAGAGTATAAGCATATTTATTCAGTCGCAAGTCTACATAAATGCATTGTACCCTTTAGCGAACTGGTGAAAAATGTTCTCATTCGGAGAATTGGTTGCTGATCACGTTTTCTGTGTCGCATATGACCAGATAGCTTGTTTATATAGCAGTAAGTTTGTAGTAGGGTGTATAGCATGTTAGAGCCATAAACGTCTTGCTTATTGTTGCCCTTATTAACCTGAAATAATATGTGAATATGGCAGCAGATGATTCTACTTCTAGTTCATCGGCAGATGATGATAATAATGAATTACCGCTGAAGGAAATTAAAAGTAATACTAGCCATCAGGAGTTATTTGATATCAAAGCAATCCTAAACAAAGTCAATTGTCCTCTCTCCACCAAGCCAGAAATTCCGACAAAGTCATCTACCGAGATTCTTTCTGAACTATTTGGAGCATTTAATGCTGAACCACCTAAAATACCTGATGTGGTGGTGAAGGCTTCTGTTGTTAAGGATTCTGGTGTTAAGCCTGAAAAAGTAGATCCCATTAAGAAGAGTAAAAAGAGTAAGAAGAAACATAAACACAAAGACAAGAAACACAAAAAGAGTAAGCATAAAAAGCACTCCAGCAATGAGAGTAATTCATTGACAAACAGTAGTAGTCGTAAACGAAAGCATAAGCATTCTAGTGAACTCAAGAAAAAGAAAATTAAGAAATCCAATAAAGATGTATGTGATGTTTCTGTGGTTGAAAATAGTCCTAAGGGTTGTGATGAAGAGAAACAACTGACTTTAGTTGAGAGTGTTTCTGTGCATAATCTAGCAGGTGACGGTGTTGAAGTAAAATCTGATCAGGAGTATGGTCCTTCATTATTAAACACAGTCTCGTCTTCAGATTTGGATAGTGGTGGAAAGATTACTGATCAGGTGTCTGAGGTAAAATCAGTTGAAGGTGTTAAAAGGAAAGAAATTAATTGTGATACAAAACTAGAGGGTCAAGTCCAGGAGAGTTCTACATCTGATCCCCCTTCAAAAAGTGGTGAAATTGCGGTTGATCCTCATTTTGTCAAAACTGAAAGTGATGCAGAGAGAGATCTTGTGGATTGTCTGAGTGTGGACGTTACAAAAGAAAACGAAGTGAAAGGGTCAACACCCAGTGTTGGTGAACCATGTAAATCCTTGCAGACAGGAAAGTTTCCTGCAGGTAAGTTTAATTATTTTTTAGTGTTTCAGTATAAACTTAAATTTGAGTGAGCTATATTAGATCCATATGAACTCTTGGTATAATTTAAATTAATAATTCTGAGTGATTTATGCCTATTGGTAATTTAGTTTGTATGAAATTTATTTTCTTTTCCTACTGGGTTGAGTGTCTCACACTGTTGGAGCATGCCCATGTTCACAGGTTTGTTGCTGGCCCACTCTGGTGGTATTTAAAGGTGCTCAGATGTGCTATCTCATGTCTATTGAATTACTGGCACGTAATAGAATTCCTGTCGGACAAACCTTCGGCACTCCCCATCCCCAAAAAACGTAAAAGCAATTACTAGTAGTGGGATGTAAAACCAATAACATGATACTTTTTTCTTTTCCGAATTTGGCCGAGTATGGATTACATAGAACTTAAGGCTTCTTGGCCTTTCTTTTCTTCCCAAAACCTCTTCATTGTTTCACTTCTCATCTTTCTCTCCTCTTCAGAAATGATCCGTTCCCACCTCCGTTTTAGTGGTTTCTCTTCAAATGATTTTAGACTGTCTACGCTTCTTCTGAAACCTCTTCCATTGTGGATCATCTGTAGTGTAATTCTAACTTCTTCCGCATCCCTCTTGACGTCTTCTACCCACTTGGAGGTGGCCTTTAACCCAATGATGTATTTGAAGATCTCTTTGGTCAGTCGTTTATCGTCCAATCTTAGTATGTGTGTGTAGAATTTCAGCCTTCGTTTCCGCATTGTGTCAGTGTTCTCTTCAGTGTACTTGTAGAGCTCCTCATTTCTCCTTTTCTTCCAAATGCCATCACGAGTCTTCTGCGGTCTCAGAATTTTCCTCAGAATCTTCCTTTCCTTTTCGGGTTCTTGCAGCTCCACTTTCTTTTATTTAAAATAAGGCATTCTGAAGCGTACAATCCTTCTGGTTTTATTACTGTACTAAGGTATAATGTTGGGTTTTAGCCTTGTACGATATTGCACGTTTGTTATACCTGTTCTGTGTTAGCTTGTAGGCCAGATTTAATTTTCTGGCTCATGCCTTTTTTTGCCTCTTTATCCAGTTTGTTGAGTTGGATCCATTCACCCAGATATTTGAACTTGTAATATAATTGGTTATTATATTAAACCTTTCTTCTAAAGGATGGAAATGAGGTTTTTAGTGGAAAAATTAATTCCAACACTACTACTACTACTACTACTACTACTACTACTACTACTACTGCTGCTGCTGCTGCTGCTGCTACCGGTACTACTACTACTTCTTCTTCTTGCAACGTTTATTGTTTCTCTTTTTTCCCCCTTCCTTTTCTGTAGGTAAGTTAGTTGTATTATGTTCACTGATACACACAGATTTTTGGCAGTGGGGTGGGAAGGAGATAGCTCTGGGCAGGTAGTGGTCCTGGCCTCATTTAAGGTTGTTTGAAAACCTTGAGAAACCATCTAGGCCTACCTATAGGGCTTGCAATAAGTTTGAACACACCAACTCTTGGATGTTATCTTACACTGCAAGATCAGTATTATATAGCCATCTCATTCAATAGATTGATCAGTGAATTTATAGAACCAGGGAATTAGTAACTAATATGTTATGCTACAACTTTCCTGAAAGTCCAAATTAAGTTTTAACATTAAACCCCGAGAAAATGTTGAGGGATACTTTTGAGATATTAAAGATACAGTAGACTCTCGGCTATCTGGCCTAATGTGGCGGAAGGTCAAGCCAGATAACAATAAACCCGGATAGGCCGGAGTTCTATAAATACTCTCTTTCGTCCCCAGCCATACCATTGAAAACACACTTTTTTTAATATCAAAACCCAATTTTATTAATATTTTCTGACTTCTTACATAGTACATGGTAGTTATAAGTGTTTGTTATGTATGTACAGTAGCCTACTGCACGTTTCAGAGATTATTACAGGAAACATAAAATGATCTGCAATGTAAAGGACATATGAGTAACACTTAAAATAAATAAAACATTAACAGAAAACATAAGCTTAATTGTTATAAAAATTGTTTAAACATATTCGTTACACACATGTGAAAACGCCAGTCTAACGTAAATGTTGAATCTTACAGGTTTGTGGTTTAAAAAAAAGTTTTTGATAGAAGACTGCTTCGCCGCTTTAGCTCTCTTCCATGATGCAGTATCCCTCCACTTATGCAAGCAGATGATATCAGGTGGTGTTGCTTCCTTCTGCTCACTGATGTACAGCAGCGCTGCCTCAATCATCTTGAACCCTTCTGAATGTATTCAATACATACGTATTAACAATACTGTACTGTACACTTATGAAATAAGTGTCTTTTGGAAGTCCACCTTTTCAATACATTAATTTTTGATTCCCTTCTCCTTATGATTCTTCTTAATTGCTGTAATTTTCCTTATTTTTGATGTAGAAATTGCTTTACTTCTTCCGGTTATCATTTAATTACATGTTCAAATTTGGACATGGTTCACCTATAATGTAGGTATCATCAGCCATGCTATCTTTAACATTAAGGTTAAAATTGAGGAAGTAGAAATGACTTAAGGCTAAGCTTAAAGATATTATATAAAAAGGCTTATAACATTTAAAAAATCACATAATCACACTTCTTAAGATAAATAACATACGTTGAATCATAAAATATCATAGTGAATAAAATAACAAAGATCATATATGGTAGTTAATATTTGTGAACATTCAGGTTCGCTTGTATTTATGTTCTTAAAATTTGTTTCTTCTTGGAATGAAAGTGCTATCACTTGAGTCCGTAATTATGGCTGTTTAAAATCAAAATAAGTGGGCTTGACTTGTATACTTCCTGTGGACAAAGCGGAAGAGGGAACTTCCAGAGAAGGGTCTTCTAATGGCTGAATGTTAGGTTTAGTACTAGAAATTCCGAGGCCAAGGTTGCGCGGCCTTGGCCGCATCAACGTATTCCGGCACCTAGGCTGTCAGCAGCAAAATGTGGACAACTCTCTACCAAAACTGGAAAATTTTCAGTATATTAAGGATATCGGTACTGGATGTGAAGTAATCTATACAAAAGTATACAAAATAAAATAGACAAGAATTAATGAGACACTTCCAGGCATCCTACAATCTTGAAACCATACCAGAGATACCCTCGGGATCCCTAGGAAAATCAAAAATTGCCAGAATTTCCCAAGGGGGCACGGCTGGATGGGGGTTTCAAAAGTGGGGTTTCAGCATAAGAATGCAAGTGTAAGTATTTCTTTCACCCAGCTGGATATATATCTCCAAAGCTATGATTTATAGTTTTCATGGACTTAAAAGTTTCCTGAAAGTCCAAATTAAGTTTTAACATCAAACCCTGAGAAAATACTCTGCCTCTGATAGGGATTGTTCAAATTCCGTATGCAATGGCTCTCCTTAGAACCTTCATATAAATGAAACTCCTTATACATATCGACTTCCATTTATCCTCCTTAATATATCGAAAATGTCCCACAACACTTTCTCGGAGTTTGATGTTAACTAATTTGAACTTTCAGAAAACTTACAAGTTCATTAAAACTATAGATCATCACTTCGGAGAAAGAGATCTGACTGGGTGAAAAGAATGCTTACACTCAATGTAACTAGAATACTAACAGGTAGGCCATTCCGGGGAGCTGCGCTGCCATTGGCTGGTGTACGTTACACCACCCTGAGGATAGAGCTAACACCAGATTCAATGCATTGTGTGTTAGAGGGTACAGTTAGCTGAGTGTTTTTTGAGTTAATCTTGTTAGATATTATTTTAATTACATTCCACTTAGTCATGTAACTTTAGAAGAGATAACATTTGTCATTTAAAATTAATACGAAAACATAGCGTCTGAAATATGTAGCTATAACGATGCACATACACTCACAGCGCCGATTGCAAAATTGAGAAAATAACATTTTATGAATGAGGTATTCGAACTAATAATCATTTAAATGAGATAAATACTGAATTCAACATTTTTTAACTTAACATGAAAGACAGTTGCTATCCAACTTATTATAGTTAACTATAGGAGATTTGAAAGAAACGTACGAGTTATATGACATGTAGGTTACAGGAATTGCAATAATTTAAGAATGTTTTGTTACACATCTAGACTTATGTCTATTGGAAATAAGATAACTCATCTTAAGTGATGATAATGCTACCCAAAGAAGATTCATCTTCACAGCATTCTTTCGTGAAATGTCCATACATCTTTTCTAGTTCGTCTAATCCTGATGAATGTTTTTGTTCTCACATACAGTGATCTTACTTTGTGGATTTCAGGGAATTATACGGACCTAAAATCACATCTCATCAGATGAATTGTAACGTACGATCACCTGTATTCATTTTGACAAAGTTAATAACTGCTACCTTCTGTAAGTGCTTGAATGTTTCTGCCTTTAGTCTTAATGATATCGAGAACCTGTGTCAAAATTCCAGGTTTACACTTAAAAAGGCTTGTCCCAATTTTGAAAGGTTAAGCGACAAGTTAGAAGATATCTCTGTTTACGTAACTTCTTCTGAAAATCGAAAATGGAGAATTATGAGAAGTTGCCAGGAAAAGCTTGATTCCTGAAGGTTTAGGTTCAGTAGTAAACTCTTTAGGAAGTCTTATTTCAAGGATATATCCCAATGTCGCTAATCTGAAAGACAAATCTATGGACTGGCTATGCGAGTGAGAAATTCTCACAGCAAAAAATGAGACTGCTAATGGAATAAATGAAGCATTGCTTTCATATTTTGATGCAGAAGAAATACGGTTTGAATCAGTCGACACGGTATTACAAACGGACGATGCGGTCAATTATCCAGTAGAATTTCTAAATTCTCTTAATCCTCCAGGATTCCCACCTCACAAACTTCGTTTGAAAGTAGGAGGAGCTATAATGTTGTTACGTAACCTCAAACCACCTAAGTTGTGCAGTGGCACTAGATTGTGTGACGGGGTTAAAAAAAAAATAGAAGCTACTGTTATTACAGGGTGTGTTCCAGCATAATTTAATTTAACAGCAAACTCTGAATACATGTGAAACTTTTCAATTCCGGCCGAAGCCGGGACGGGAAAACACATCATTTACGTTCACGTCTTACATTTCTTACGAAAGTCGATGAACGCATAAGGTTGGTTCGGTGGCCTTCAACTATGACGTGAGTGAAGCCATGGGCAAAGCGCTAGTTACAGATAAAGAAAGAAGACGACGTGTGACTGATTTCAAGGTGATTCCAAGTGAGAACCTCAATAGCGACCACCGATTATTATTAGCAGGTCTGAAAGACATTAATGTTCCAAAGATAACAACCAGGAAATTACCTAAGATTAAGGTGTGAGAACTACAACAGATTGTAAAAAAGGACCGACTGTCAGGACCGTATAAGAGGACAACTGCCTACAGAAGTGGAGAGTGGTGAGGTAGAGTGGACAAGATTTAAACACCTTGATAAAAGAAGCAATAGAAGTTTGCGGGAAGACAAGCGTGAGAGTAAGGGAAAAAGAGACACCCTGGTGGAATGAAAGAGTAAGATCCTCAATAAAGGAAAGGAACATAACACAAAAAGAACAAGATAGAGAGAAATCCAAGCCAGATCGGGTAAGGGACGAGGGGAAGATCAGAGACCTTGAGCAAGTTTAAGAGTAGTAGGAGACAATAAAGTGCTGGGAGAAATTTACTCAAAAACTGAAGAAAGACAGCAGAGGCAATATGAAACTATTGTTCAGAGTGATCAAAATCAAAAGGAATTCAGTTGAAACCATCAAAGCAATTGAGGATCCTAATGGAAACCTGGCCAGGAAAGAAGAGGATATCAGAGATGTTCTAAGGAATCGTTTTGATCACTTAATGAACAGGACAGAAGCAGATCGGAGAACAAAAGAACCATCTGTTGAAACCTGCACAGAGGAACCTCCCATTACATGGGCAGAAACAGAAGCAGCCCTTAAGAAGATGCCGCAAGAGAAATCTCCAGGATCGAAGTCAGCACGAACATGATTAAAGCAGCATGAGTCCAGGGTTTACAGTGGCTACACAGATTGCTCAATGCAGTTTGGAAAGATGACACCTACTGATTGGAGCAAGGATGTCATTATCCCCCTGTTTAAGAAAGGAAATCACCGAAAATACTCCAACTACCAGGGAATAACACTCCTTTCTCATGGGCTTAACATTTTTGAGAAAGTCTTGGCAGATTGCAAGTCATTTTAGAGCCACAGTTTGAAGAGGAACAGTATGGCTTCAGGCCTAACAGGTCCACAACAGACCTAATCTTCAGTGTCCATATGTTAATGGAAAAATATTGGGAAAAAGGCAAAGATCTGTTTATGGTTTTTCTTAACATTGAGAAGACATATGACAGCATTGCAAGAGAGAAGATATGGGAATGCCTGAGAAAAAGAAATGTGTCGGAGGGAATGGTGAGGAAAGTTCAGATGGTGTATGAAAACTGTACCAGCTGTGTGCGATTGGGTGACGGACATTCATTCTGGTTCAAGACCGAAAGTGGAGTCCAGCAAGGCAATGCACTATCCCCATTATTGTTTATCACCGTCATGGATGACATAATGAAGAACTTCAAGAAAACCTCTGGTGAACTAAATGCAATGGCCTTCGATGATGATATGATCTGCGCAGAAACTGAGGAACAAGTACAGTCGAGACTCAATGAATGGAAGGTTAAGTTCTAGGAGTTCAATATCAAGATAGGTGAACTCAAAACAGTAGTAATGGCAATAAACAGAGAGGGACGACCAGCGAACATCATGCTAGGAAACCATCCACTAGAAAGTGTGGAAAGCTTTACATACCTCAGCAGCGTAATATCTCAAGATACACTAGCCACAAAGGAGGTGGCAAATAGAGTGCAGAAGAGCTCTCACTTTTACCAGCAAGTATGAACTTTCCTATAGGATCCCAAAGTACCAAGAAAATTAAAGCTGGTGTTGTTCAATCAGTATTTCATACCAATCTTAACCTATGGTGTTGAAGCCTGCACCAAGAAAGACTCATCAAGGTTGCAGGCATCCGAGATGAAGTTCCTTAGTTCCACAATTCAAAAAACCAAATTGGACAAGTTAAGGAATGATGTGGTTAGGAAGGAAGCTGAGATCGTTACATCATTGTTAGATCGGGTCAGCATGTCCAGACTGAGGTGGTTTGGACATGTAATGAGGATGGAGCCAACAAGGACAGCATATGTTAACTTGGAGAGACATGTGGCAGGGAAACGGATGGTGGGAAGACAAAGAACCCACTGGATGGTCATTGTAAAGATGGACATTACAGATCAGGAAAGGTCACTGGAGGACGTCATTAACAACAGAATGTATCTCAATAAGACAGAATGGAAGAGGCTCGCCAACAGTACCCAGGAAACTAGAACTGTAAAATGAGGATGATAAATAATAATACCACCACCACCACCTACTAATCGAGCTCGATATTTTCACTATTTACCCATGGGTTTAGAGAATTGTTTCCAAGTTATACTAGTCCATTACACACTTGCATCAATATCCCCCCCATAACTTGAAACATTTTCAACAGTCTATCACACTTGTTGACTTTGCCTTGGTCACAGATTATATTTTCTCCCTTCCTCAACGTCATTTGACGTGCTCTCCTGCTTTGACCGGATCATGCTGTGTCATCAGTAGCCTCTCTTCCAGGTGGACCTGTGGCAGTACCGGGCTTACTCTGTATTCCTAGCGGTTGGGTGACGGTGACTGGCAGTAGGAAAGATGATCTGCCGTTATAAATCAAACTCGCCAACTCTATTGTGACAGGCAGTATTATCGTAATCACAATGATGCACACACGAGATGCTATCAAATGTGTACACTGTTTTATTTACGAATTATATGCACTTAATAGTTGGACATCAAATGAACCACCATCTTGAACTATTCGACTGCCACATTAGCATGTCAACTAACTACAGAACACTACCAAAACAAACGGAATCACAACATGAGTTCACACACTTAACTCGACTAACAAGTCTCACTAACAACTCAACTCAACAACCCAAGACTGCCCTTTTATATACTTTGCCTGGCCAGGTTTCCAGAAGAGTATGACACAACATGCTTTCTCATATCTTCTTGAATCTCCATGAACCTATATATAAATGAAAAGAACATTCTGTAAAACTCGAGTGACAAAGGTGCATTGTTCTGGACTATTACCCTGTGTTGCACAACATTACATTGGATTAATACATTATATTTACAGGTAATAATAAATTATATACTATTAATTACGTGTTCTTACATTAAGTAAAGTCGTATTAATAAACATACAGCTGAAGTGTCGTGACATAACTTCACATGTTGTGTTACACAAGACAGATCATACAACACAAATAATAAATGATACGACCACGATTTATACCAAATAAAGTCCATACATAAGTACGTCGATAATAATAATAATAATACCCATGTGGGGATTTACCGGTTACCTCCATCGGGCGCGTCCCATTGGAATTGGGGAAGCTCGCTGGCTCTGCCGCCAGCAGAGTCAGAGGGTAGTAGGGAAATAAAATACCACCGTGAAAAAAAACTGGTCCCTTGCCAGGGTTACGGCGAAGACTGGTAAATGACCAGAAGCCAGAAAACGTCTTGAGGCAACCTCTAGGGCTAACAACCCTAGTTGTAAAAGGATGGGTACCCGTCCAAAGCAAAGTGAAGTCAAAAAGCATGATGGCACAACATTTCAAGAAACATACCCCAGGGGGTAAATCTTTGGATAAATCCCTCGTCGTGAATGCCACGGCGCACGAGTCTCGTTCGGATTCTGGGGGAGACTCGACATCATGCAAGAGACGAGTCGGAGCGTCTCGGTGTACCCCAAAGAGTCAAAAACTCAGGCCAAAATCTAAAACCTTTCTAGCAACTTTCAACATAAATTCACTTACACAAACTGGCAAGCTGAAAACCCTCACCAAAGCTCTTCACGAAAATCAGATACCCATAATGGCCCTACAGGAAACAAGGTACCCAGATGAAGAGATTTTTGAATCCGAAGGCTGCCTATTTTTCAAGAGCAAAGCGCAAAGAGGAATCCCCAATGGAGCTGTGATGCTTGGAACCGCGTTTTCTGTTAGAACCAAGATCCTTAAATCGGTCGCAAATTTCGAACCTGTGAATGACAGATTGTTTACTGTATACTCACAATTAAATGCGCGAACAAAACCTACGCCCTAGTTAACGCACATGCTCCTACAAACGATAAGAACAAGTCTGATCCAGACGAAGTTGATAATTTCTGGGACCTACTGGATGAAAAATTAAACAAAATCCCCAAACACCATGTCAAGCTTCTTTTGGGTGACTTCAATGCCCAACTAGGTCGTGAACAGAAGTACAAGAAAGTTATAGGAAATTACCCTGCTCACAAAAGAACCAATCCCAACGGCAAAAGACTGGTGTCCATTTGCGAAAATCACAACCTGCAGGTCATGTCGACCCACTTTCGCCATCTACCCAGAAAGCAAATGACTTGGCGTTCTCCCGTCCAAGCTCTCGGAGAGTTCCAAATTGATCACGTTGCCATCTCCAGGAGAAACAGCCCTGAGATTATGAATGTGAAGGTAAAGAAAGGCATCAATGTGGCCTCAGATCATTATATGTCTCTTATGAAATTCAAACCAATTCCTGCAAACACAAGGAAGACAACCAAACAGATCACACGCTTCGACAACGATAAACTTCGGCAAAGGGTCGAGGAGTTCCAGGAGAAGGCTAGACCAAATGACTGTGACTTTAACAACGCCAAAAGTCTCCTTGTTGAGGCTGCCAAAGACGTTGCAGAAATCAAGAGAAGCAAAAAAGCATGCCTGGTGGAATGGTACCTGCGAATCAGTCCTCCCAAGAAAGACTCAATGCATGGAAACAGTACTACTCTACGAAATCAGAAAATGATTGGGAAACCTACAAAACCCAACGTGCCCAAGCAGCTAGGGTGTTCAGAACTGAGAAACGTAAATACGAAAAATCTCTCATTGAAAAGATAGAAGAAAACTTTAGGAAGAATGAAAGCAGAGAGTACTACAGAGCCTTCAAACGCAAACTCACTGGCTATAAACCACCATCTCTATGCTTTGAGCGAAAGGACGGCACACTGGCGACGTCAAATGAAGAAAATTGCAGCATTCTGGCAGATTACTTCAAGAATTTACTTAATTGCTTTAAACCGCAAAGCGCCATTGAGACCAAGGAACCCTTACTCAGGTACCCAGATTCCAGACCACCCAACAGAAATGAAATCAAGCGCCACATTGCCCGTCTCAAAAATAACAGAGCGCCGGGTGAAGACTCAGTAGTAGCAGAACTATGGAAATATGCCCCAGAAGAATCACTTGATATCTTGCAAAAGCAAATAGAAGAAATTTGGAACAAGGAGACCCTACCCGAAGATTGGAAAATAGCTTTGATCCATCCACTACACAAAAAAGGCAGCATGAAGAACATCAACAACTACAGAGGAATATCTTTGCTACCCGTGACTTACAAAATTCTATCACTTGCCATCCAGGAGCGTTTGGAAGCACAAGTGAATACCAAGGAGGGTTCAGAAAAGGTCGCTCAACAGCTGAACAGATCCAAAATCTGAGAACGATCATCAGATATTGTACACTAAGGTCCAAGCAGTATGTGTCTGTCTTTGTGGACTTTAAGAAAGCGTACGACTACATTGACCGGGAAGTCTTGCTAAACATCTTAAATGAATTTGGAGTTGATTTGAAACTGCTGGCATTAATTAGAGCCACCCTGACCGATACAATATCCAAGGTGAAGTTCCACGGATGTCTCTCGCATTCCTTTGACATCAAAACAGGAGTCCGACAAGGTGATGGGCTATCCCCGATACTCTTCAACTGTGTTCTTGAAAAGATCATCAGAACCTGGCGGGTGAGATTACAGGAAACCAACTACAGTCCATTGAGAATAGGAACCAAATCCAAGGGGATCGCAACAGACTGCTTAGCATTTGCCAATGATATTGCTGTTCTCTCAAACGACATAGAAACCGCTAGAGCTCAAGTTGAAATTTTAAAGGAAATTGCCGAACAAACTGGTTTGCAGATATCGTTTGAGAAAACAGAAGTAATGGCTAACATCAAAGAGGCTCCACCAAAACTCCATACAAAATACGGGGACATCACCCGAGTAGACAAATTCAAATACCTGGGTGAGATCATCATGAAAAATGGACTGGACAAAGAAGCACTTCAGGAGCGAGTACGCAAACTGGAAATAGCCTACCAAACATCCCGCACAATCTACAACAAAAAATGCCTTTCCCAAAACACCAAGATACGTCACTATGAAACAGTTCTGAAGCCAGTAGTTCTATATGCAGCCGAAACCCTGTCTCTAAATGCCAACAAAGGACTCCTTGAAGAACTGGAGGAAAGAGAACGCAAAATTGTGAGAGGAATCTTGGGATCAAAGTACAAAAATGGAATCCATCAAAAGAGATCCAACAAGAAAGTCTACAGCAAAGTAGAGAAAATTACCGACACAATCAGAAAAAGACGGGCACGATTTTACGGTCATCTGAAAAGAATGGACGGAAGAAAGTTAACTAAAGAAATCTTTCACTTTTTTGATTCAAATCCCAAAACCACAATTCCCTGGTTTAGAAATACCAAAGAAGACCTGCAAATACTACATATCTCAGCTGAAGACGCCCTTAACAGAGATCTCTTCCGCAAGAAAATATTGACGAACGGGCTAAACCGAGACGAGCAACCGAAGAGAAGACACGGTGCCCCTTGGACAGAGGAGCGTAAGCAGGCCCACTCACAAAGAATGAGGGAAATTTGGGCTCTAAAGAAGGCCAAGTTCAGTGTCAAATGCAACAAGACTTAACGTGGTCCTTGATGGCCCCAGCGAATTATATAATAATAATAATAATAATAATAATAATAATAATAAAAATAACACCTACTAATCGAGCTTGATATTTTCACCCTTTACTCATGGGTTTAGAGAATTGTTTCCAAGTTATACTAGTGCATTACACATTTTCATCAGTATGCAAGGTGGCCTGCTATAATAATAAAAGCACCCCAGCTCGATAATGACTGGCAGTAAGCAAGGAGGCCTTCCATTACAATCAAAAATCCTCATTGTGATTGTGACTGGCATAGGCAGTGGTGTCGGCCATTATAATAAAAACTCCCCAAATTGATTGTGACTGACATTAGGAAATCACCGAGTAAGTGGTCATGCAGTTAGGGTTGCGCAGCTGTGAGCTTGCATTCGGTAGATAGTGGATTCGAACCCCACTGTCTGCAGCTCTGAAGATGGTTTCACATATTCACACCAGGCGAATGCTGGGGCTGTACCTTAATTAAGGCCACGACCGCTTCCTTCCCACTCCTAGCCCTTTTCTATCCCATCGTCGCCATAAGATCTCTCTGTGTGTCGGTGCGAAGTAAAGCAAATTGTAAATTTAAAAAAAAGCATTAGGAAAGGGGGCCAGTCATTATAATCAAAACACTACAACTCAAGTTTTGACTGGCAATCGGCAAGGGGCCTGTTATTATAATGAAAATTCCTCAACTGGGATCTAACTGAAAGGAGGAAAGGGGGCTTGCCATTGTATTGAAAACTCCCCAAACCAGTTGTGACTGACAGTAGGCAAAGGGACCTGCCATTATAATGAATATTCCTGAACTTGATTGTGAATGGCAGTAGGCAAGTGGGCCTGGCATTATAGTGAAAACGCCCCAACTCGATTGTGAATTGCAGTAGGAAAGTTGGCCTGGCACTATAATCTAAACTCCCAGACTTGACTGTTACTGCCAGCAGGAAAGGTGGCCTGCCAATTATGATCAAAACTCCCCAGCCCGGACTTTACATGAGGAGCTACGATTGGGGACCTGCCTGTGGTATTTCTCGGGTAGCGCTAAGAGACATGGAATTTAATGATATCTTACTGACAGCGTGTGCAGTAATTTACCCAGAAATAGGTATACATTGCATATACGGACCACGTGTTCCATGACATTGTGGTCGTGCCTTCTCAAGCTACAGCAAGCTCGCTAGCAGGAAGCGTTGCATCACAGTCCACAACGTGCACAATTTAAACTGATGAAACACGCCGTGCAGTTCCCAGTTCGATCACGGGCGGTTCCTGTTTCAATACATACATATACACATTTCACAATACATCAACCAATTAGTTGTTTCAAGAGTGAGCCTTGGTTAGTTTCGATAATATGAATTAGACACTTCAAGAATGAACTATATTTTTATAATCAAACTGACTAATTCTTTCAAGAAGAAACTCAGTTTATTTTGTTATTTATTTCGTTTGAATTGAGCATTTGAAACTTCAGGAATGAACTTTACCAAAATTAAACGTTTATCACTAGTGAATTAAATATAGAACTGTTAGTAGAGAACATACAGAAAGCAAGACTGAGATGGTTCGGACATGTAAAAAGAATGGAAAGGAACAGGTAGCAAGAAGGGAATTAGAAAGAGAAGTTAAGGGAAAGAGATCAGTTAGAAGACCGAGAAGAAGGTAGATGGATCAGATTTGGAAGGACATTAGAGAAGCTGGATTGGATGTGGTGGAAGTAATGGAGCAGGAAAAGTGGAAGGACAGAAAGGAGTGGAGGAGGCTTGTTAACCACACCCAGGCAACTGGAGTGTGATATTGATGATGGTCACTAGTGAAATTTAACATCAAGAATGAACTTTATCTGCTTTTTAAACATCAAATTTTGATGCTAGTTCAATTTGACAATGATTTAATAAAGCCACGGGGAACCCATTTACATTTACTAACATTAATAAAGTTTATGTGGCCCGTATATGCAATGTTAATTCCCTCTCTGTACACTCCTGATCTAAGACCGCACACGCCCTGCGTACTTCTCCTGCTCCATTACACGCGTAATTTAGTGCGTGTCAGTTACGGGTACAGAGAGAGGAGTGTATATGTGGCGGCCAGCGTGGTAGGCTCGAAAAGAGAGCTCGTCAGCCACATTAAGTAATACGCGGCAACCCTAACGTGTTAGGCAACATCTATTTCAAAATCTTTTTGCAGTCACTCAAATTTATAATCTCTATAGTCAATATGGAAAATGTACTTACTGCTGTCAAAGCCCTTAGGCTTAATATGAATCAACAACTTGCCAAAGCAAATGCTAATATGAATGCTACTTTTGAGAAAAAACTTACCGAGTCGAATGCCAACATCACTTCTGAATTAACAGTATTGCCGTGGTGAACACCAAAATTGCGGGGGTAACTACTGATATGAATAAAGCTTTTGAAACTAAATTTGCCGAGGCAGATAAACGACTTTCTGATTCAAACACTATCCTTGAGCAGCGGCTTACTCAGGCTAGCGCACGCATTGTTAAACGATTCAGTGACTCTAATGCCAAAACAGAAAGGAGGTTCACGGAAATTAATACTGTACTCAGTTTGTCAGTAACTTCGAAGCAATCAAAGAAGACATTAGATTACAGGTGGTGAATACCATCAAGGACGATATCCAAGCTCTTTTATACCAGCTTCAAACAAAATATCCCAAGAGTTAAACGATCTTAAGGCGGAATTCATGGAATCCCATGACAATCTTTCTTTGGCCCAAGGTAGGATAGCCTCAGTCTAGGAAATTTGTAAGGGATTCACTCAAAAATGATGTAGGTAGGATTAATAATGAAGTTAACCTCCTCTTAAGTAAACAGGGAGAGTTTGATAAATGCTTCACGACTCAGCTTGAGACTACCCATACACGAGTCACACATCTCTGTAAAGACGTAGCAGAGGTAAAAAGGGGCCTTCAAGCAGAAGTTAAAGAAATAGAAACTACAATACAGACACTAGTAGATGCCTTCGACAATAAAGTCACACTGTTAGAGCAGAGGAATGTTTTATTTTCACCCTCATTTTCAACGGGATCATGTGGTGAAAACCCTGGTGTAACTACCATGATTAAAGTACAGTGTGACAAACCCGCAAAATTTTCAGGAAAGGAGGAATATACTGCTAGAGAATTCCTAGTAAATGTTGAGGAATATTTCGTAGAAAATCATTAGTCCTGATAGGCAGCTTCGCATGGTGCCAAATTATTAGAAGTACGCTCGCTCTCTTGGTTCACAGCCTTTAACCCTTACCCCTCGAATTAAAGTTCTCTGTGTTGCCTCTACTATTCGTATTTTAAATGTACATTTTTATCTTATATGACCTGTATTAATCTTTCACGATTTTGGAGATGGCACTTGCTTTTAAATGATGTAGTTAGGCTATATACGTTTACAGCAAGCTATACTGGAGCAAATAAAAGCAATATGTGGAATTAAGATTAATTATTTTGCATTATTATTATTATTATTATTACCGTTATCGCATACCGATTGGTTTCGTTAATAATTTAGTGTACAAATTATCGCTGAAAAGCAATTGAAAAACTCTATTCAGTCTCTGTTTTCATACCTCGCGGTAGTTTGTAGGCTGAAACCACTGTAAATGGCGATTTCTTGAAATCTGAATCTGTTGATTTATAATTGTGCCAGCCGTCAGCATCAGGTACATGTTGGGTTACGGTGCACAAATCGACCATCGTCAGTTCACTTTTAGGCATCGTGAAATGCTATTAGATATATTCATTAGGAGCAGAGGTGCGAAAATACTGTGGTTTCGTGTGTTGCCTGACATATATATGACTAGAAGAGCACATGGCGACCATGTTTGTTTACTATCGCTCGAGCTTTCGTGTGCGTGAGTGGACAACTGACGGCTACACTGCCATCTAAATAATAGATTTTTGACTGATTGTCAAATAGTATCTGGATTCTACAAAATTCCACGCGGAACCAAAAGATGGCAGTACAGTATATCATCGTGTATTTTGTCGGCTAAGAGACGGCAGACGAGCGGTGGGCGATAAAACGCCATGTTGGGTCTCCCCCGACATGTGATGGGAACGGGAATATCGTAATGTTGGGCCTCACCCGACAGACGAGTGGTAAAGGTTAATTTTAGCTTCAAAACTTACTTATAATTTAAAGAGGCCCTTCTAAAGAGATTTCGGAATGCTGAAGTACAGCGTTTGGTTAAAATGCAGTTAAATTCAAAAAGGTATAACACCTCCATCAATTTGTCACGATAATCAGACTACTTCGTGGCTCAACTTATGAAAATGCAATTTCTGGATCCATTGTAACCTGAAAAGGAATTGATTCAGGTGATTACAATTTCCACCCCATGTACAGGAGATCTTGGTTGCTGCCGATATTAAGGATTTAGAACTATTAGACACTCTATTGAGAAGACTTCACACTGTAAACATGCAGGCGACACCTAGGGTCAACAGGAGTAAAAATTGTTACTGCCAACCCCATAGAAATTAAACCTCCAGATCACCAAGAAAGAGAGCACTTAGAAGACAGGGAAGTTATGCAAACTACTCCCACTCGATGTAGAGGATTTAGAAGATGTCTATATCGAGGAAATGCACCCTACCGAACAAGGACTACATGGCAGAAGAAGGATGAAACTCAGGAAAGAGATCACGGCTCACATTGAGCAGAAATTGAAAAGAGGTGGAGAGATACCGAGGACTACATAAAGGAACAGAATCAATCTGACGGCTTACCTGGAGCAGCTTCCCTGGAATACCAGGAACTTTCACAATGGAATGAATTACTTGATCATGACTCTAAAGTAGCAGGTACAAGGAAAAAACCTCCGATCTAGACTAAAGAAATAAAGACCTGAGAACCAAAATGAGGATATTAGGATGGAACCATTAAGTGAAACCATAATTAACTACTGGTATATGGAAGACTTGGAACTATACGAGGATACTCCACCATCTAGACCGAGAATTCAGGCATACATTACCTGTCATTAATCTCGGAATAGGCTATATGAATATTGTCACATTTATCGATTAAGGAGCACAGATGTCACTCATTTCAGATAAATAATAGAGTCCCTAAGGAACAAACAGGGCGTGTTGGAGATGCTAGTAGCCCAGCTTAAGTTCAGGGGGATTGTACCTGACAAATCTGTTAAATGCAAGAGACAGGCTTTCTTCAAACTTCATATTGATGGCGTACTCTTCGAGCATGTTTTCTTGATCTTGCCTCGAATGAAATTTAACTTGATCATAGGTTCTGATTTTTTGTTGAGATACCATGGGGTGATAGATTATTCTGCTAGTGTCATTGAGATTATTCTGCTAGTGTCATTGGATTTTTTAATTTGGACTCTGTGGAAATGCGAATGGTAGAGGAAGAGGATGTGATACACAGGGTAGAGCCCTCGAACGACTCGATAGTGCAATGGAAGCACGTAATCAGGATGATGCTGTGCTAGTCGAAGTTAGTCTAAAAGAAAAGGGCAACAACTTTTATTATAATTTGGATCCACTTTATTCAATACATAAAAACTGGTGTTTAGATGAAATTACAACATATATTTCAATCAGAACTAGTTTCGACGCCCTTTTTGCGTCATCATCAGCTGATTACAAGATATTAGATATTAGGTTCTTGGAAAAATTGGCAATCACATAAGTTTATCTACGTCAAATTGAACACAAATTAAAACCATATTAACAACCTAAATTACAATTATACTGTTTCAAAGTCCATATTTTCTACAAGTCCGAGACTTGCGAGTCTTAAACCTTAGATTGATGAAAACATGTGTAAACCAGTTTGCTCACTAATAAAATACTTACCGGGCGAGTTGGCCGTGCGCGTAGAGGCGCGCGGCTGTTAGCTTGCATCCGGGAGATAGTAGGTTCGAATCCCACTATCGGCCCTTATTTTCTCTATGGAGAATTAAAAATTGTTGTCGATGGTTGTGAATTCATGCTGGAAATCTAATATATGTTCATTTATAGCTGAAAATCAATTGTGCTTTTTTAACATTAACATGTTCTAGTTTAACTTGTGAAAATTTTAACAACAAATGTTCCACCTTAACGATATCATAATCGTCTATATTTATTAGATTACATTAAACTATATTGATGATACATGTTTCGTCCCTCTTTCGGGACATCTTCAGTTACACATAAAATCATTGAAAATATGGTAAGGACACAATAAAATCGGTGGATAAAAGGGTGTATGAATCTTGTGTCGTGGCGTGTTGGCGTCTTTTCAATCTTGACTCATAAAATAACTTAAACATGAATGCATGGGTTAAAATATTGTTGCATGCGTGGAATTGCACAAATGTAATACATTGTGAATGGCTATGCAAAATAAATTAATCATGTCGTTTCCCAACATTGTGAACATATTGTACCGGTACATGTTATTGACATGTATACATAAACGTGTTCTAGATAACAAAAATTGTTCCAAATTGTCAATATAAATAGATAATGAAATTTCTACCAGTTTTGACAATGTAGCCTAGCTTGAATTACAATTATGACAAGTTTGTAAACACCTGAATTGGAATAAATGTTACTCTTTTTGACTATGTGTGTTATAAAAGATGGTGGCGTTATTATTCTGAGTTCTGAAAGCTATGGTAAAATTTTGTTTTTTAAATAGGTTGGTGATCTGGAAAATCTGCTTGTTATAATATGTGAAAGTGAGGTATTTCTTTTTGGTTCTTTAGTGAGGGAAGTGGAGGGTTTATTTTTTTTAGTTTATGAATTATTTTATCAACAAAATGCTTATAACCATTATTAAGGGCTATATTATAAATTTTATTGTATTAACTTCTTTTTTAAAATTAATGGCTGACAGAAGGATGTTAAGGGATCTATATATGAGGCTATAAAAAAATACTTTCTGTTGGGTGCCTAGATGTTGAGAATTGTTTCTTATAACCTAATATTGCAAGTTTGTGTTGGTTTCTTATAAATGCCAAAATTGAATGATTTGTTTTTTCTGGTAATGGTGAGATCCAAAATGTTCAAAGAATGGTTGACTTCATATTCCAAGGTAAATTTTGTGTGTGGGTTTAATGTATTCAGGTATTTACATCAATGTGGTAATGGTCAATAACAGTAAAAATGTCATCTACATATCTCATCCAGAAAATAATGCTGTGGAGGTTATTAATAATTTTAGTATGTTCCAAATTGTCATTATACATTTTGGCTGAAATGCCAGAAAGAGTAGAACCCATGGGAAGCCCATCTTGTTGATAAACAGTATTATTAAAAGAGTAATAATTACAGTGGAACCTTGATTCTCCATTTTTGGAGGGACCATTAAAATAAAATGTACAGCACGGGAAAACGGAAAATCCGGGAATGAATGAAAGCCATCAGCAATTTGGCTAAACATCACAAAAATTAAATATGTATAATTATAATCTTACAACACTCCAAAACTAAACCAAACTACAGCCCCAATGGGCCTTTGCCGGCCAAGCGACCGCTGCTCAGCCCGAAGGCCTGCAAATTATGAGGTGATGCATGGTCAGTGTGACGAATCCTCTCGGCCGTTATTTCTGGTGGCTCTCTAGACCGGGGTCGCTATCTCACCATTAGATAGCTCCTCAGTTAAAGGTAATCATGCAGGCTGAGTGGACCTGGAACCAGCCCTTATATCCAGGTAAAAATGCCTGACCTGGCAGGGAATCGAACCCGAGCCCTCCGGATGAGAGGCAGGCAGGTTAGACCGCGAAACCAGCATCAACATGAATTACCGGTTCGTGAGTTCATAATCTTGATACTTTATATTCAGTCTTACAGGGGAAACTTCGTCAGTTTCCCGTGAAAACTTCTTTCAGTTCAGCAACTTTGATTAGCAAAACTCTTTGAAAAATCTAATAACGTCAAGCCAAACGACAGTCGATCACAAGTAGTTCTTAATTAACTCATCTAATAAAATAAAGCACATTAGATACAAAAGCACACAGCATGATGGCAAAATCCCTTCTTTACTTAACCTTGCATTGTAATTTGGTCTCTGGTTCGTAGTCAGTTTCTGGAAATCTTGTACCGCGTAAATTAGGCCTACATCGACTTTTAAAGGTTATGTTGAACTCGAGAACGGTTTTGAAGGTAGGTATCGATTCTCAGAAGTTCTCGAATGCATTATATTCAATTCTGCCCGTCACTAATCCAATCAAATTGGAAAGAGACAAAAAATCATCAAAACTTCAGAAATTATGGTTATTCGTGATCTTGGGCTCAGCTGGAAAGCGCACTTGCTGCACATGTCAGTACGAGTTGGAAATTATACAGACCATTTATTTTGTACATGTAACGTGCGCAAATAAAACGACTATGGTTTTTGACTTTTAACACGAAACTTAAAATTCCCTGTCTTATATTAGGACCAAAACAGTAACAGGCAATCCCAAGACCTCCTATGGCTTTTTGTATACAAAGGCCAGTCTCCACTGATAAACATGTAACACCAACATGTTAAATTTAACATGTTACAATTGACATGTATATTGTGATTGTGTCTTCCAATTGACTTTGCATGTTAACTCAGAATGTTGAGGTTAACACTTTTAACATGTTGGTGTGTTTTACGCTCCAAGTGGAAAACGTGTCAAAGTCAATTCGTTGTTTGGAGATGTTGGCACAGCTTTGGCAACTTCCGTGCTGTTTCCATGCCAACAGGTAGCCTAAACGACGCAAACGACGTGCTTCTCGTGAAATAGGATTATAGTTACAACACTCCGCAACACTCATCCTCTGTGTTATCAGCTACAAATACAGTATGGACACGCATGTGTACGTGTGTCGTTCTCTCTGCACGGTACTAAAATGTATAGTCAGAAATGGAGTGGAGCAAGGAGATTTTATTTATTTATTTATTTATTTATTTATTTATTTTATTTGTTCGGAGTGTCGACCTTGAAGGATCTTTTGCCCCTACTTGCACCATACGTGAGGAACCTGCTTGTATTTTGTAAATGGCGGAAGTGTAAAGTGTTGAATGTGAGGAAAGGAATGTTAAGAACGACACAAACACCCAGTCCCCATGCCAGGGATATTAATCATTTACAATTAAAACCCTCTGATCCGGCCGGGACTTGAACCTGGGGCTGACGGGTGACAGGCGGACGCGTTTCCCCCTAGACCGCGGGGCCGGACTAGAAGCAAGGAGATTACGTTAGACTTAATTAATGATATCATTGAAAGGCCTTGTTTGTGGGATGTCTCATCAAACGAATACAGAGATAAAGCAAAGAAAGCTGACAGTTTCCAGGAACTCGAAATTATCTATAACTGTTCCCACGAGTGCATCGAAAAAAAAAAAAACTAGTGTTCTTCCGCTCCCAGTACAGTCGAAAATTGCAAAAAGTTCAGAAAAGTTGGAAGTCGGGAGTGGACGAAATTTATACTTCAAAGTGGTTTGCTTTTTGAAGCAATGAGCAGGGTGAGGGGAGGAAATTTGCCTAATAAAACTGCATTTCTATATCATAACAAGAAGCAACAGCGGTAATAACAAAGGCCAAATCCTCTTCATCTGAGTCCATTGTCCTTGTTTGAAAATACTAAACACCACCTAAATGTATTACCACAAATTGATGTGATGAAGTACCTGTAGGCCTATATAAAATGTGAAGTCAAGTTTAACATGTTAAATAAGTGTGGACACAATGTTAAATGAAACAGTATTCAACATTTAACACTTTAAACATTTAACATGTTTTTGTTAAATGTTCATCAGTAGAGACCGGCCTTAAGGTGCAACAACTGTTCTGGTCATGATAACATCATCGTGTATGATAATATTAAAATACTAGGTTTGTGAAAGATATGTGTTAAGAAGGAGCAATTTCGATTCCTGCCTGAAAGCCCAGTTACTATACAGTGCCCTGAGGAAGGTGCGGAAAACCTGTTCGGCAATACAATCGAAAAAAGT
The DNA here is from genome assembly GCF_040414725.1 of Anabrus simplex. Lineage (NCBI taxonomy): Eukaryota > Metazoa > Arthropoda > Insecta > Orthoptera > Tettigoniidae > Anabrus > Anabrus simplex. The sequence goes on along the minus strand of NC_090267.1, from coordinate 409,407,226 downwards.
AAAAATATAAACATCTAACCCTGGATATAATGTGGACATTTTATAAGTGCGAACATTTGACGAAACTTGTTCCATCTTCAAGTAGAGCTGTCGAAATGCTCTGTATCCCATTACAATTATTGTGGCCACACTCCGCTTTATAATTTCCGAGATTCTCTAAACGATACTCCCCAAATTCGATGCTAAGATGGTCCCTAATGCAAGTTCACTGCCGATCGCTTTTCCAGTACAGTACTTCCTCTAATTATCGCATTGACGGGGTGTTAACGCCAAGATCCATAAATATGCCATAGTTGTCCTTCCGTGAGATACAGTTTATTGAAAAACATTTGATCGAGGATTTGGCATTGATGGGATTGAAATTTATGGACGGTTAATACGGGAAATTGTTTCTTCGAGGAACGGATAATGTGGGATTTTTACAACGTGATTTAATTACGATGCTCGCAGGACCACGTAATTTGAACGCATGATCCGGGTACGTCTTGTGGTAAAACTATTGATAACGGTTAAATTGTTCCTTACAATTTTTATCTCTTACGAAAGTTTAATTGCCATATTAAAGCCGAAGTAATGCGAGTGTCAAGAATGTAAATACCTATTTAAGTACATTTACAATCGGCACGAATTATTACTGAGCATAATGCCCAGTACAATGAAATACGGAGTCATGTTGATTTCCCTCTACATCAGCGTACCTGAAGCAGTGTGACAAATACTTGCTCGTGGTATGCATGAGTATTGTTAGACTATTGTTAGATTGCTTGTACGTTTTCCCTCGTTAACTTAAATCCTGACGGTTTAATACATGATGCGAATTCTGTTATCAGTGATGCCCAAAGAGAGACAATGCTAACATCATGGTTTAAATTAAATATATCCTGCAATTTTATTTCATATAACATACCGAAATACTATGCGTTAAATAAAAAATTGAGAATGGGTTCCACGGCAATGTGGTGGGGACGAGGTTATTGGTTATTCCGTTCATCTGGGAATTGACACGGAAAGGTATTGCTTGCGACTCATGCTACTTCACATTTTTGTAGCAAAGAGTTTTGAGGATTTAAGAACCGTTAGCGAGTTCTGTGCAGATGTTTATTTAAAAAAGAGGAGAACTCATTTAAAACTTTAGACCAAGCTACAGTGTGTGGTATGCCTCGACAAATCTGATATTTATTTGCATACATTCTTATTATTGCATTGCCACCTAATGCAAAAGAGATGTTTGGAAAAAAATCCCACCTTTGGGAAGATTTTGCTTGCAAGCATAATACTGATCATATTGTGGATGTGCTGAAATTTAGCAGATATTAACGGTGTTCTCAAAGTTAACAACAGTTTGTGCAAGAAATACAATTTCCCAGTGCCATTATGTGAAATAAGACAATCTGAATGATTGCTTTGATTCTATTGTACAACAAGGAAAAGCTCGGGAAATGATGAGTAATTTAAATGCAGAGCAAAAACAACCTTACAACACTATTATGTCAGCTACTAAGTGTGACAAAATCTCAGAAAAATGTTTTTTCCCTCAGTGTCCTCTGGGCAGGGAAAAACACAGTGTATCTATATCAACACTAATCATGGAAAACACGACGTTGCTTTACCACTGACATCCACAATAGTGAAAATTATTTGATCTGCTAAAGCCATAATTTGGGATAAAGCTACTATGGCTGCCGAGATTGCTTTAACTACAGTTGATAGAATTCTCAAAAAATTATGCCCTTTGGCAGCAGAGTCCTTTTACTAGCAAGCACAAATATTGTCCCCACTACACCCTGGGATGTACAAAATTCCCTGTACTTGCGGCGAGATCGTAACCATGAAACAACCCGAGTGCATTTTGTGTGACGATCTACCCTCAGAAATTTTTGGTCATAAATTGAACATTTCTGATTCAAAGAACTTTGCAAAAAATATTATCCTTTGTCCCAGAAATATTGATATTGATGTACTTAACAACAGTGTTCATAGACATGATAATAAGCTTTTGAGCTTTTGCCATTTCAAAGAAACAAGATGAAATTCTTTACGTTTTGCAGAGAACTTTGCTCCGTGTCTTCGGAAGAAAATCTTGACTGCTCATGAGGAAGACTTCTCCAATAATAAAGGTTTGAATTTAAGAATGCTTTACCGTTGGTCTATAGGAGGTGTTACTCTCATTCATCAACAGATGGCTCACTGTTAGCATTCCAAGGTGGGAGCTGACAGCACCATCTAAGCTCCAATTAAGATGTTTCTTGTTACACCATATGTCCGTTGTGAAATAACTGCAAGCTAATCAGATGAATCAGGTACGGGTGTGGTAGAAGAATAGAACAGAGCTGAAGAATAGAAAGAGTGTAGAAAAAACAGGGCATAATGAGTGTGAGTCGATTGTCGAGGTGGTGGTGGTGGTGGTGGTGGTGGTGGTGGTGGTGGAGGGTATAACCGGAGTACACATGTTATGAAAGTATGACACTTAACTCATAGCCTGGAATGAACCACCTGGTGATGAAGAACATATGAATTTGGAAGACACGAAACTAAATAACAATAGTGAACGGACAGGGCAGCAAACTTCTTGCGTAAATCCTTAATGGCTGGCAACCATGTATTACTTGCCAGTATCCCTGTTGGAATAATTAGGATTTCTGTGTATTTTCACAGCTTCCCATATAATCCTTGTTAGTGTGGCTAAGAGTTCGAACATCTTGAAACATGACATCATGACCCGACGATAGGGCGTGCTCGGCTATTACTGACTTGTCTGTCTGGTTGAGACTGATGTTTCGTTGGTGTTCCTTGGTACGAGGACCAATAGATTGGCATGTTTGGCCATTGTATACCTTGCCACAAGTACAGGGAATTTTGTACACCCCAGGGTGTAATAGTGGGGACAATATTTGTCCTTGCTTTTACCTAAAGTGTAAGCAATTTTAGTGACAGTGCCAAACACTGTTTTTATATTGCTTGTGGAGGACCTTGGCAATTCGATCTGTGGTATTGTGGTATTGTGAATGTAAGGCTGGTAGGCAGTCACTAATTCTCTCTCTAAGCTTTGCTTAGTTGTCTCTCTGGGATGCAGGGCTCTATGAATCTGTACATCATTGTAACCATTACCCTTGAATGTGACTCTGAGTGTGTCCTTCTCTTCCTGGATATTTGATGGCTCACAAATCCATGTCGTCCTCGTGGTGAGTGTCATGTGATAATACCCTGTTTTTGTGCTGGATGGTGATGAGAATCTGCATGAAGATAGTGATTTGTGTGGGTTATTGTATGTCGTAAGGAGCCATCTGATTTCCTTCTTACTAGAACATCCAAGAAAGGAAGACATCCATCTGACTCCACCTCCATATTGAATTTAATTGAAGGATGTTGCTGATTTAGGTGGTTACGGAGCAAGTGAAGTTTCTCAGGACCTTCTGTCCAGACTGCAAATGTATCGTCAACATACCTCCACCAAATCATACCAACGGAGATGTTCAATAAATTTCCAATTTCTTTGAAATCATTTAGGAAAAGGCTAGGAAAGCAACAGATAGGGAATCTGCCACCTGGGCGACTGCCCTAAATGCAGATCAGTATTGATTGTATTGTATTGTATTGTATTGTTTGACGGGCACCTAAGCAATAGCATCCTCTTCAAAATGCCCCATAAAGAAATTAGTCACTAGCTGCGAAAGTGGACTTCCCATAGCCACACAATCTGTTTGTAAAATTGCCCATTCCACAAGAAATAGCTTGAAGTCATGCATTTTATTTTATTATTTTTATTTCCATTTATTTCTTCTACCACATTCATCCCTGATTCATCTGATGACCTTGCAGTTTTTTTTTCCTCTCTCTGTTTATTTCTTCTACCACATTCGTCCCTGATTCATGACCTTGTGTTTACTTCGCAATGCACATCCTGTGTGACAAGAAGCTTCTTAATTGGAGCTTAGATGGGGTCGCCAGCTTCCACTGGGAATGCTACCAGTGAGCTATCTTGTGATGAATGAGAGTACCACTTACTGTAGACCAACATAAAGCATTCTTAAATTCAGACCTTCATTATTTTAGAAGTTTTCCTCGTGAACATTCAAGATTTTCTTTTGAAGACGCGGAGCCAAGTCCTCTGCGAAACGTAAAGAATTTCACCTTGTTTTCTTCACATGGCAAAAGCCTAAAAGCTTATTATCATATCTACAGTTGTGGGCCATGAAAGCATCATTCTAAACAACAGTGTTCACAGTTGCTGAGAGAGTTCAGTACAAATATATTTAAGCTCTAATAGGGATGTATAGTACTAGCACCGATAGAGCGCACTGCTGTTGTACTGGGTAAGCGCAATGCGCTCTTCATATGTCTCCTGTGTACTCATGCTGCTAAATATCCACGAAATTAAGTCGTTTAAATTGTTATTTTCGTGACTATGCAGAGCTATTGCAGTGTCCCTCTTTTTTTTTTTTTTTTTACCAGTTTCCACAAAATAAAGTAATGAGGAAGAAATGGTTACATGCTATTAGAAGGAAAAATTTCGGTGAGAAGAATCTGACCGTAAATATTAAAGAGTGTAATTTTTATTTACAACCCGGTGACTTCACGAAAACTTTGTTGGGTAAGTGCGACTTACGAAGGGAAATAATTCCTATTTTCTACCTATAAACTGATTAGGCATTTCGATAAAAAACACCGAATTTATGCGTTTGTATTTAAAGGTGAGAGAGCAAGATTAAAACCGGGCGCTGTTCCATCGCTTTTTCCGTGGACTGCAAACACAACAAAAACAAGGAAGAGGCCATACACCGGAAAATTGCCGGATTACCACGATAAGCCTACAATATCAGAATATGCAGAAATCACCTCCTTTGAAGTACGGGAAGAAATCATGAATACACCCGAAGAAGTGAATGTAACATTTGTGACTCCCATTTTCAAAGACATCAGCACTTACACAAATACTACAGGTAATTTGGTTGTTGAGCAAACAATGCGTAATCCTGATCCCATATTGCTTTATACAGGGTTTGTAGACATCCAACATTGTAATTTGGTGTTTGCTGTTCTGAGAGAAAACAGATATAATTTACAAATATTCCCTCTTGAACCCAGACTGTGTTTCTTCTTGTCAGTTATGAAGCTAAGGACCAACAAATCTGACAAGGAACTAGGCCTTAACTTCAGAATCCATAAAACTACTGTTGGGAGAATATTTAATGTTTGGATTAATTTCATGAATGGGGCCGATGACCTTTCGATGTTAGGCCCCTTTAAATAAGAAGCATCATCATCAACAGCAATTTCATGTACTGCTAATTTAAAGAGTTGAACATTTGGCCTGATAGAGAAAATGTCCTTGAAAACAGCCCCCTTGCTTTTAGACAGAAATACCTTTCGACTATAGTTATAACTGGTGCAACTGGCATTATAATAGCAAAACTTGTTCCGAGGGCAAACATTCGACTTTCATAGGGCTAACTGGCGTCAATCGTTTGGTAGGGGGATGCTGAAAAGTGCATACATTTTGGCTGCATGTTTCTGAACACTGAATAATACCAGTCTCGGGTAAGTGCTATAATGCATAGCTTACAGCTGCAATATGCTTACAACATGCCTTGAGGCCTGTTCCAGCAAAACATTCACATTCCCCTCCTATAATATCACCAGGTACTCCTAAAATAAACTTCACATTAACTTATATGTCTAATGTTTTGTGTACTCGGATTTCACAGCACTGCATTTTACAATTTCACCCGATTGAAATGAACCTTTTATAAACAAAACAAACTTTTTACTGAAAAGTCTGTATCCAGCATAACACAATGATTTGTAGTTGGAAACAGGTGCACCATCTAGTTCCGATTTGTAAATACGAAATAATCCATCAAATGCAAATTTGTGATAGTGATCTTCACCTTATGGCTGATGGTCAAATCTTCAAAGGAACCGGCACTGGGAAACTCACATGTCTTTGATGGTGGACAAGGCTGTATCTGCAGTTTCATGTAAGCCATCAACCTTAAAAAATATACGTGAATCGAAGTCTATAAGCAAGGGGAGCAAGTGCGTATTTAAATCTCTATTTAATGATTTAAGTCTTGCAGAGGCATATTTATATATTTATCAATGTACAATACTCAAGTAATTGTAATCTTTAGGAAAAGACTCCTATTCATTATTTGGATAATAGTGTTTTAGAATACCGCTGTACTAATTCTTCCGTCCTCCCATTAGTTTTAGCGTCTCTAGTCCGTAGCTCATTTTGCAACTGTTTAATGCTTAAACGCTGAAAATCATCCATAATATACTAGGGGATATACCTATACAATTAATTAATATAGTCTTGGAGTAAAATACAATCGGCTTTAGCTCAGAAAACTTGATCACATTCTATACATTACTTGCAGCTGACTGGGAGAAACATAAGACGATCGCCTTGCGCTTACCCAGTACTACACGAGCGCTATCTGGCGCGAACTTTCTGTGCCTACATCCCTATTCCATCAATTCTGACAGTGGAGGTAATGCTGAACTGTACTACCCAGTTGAGTTTTCCCATTATATATACCCACCCAGAATGCCACTTCTTAAGCTGCAGTTGAATGTAAGAGCCATTGTCATGCTCCTCAGAAATCTAAATGCCAAAAAAAAAAAAAAAGTTGTGTGATGGAACAAGGTTTATAATTTTAAAACAACTCGAACCAAATGGAATTATTGCAGAGATATTGACTATCTGGCAGTATCGTTTTCATTATACGAATTGACTTTGTATCTACCGTGACTGACCTATCCTTTACTTAAAAACCCGATAATTACCTATTAAACTTGCATTTCTCATGACTATTAACTAGTCACATAGTCAGACATTAGAGAAAGTGGGTATTTTACTAGGAGAACCTGTGTTCAGCCATGGATAGTTGTGTGTGGCATTGCCCAGAGTGCACTGCTTTGACAATGTCAAAGTTAAAATTGTACAAGGACGAGAATTGTACCAAATATTTACTAAAAATGTGGCATACAAGGAGGTACTTCAACATTAATAGTATTTGCAACATGTGTTCATCCATGGACAGTTATATGTAAATAATGAAAAAACACACAGAAACATTATTTTAAAAAAAATGGTGCAACACTCGAAGGGGGGTGGGTGTGGTCTCCATGTCCCTTGCCATATTCAGTTACTAATTTCAGGTTTCAACACAATCAGTGGAACCATACATTTCTGTAGCTTGTTGTAGGCTATTAAATTGGCAACGGGATTTGCTGCTTGTGAGGAGTTAAAGGATAAATTAGGAATGAACTTCATGAATGAAGCAGTACACACAAACCGGCTTCGGTGGTGGGGTCATGTGAGGCGAATGGAGGAGAATAGGCTACCTTGGAGAATAATGGACTCGGTCATGAAGGGTAAGAGAAGTAGAGGGAGACCGAAGACAACTATGGTTAGACTCAGTGTTCTAATGATTTAAAGTTTAGAGATATGGAACTAAATGACACCTCAGAGTGAGTTACAAATAGAGGGTTATGGTGGTGTTTAGTAAATTCACAGAGGCTTGTAGACTGAATGCTGAAAGGCATTACAGTCCATAAGGAAAATGTATGTAATAAATGTGTGTGTGTGAGTGTGTATGTATGAAATCGACTGAGGTATAATCGAGGCTAGTAATGCCATTTCTTATGCAACCAGTCCCTGTTATGAATGGTGTGAAAATGTCACTCATATGGTCAGTTGGCGAGTGCATTTCAGTGGGCTAGGCAGACTGATATATATAATAGCAACTTCTGGCTTGGTGAGGAAAGCAACAGGCCTCGTTTCTCTAGAATGCCTCTTCATTGATGCCTAGGCCATCTATGACAGCTGATGGCAGAACTGTTGAGGATCAAACCAGCTTTCAGACTGAATATCCCCTTCATTAACTGACTCAGTAAGTATTAAAGTTCGCCAAACTTCTGTGTATTCGACTCTGATTTTTATATTCTTTCTCTTCTCCTCTGGCGATTACTATTGATTTACAGTTCTTTATGCTGATACTCATTCCTGATTCTTCAATCTTTTTACGAGAGCAGATCAAATATAAACGGGAATTATTTTTTAAAATTTATTGCATCAACCAAAAAAGAAATTACATATATAGAAATCACTTTTCTACATAGTGTCCTGCCTTTGATACATATTTTCTCCATCGGATTGGTAGGTTTTTGATGCCGTCCTGATAGAAAGAAGAGGGACGTGTGGGGAGCCAGTTGCGCGGGAACTCTTCTACACTTACATCATCGAACCGCTGTCCTCCTAGGTCTTGTTTGAGTGGTCCAAACAAATGGTAGTTGCAGAGTGATACATCTGGACTCTATGGAGGGTTTTCCAGAGGTTTCCAGTGAATTTTGTCCAGTTTTTACTGTGTTAAAGCTGCAATATGCGGCCTTGCGTTGTCATGGAGAAGAATGACATTTCGGATCGGTTGCGGGCGTCGCTTGTTCCGTTACGCAGCTTTTGCTTCATCCAAAAGGTGACAATAATAGGCTGCATTAATTGTCCTTTATTCGTGAAGAAAATCCACCAGCAAACCACCTGCGGAGTCCCAGAAAACAATTGCAAGCACCTTTCCAGCATATAGACGTGTTTTGGCCTTGACCGGACCTGCTTCGTCTCTTCGCCGCCACTCCATGCTTGATTGCTTTGACTGGGTTGTAATGATACATCCGAGTTTCATCACAAGTCACAATATGATGCAAGAAATCCTCTCCTTCCTCCTTGTAGCGATGCAGGAATCTCTGACAAACTTCCTGGTGTAAAGTTTTTTGTTCCTTGTTGAGGAGATGAGGAACCCACCTGGCAGACAATTTTCTGAAATGGAGTTCATCTCGAATGATGGTTTGAACACTTCCGTAACTTATTCCTACAGTTAAAACAAACAAAACTTTTATTCGCCGATCTTCTCTCCAATAATATCACGAATGGCAACACTGTTGTCTGTAGTGATGCTTGTCTGCGGTCTCCTTTCATGAGGTTCTTTTTCACAGCTTCTCTTCCTGCCACAAATTTTTTAGCCCACTCATATGCTCAAGTCTGTGAAAGTGTTTCTTCCCCAAACTGTGCGTGGAGCCATCTCAAAATTTCGGAAGGTTTGGTGGCCTCTTTTGCGAGAAATTTGATAATGATGCGTTGTGCTGCAGACATGTGCACCTTGTGTTCACTCATGGCGTACTGAAGCAGCCCAGCTCTCCACCGTCGTCTGTGCGTGCAAACCTCTTCTCCAGACACCCCCAACAAAATCCTGGCAAAGCCCCGCATCAGAATTATTACTAACAGCAGTGATACATTCCAAATTCCCATTTATATTTGACCCGCCTTCGTATTTATTGAATCAAACTCTTCTTGAACTTTCCTCTCATTCTTTCCCTAAAACAATGAAAATCCCAGCCTGTTTCCAGTTTCAACCAGGTTAGGAACGGAATGAATGAAGCCCTCATCTAACGGCGAGAATAGGAACTGTGCCAGCTGTTGAAGCCTGTCGCATTCCTGGGGCAATGATTAATGACTCACAGATGAAATGATATTGGAGTGTGTTGCTGGATTGAAAGATGACAGAAAACAGGAGTACCCAGAGAACAACCTGTCCCGCTTCTTCTTTATCCAGCACAAATCTCACACTGAGTGACTGGAATTTGAACCACGTAACCCAGAGATGAGAGGTCAGAGTGCTGCTGCCTGAGCTGTGGAGTCTTTCCTAAAACACAATATTATCAAATAATAATATATTAATTTTTCTACCTTTCTATTTTGCTACACTTATATCATCGATGATACCGTAATTATCATGGCAAGGAGGACAATATCATCAAATAATAATAATATCCATTTTTGTACTGCCGTAAGCTGGTTTTGCTACCTTTATATTGTAACAGTAAATTTGGTACTTCGGTAGAGATGAGACACAGGGCGTGTACCAGTCGCTGAAGTGCATACAGAGGGAGAGGGTTTGTTTAAAAGAAATCCTAAAAACTTTTGTTTCAGAGTTTATTAAAAAATTGAAATTAATATCACCTCTGTACAGCGTATACAGTTGAAAACGTTCCTCGTCTTATGGCTGGCGATGTCCTTAGATTCCGGCAGCTCCATTTTCCATAGCAGCGAACCACCATTCGTCCCCCGATGGAAGTTCTAGAAGATCTATTCGGTGTTTTGAAGATCCATGGCGTCGAGGTAGTCCTTGTAAATGGTGAACATGAATGAACATCGTTCAGCTCTGGGGCGAGTTAGTGCAAAGGCTGCTTCTGCACAGATGATAGAATGTTTATAAATGCTTTTAACAAAGTCCAAACACAAATGTCTCGGTGAAATGTCACTTAATTTTGTCACGTGTCAAGTGAAAGAAATATTCATAAAATAAAGTCCACTCGGAACTGATTTAAAGTTACTGAAAGTTTGTTGCACCTATTACAACGTGAAGTAAGTTCATTGAAGCACTGTTCAATTTAAATGAAATAAAGATGTTCCGCTCGTGAATCAAACTCGTTCACGTGTTGAAACCAAAAGACGAAATTAACTGAGTACCGACAGTCCTTGGTTTTGACTGTTCGTAAACTAAATGTACACTGTTCATTAGAATGGAAATGCACTGTTCATTAAAATAGAGATGCGCTGTTCACACCTGCACAGTTCACAGTTCATGACCACAGTTTACGGATTGGTAAATTAAATTTGGATTAAACACAGTTTATAACTTAAAGTATCGAGTCCTCGGCAAGGAGCAATCAGATTCAAGTCCATAAAATTTCAATTTCGAACACTCGAAAATGTTTGCGGGTCTTGGACACTCGTATAGAGTAACAGTCAATAAATAATGTCCAGACGATACACAATTCACCTCACGTCCTATCGGAGTAAAAGGTTGTCACAATATAAGGAAATCTGAACAAGTCCACATTCAACGTGACTATATTAAAGTCCACGAACTTGAAACTTAGCAGCGGCTTCACGCTCGATTACCGCACCCGCGAACTGACGGTGCGAATACTACAGTCTAATGTGCTTATAGAAATCCCGGCCACAAACTGGTATCACATTCCGCAGCGCACTGCTGCTCACTATAACATGCTGCAACACACACTCACATTCACTGATCTGCTGAGCGAAGCAGCACGTATTTATATTTGATCCGAAACTCGTAGAACATTCTCCATCAATCCAGGCTTTGTAGTGCAGCGAGGCATGCTGTGACGTCACCCGCTCACTACGTCATACGCGCGCAGCTGTTGCTCGCTGCCTAGTCAGTTCTTCGTAAGCGGTCCGGAGCATAACACGTAAGTTTAAGATTTTTATGACGGGGACTTAGCCTGTACCGCCGTTACCGGTACATCTCCCCCTCCTCCTGGGGAAAAGAAAATTCGATAGGATTTTCTTTTAATGATATTCTCTCCTGAAATATTTCTTTAGGTTGGCTGCATTGTAAATGCCCTCAATGCTTCCATCCAGTTTCTTAATTTTGTATGCCCCGTTCTCGAGAACCTCTGCAATCCTATATGGTCCTACATAAAGCAGGCAAAACTTTGCATAAATGCGAAGTTCGGGATGTGAAACAGCTGGTTTTCTTATCAAAACATAATCATTGACCCTAAGTGGTTGTCGAAACGCGCGGTATCGGTTCTCTCTGATTCTAGCAGCATGTCTGAGCTTCTCCCTTGTTGCGTCCACGCGAGTCTGATGAGTAATTGCTGGATCTTGAGGTGATGGTAATACTTGGTCCCATGACCTGTCAGGCATGACATCTCTATGTACAGTCATGGGGATGTCCTGCGTAGACTCATGAACAGTTGAATTTACACATTGCTGCATCATGGGTAAGACTTCGATCCATTTCCAGTGTTGAGTTCTGCAATACAAACGGCAAAACCTTGCAATCTCGCGCATGATTCTCTCAGCGGGATTAGCCTCTGGGTGTCGAATAGAATTCATAATGTGTCTTATACCGAGTTCTTCAAGTACTGTTTGGAACTCCATAGATGTAAATTGGGGTCCATGATCGGTGAGTAGGAACTCCGGTTTTCCCATCTCTGGAATAATGTTTTTCTTGATCCTTCGGAGGATGTTTCCAGCATTATCCTTCTGTATGGGCAGTAGCATCGTATACTTAGAGAAGACATCTACTGCCACCACAATGTGCCTGTTGCCGCGGTTCGCCTTGGGGAGTGGCCCATATAGGTCTAAAGCCAATATTTCACCAGGTTTTTCGGGAAGAAGTGGCTTTGGAAACTCCCTCAACAATCTATTATTAGGCTTAGTTCGTTGGCAGACATCACAAGTTCGGAGAATGTTTCTAATATCACGTCTCATGTATTCCCAAGTGAACTTTTCTTTTATGATCATCATTACTTTATCCGTGCCGGCATGTCCAGATATTGAATGACAGTGCCAGATAATGTTGGACCTTAAGCGTGGAGGAGCATAAATTCGGCGTTTGGTTTTGGCATGATCAAGATACTTATACAGTAATCCATCATGAAAGCAAAAAGATTGAGCCAACATTGAGATGCGAAAATAGTCATCGTCATTTGCAGGAATCAAACCCTTAAAAAATCTAATCAATTCTCGGGACTTCCTATCTCTCCCTTGTGCTTGAGGTAAATACTGTAATTTCCTAAGAAATTCCTCATCTTCGTTGCTCATGACTTCTATGTGATGACTAGTGACGACATCGACGGGATTGCGGCTTAAAGCATCAGCTAGGATGTTCTTTCTTCCTGGTCTGTGAATAACAGTTATGTTGAACTGCTGAATAAAAAGTGCCCACCGGGTTACTCTCTCGCTAGTTAGATCAGAAGACATGATAAATGTGAGGGCTTTGTGATCCGTGTAGATGGTCACGGGATACCCATATATAATCTTCCTCCAGTACAACAAGGAATATACAATAGCAAGAGCCTCAAGTTCCGTAATAGTGGTCTCAACTTCATGTGGTCTCAACTTCCTGCTCATGAATGAAATAAAGATGCGAACATCAGGCTTCTCAGGATCGATTTGGTACAGCGCTGCACCGATGCCTACGGAGCTGGCGTCGCACTCAAGGCAAAAGGGCCATTCAAAGTTAGGATATGCTAACTGTACGCTTCCCTGAAGCATCTTCTTTGTTTCGGAAAAAGCCTCCTCGCATTCTTTTGACCATTTCCACTTATTATTTTTCTTGAGCAGCAGCTGCAAGGGTGCTACCGTTTTGGTGTAATCTGGGCAATGCTGTGCAAAGAACTGACATAGTCCCAGAAATTGTCTCACATGTTTAATTTTTGTGGGTTTCGGGAAATCCAAAATACTCTGAATCTTGGCCGGATTAGGCCTGATCCCGTCTCCACTAATGAGGTGACCCAAGAACAGTACCTCTGTCTTAAAAAACTGGCTTTTACAGGCATTTATCTTAAAATTTTTGGTTTTGAGTTCGTCGAGTACCTTATTAACGTCTTCAATGTGTTGCTCTAAGGACTCCGAAGCTATTAGGATATCATCAACATAAATCGTTGCGATTTTTTTAATCTCATCGGATAATTGATTCTCAAGAGCCCTGATGAGAACTGCCCCTGAATTCTTGATCCCGAAAGGGAGACAATTGAATGCATATGTAATGTTTTCGAAAATGAAGCCTGTAAATTTCCTGCTATCCTCCGCCAATAAGATGTGAAAATAAGATGACGTCATATCCATAGTAGAGAAGAGCTTCATGCCTCTAAATTTCCGGATGACATCCCTGAGTGAAGGTGGGTGGTCATGTTCCAATACAAGTCTGTCATTGAGCATGCGCGCGTCTAGGCACAAACGCAGACTGCCATTCGGTTTTTTTACAATGGCCAAGGGGTTTAGATACGGAGTGACACATTTAGAAATGATACCATTATTTTCCATTTCCTTTATCACAATCCTGGCTTCCTCTCGGTACTTCTCAGGAACTGGATAGGGCCGTTTTTTATAAGGAGAGGTGTCCTTGACATTCAATTGGTATTCAAAATCTCTAATAACGCCTGGTTTGTCATCAAAAACTTCAGGGAATTTCTCAAATATTTGTCGAGTTGCTTCTGCCACGCAGGAATCGAACTCTGGGCTTTCAGCCGCACTGGTGAGAAATATGAAGTGATCACGACCTTCGTCGAACACATCCTCAACAATGGGCACTTCCTGGCCCTCGACGGGTCCCTCTTGACCGGTTCTACCCTCTTCGCAATCTATTTCATCGGCAGGCAAAGAGTCGCTCATCTTGCCTCCGGCTTCTATGAATGGGGTACCCAGACCTTGGCACTTCAAATTATTACAGTCTACCAGCTGCAACTCTACAGAGTCGATATTAAAAAATCGTATGACGTTGGCAGGATAATCAATGATTCCCCCATACTTGGCTAGGAAATCTGACCCTAGGATGACGTTGAATTTCATCGGCGAAATAACTAGGAATATATGCTCGAACTGGACACCTTCAATGTCAAATGTAACAAAAGCTTGAAATTTACATTTGATATGCTTGTCCGGTACTATCCCTTTAATTTTAATCTGTGCGACTGGTATCAATAATATGTCTTCTCCTCCCTTCAACATTTCAATTAACCTCTCAGACATTAATGAAGCTTGAGCTCCAGAATCGATTAAGGCAGTTACATAAAGGGTATCCAAAGTAATATTAATAACTGGAAGACTTCGCTGGACCTTCGGTGTTGTAGGAGTGGGATCTTCATGCAAGAGATCTGAGTCATCCAAGTACCAGTAATTAATATTAGTGACACAAATTATTTTCCCTCTACTACGGTTTTCAGGCAATCTTATTGTTGTGTTGTCGAAGTTTTTTTTTTAATTGCGCCTGTCGATTCGGGGTTTGTCGCAGGCGTCGTGTTCTGTCTTCTGGCATGCTCTTGATATTCTAAAGAGGTAGCGCCAGGTAATCCTTCATCCCGGTTTCGATTCTGGATATATTCGCGAGTTTCTCTCCATCTTCTTTCGATCTCGGCTCTCGGCGAATCTCTATCTCGAGTAAGTGACTCGATAGGTTTCTTCCACGTTTGATTACGTCTATAAGGCGTACTTTGCCCGTATGGACGTCTCCTAAATCGTCGGAAATGAGATAATGGATCTCTCCGTGGTTCTACTTCCTCACGGGGTTCGGGATTCGATCTCGGCGGGCTGTTAACTTCGACATGGTTAGTTGCAACCTCTTTCGTCTTAGTAACCCTAGGTAGATTTTGTGTATGGGCAGTGTCAAGTTTCCTCAATAAATCATCAAGTTGTTCTAGGTCTTGAACATTGGCTGCCACAAGAATTTCTTGTACATGCGCTGGAAATTGTAAAGTTACTACCTGTATTAACTCCTGTTCTGGCAAAGGAGGATCAAAGAATTGCATCTTCTTTAATTGGGAAATGAGAAAATCAGAATATCGTGAAGAATTAATAGCTGTGTTGTATCTCCTAGAGTACAATTGTAACTTAATCAAGTGTTGAATTTCCGAATTCCAAAACCTCTTCAACAAGGCTTCCTTGAATTCATCATAGGTTTTAATGTTAAATTTAAATGCTGTGTACCAATTTAATGCTTTCCCTTCCAATAATCTAGAAGCTATCCTCAATTGGTGATCGGATCGTACTTTATTCTCTTGAAAGTACTCTTCAATATTGAGAAGGAATTCTTTCGCTGTGTACTCTTCCTTTCCGGAAAATTTTGCAGGTTTATCGTCTGATAATTTTAAGACAGTGGAAATGCTAGAAGTATCTCCACTAAACCCTTGACACTGGTGTGTAGACACCTCCTTCTCCACCTGAGAGATTCTATTACCAATCGTCTCTATTTTTCCTTGTAATTCGACCTTGATATTCTTAACTTGCCCACGGATGGAGTTTTCCACGCTCTGGACTTCCTTTTCGAGGTCCTGCTTCACTTCATTTACATCGCGGCCTATGCGAATGATTTGAGTATGTGCGCTATCTAATTGGTTTTTTACATGCTTATCGGTTTCCTCCTGCCTTGTTTTAAGTAGATTGACCTCATTATTTATTTTCTGAAAGTTAGTCTTAAAAGATTCATGGATGTCATCCTGAATAGAGGCTATTTTTGCTTGTGCCTGTGATAACTGACCATGAGATTCTTTAAATTCTGTCTTTAAGCTTTCAACTTCCTTAATCAATTGATGTGAGGTGGGAAATGAAGCTTTTAAGTCTTCAACTATTTGTAGTTTAAGGTCCTGTTTTACTGTTTCTAAGTCACGGGTGAGGCGTTCGTTTATTTCCGTAAACTTAGAATTAATCTTCGCATTAGTTTCTGAGAATCGTTTTTCAATCTCGGAACCAGCTTTAGTAAGCCTATTTTCCAAATTAGCATTAACTTCGGTAAACTTGGTATTAATTACTTTAGTTACTTGTGTGATACGACTTTCTAAGTTGGCTGTAGTTGCGGTACTGGTCTCATTGATACGAGTGTTAATATCATTAATACGAGATTCTAAAGTGGTACCTAATTGAGCAGTTGCAGCATTGGCCTCACCAATACAAGTGTTAATCTCAGTAATACCAGATCCTAAAGTAGTACCTAATTGAGCAGTTACGGCATTGGCCTCATTAATACGAGCTTGTAAATCAGCACCTACTTGAGCAGTTGCAGCATTGGCCTCAGTAATACGAGCTTGTAAATCAGCACCTACTTGAGCATGCGATTTGGCGATACGTTCATTTAAGCTAATCTTAAGAGCTTCAATAGCCGCTAAAATATTTTCCATTTCGATGGTAATGTATTTAAACCAAGCAACAAGAAAATCATAAATCACTTGAAAAGAATTCAGATATCACCATTATTGTCCAATGGTTAAAAGTTCATGTTCAAAGTCATTCAAGCATTCTCAAAGAAAAATTTCCAAGACATTTAACACACAAGAATTATCCCATATCATTGATAACACTTCTTATTAGTGAGAAGTTAAATCTTGTTAGAAAGTTCACTGTAATATTAATAGTTATTCCACATAAAGCACTGGAAATGTATCTGAATTAAATTACTAAGTCACACGATTTTAGTGCGATTTTGTCTATCACTGCACTTCTTAATTATTACTAGTAATTCAAAATTGAGCTTAGAATGGTTAAGTGTCAATTTAATGTCTACTGCACTCATAATTAAGTTCTGATATTGCTGAAGCACTAATTTCTAACTTTACTGCACTCCAAATCGGCCCCGATACGACTGGGGCGCCAATTTCTACCCCTCTCCTCTGTAACAGTAAATTTGGTACTTCGGTAGAGATGAGACGCAGGGCGTGTACCAGTCGCTGAAGTGCATACAGAGGGAGAGGGTTTGTTTAAAAGAAATCCTAAAAACTTTTGTTTCAGAGTTTATTAAAAAATTGAAATTAATATCACCTCTGTACAGCGTATACAGTTGAAAACGTTCCTCGTCTTATGGCTGGCGATGTCCTTAGATTCCGGCAGCTCCATTTTCCATAGCAGCGAACCACCATTCGTCCCCCGATGGAAGTTCTAGAAGATCTATTCGGTGTTTTGAAGATCCATGGCGTCGAGGTAGTCCTTGTAAATGGTGAACATGAATGAACATCGTTCAGCTCTGGGGCGAGTTAGTGCAAAGGCTGCTTCTGCACAGATGATAGAATGTTTATAAATGCTTTTAACAAAGTCCAAACACAAATGTCTCGGTGAAATGTCACTTAATTTTGTCACGTGTCAAGTGAAAGAAATATTCATAAAATAAAGTCCACTCGGAACTGATTTAAAGTTACTGAAAGTTTGTTGCACCTATTACAACGTGAAGTAAGTTCATTGAAGCACTGTTCAATTTAAATGAAATAAAGATGTTCCGCTCGTGAATCAAACTCGTTCACATGTTGAAACCAAAAGACGAAATTAACTGAGTACCGACAGTCCTTGGTTTTGACTGTTCGTAAACTAAATGTACACTGTTCATTAGAATGGAAATGCACTGTTCATTAAAATAGAGATGCGCTGTTCACACCTGCACAGTTCACAGTTCATGACCATAGTTTACGGATTGGTAAATTAAATTTGGATTAAACACAGTTTATAACTTAAAGTATCGAGTCCTCGGCAAGGAGCAATCAGATTCAAGTCCATAAAATTTCAATTTCGAACACTCGAAAATGTTTGCGGGTCTTGGACACTCGTATAGAGTAACAGTCAATAAATAATGTCCAGACGATACACAATTCACCTCACGTCCTATCGGAGTAAAAGGTTGTCACAATATAAGGAAATCTGAACAAGTCCACATTCAACGTGACTATATTAAAGTCCACGAACTTGAAACTTAGCAGCGGCTTCACGCTCGATTACCGCACCCGCGAACTGACGGTGCGAATACTACAGTCTAATGTGCTTATAGAAATCCCGGCCACAAACTGGTATCACATTCCGCAGCGCACTGCTGCTCACTATAACATGCTGCAACACACACTCACATTCACTGATCTGCTGAGCGAAGCAGCACGTATTTATATTTGATCCGAAACTCGTAGAACATTCTCCATCAATCCAGGCTTTGTAGTGCAGCGAGGCATGCTGTGACGTCACCCGCTCACTACGTCATACGCGCGCAGCTGTTGCTCGCTGCCTAGTCAGTTCTTCGTAAGCGGTCCGGAGCATAACACGTAAGTTTAAGATTTTTATGACGGGGACTTAGCCTGTACCGCCGTTACCGGTACAATATCATACCATAATTATTGTGACAATGAAGACAGAGTGCTGGCGGAAGGCAGTAATGCCTTTTTGGAACTGTTCTAGGGTCTTCACAATGGCCAATAGTACATGTTTGTTGCGCTGTACTTCCTCTTGCCAGTATGCTGTCACCTTTTTCTGTCCATCCTGTATCTGTGACAGCATTCTACCAACCCCCACATTGCTTTTCCAGGTTGGTGGCTACTCCCTCCAGTGACATAATGTAGACCTCCTGCTGAAAGAGTTGGCAAATCATAGTGTCTGGAACACTTTGTGGAGGTCTTCCAGATGCTTCTCGAACGTACATCCATGTTGATGTCATCTAGGTAGACCAGACAGGTCCTCTCAGCTTGGATTTAATCAGTCGTTAGAAAGTTGAAAGTTGTAGGTGCATTAAACAGTTCAAAGTGCATAACAGTGAACTATCACAACCCCTGGCTGGAAGAGAATGCAGTTTTCTCCTTCCCCTCTGAGTGTAGCACCACCTGGCAATATCCTGACTCTAGGTCTAGGATTGAGAACAACTGGGCTTGGGATATGGTGCCCAATGTGTCGTCTGTTTGGGGTTCTTCTTGGTGACGTCATTCAGTTTCCCATAATTGATGCAGAAGTGGTACCCTTGCTACTCAGAGGCATGTTTTTAGATGTCGGAGCACAACGTCTTCATGACACAGTCATAGCACATCGCATGTCAACATTCACTTCAAAGCCTGGGGTGCATTGAGTCCTGAGGTGACGTCAACAATGATATCTGTGAAAAAGGCCCTGATCTGTTGTCTTCTGAAGCTGTCCATAGCACATAAGGGCAATTTGGCTCCCACACAATATGCCAATGTCCAGCCTAGCAGCAGTGAATGCTGTCCCCATCTCTTACCATGATATGGCACAGCCAGTCTCTGACCCACCTGTCCATAATTAGGCGTTGTCAGTTCTCTTGGCGAATATGTTCAGTGTGAAGCAAGGGGATGGAGATTCTGGCACTGACAAACCCCTCTTCCAGTAGTCCCTATTCATTTCCGTGATTGGGGGCTGCCTCCTGCTGGCAGTCGTTCAGATAGCCACATCACCGCATTGCCAGTAGATGATTCCTCTGGAGCTTCAGCCTCCTGGTGGCGATGTGCGTCACTCCAGTGGTAACAGGCATTGGGTTCTTTTCAACGCGGACGGGCTGTACCCTCACTGAAAATTTCGACGTAGCATGATTTAAATTGTGACTTAATCCTCACTGAATTGTACTGTAGTTTTGACTTAAGTTCACCCTCGTTCGCTTTAACCCATTAGTGTATAAAGTTAATTTTATGAAGCATTGAGTGACATCGTGGTCAGGGTCAACAGCAAGGATAGAATAGTGCTAATGGGCGATTTCAATGCGAGAGTTGGGAATAGAACTGAAGGATACGAAAGGGTGATTGGTAAATGTGGGGAAGATATGGAAGCTAATGGGAATGGGAAGCGTTTGCTGGATTTCTGTGCTAGTATGGGTTTAGCTGTTACGAATACATTCTTCAAGCATAAGGCTATTCACCTCTACACATGCGAGGCTAGGGGTACCAGATACATAATAGACTGTATCTTAACAGACTTTGAATTCAGGAAATCTTTTAGGAATGTACGAGTTTTTCGGGGATTTTTCGATGATAAAGACCACTATCTGATCTGTAGTGAACTAAGTATCTCTAGGCCTAGGATAGAGAAAGTGAAATCTGTCTGCAAACGAATAAGGGTAGAAAATCTCCAGGACGAGGAAATTAGACAGAAGTACATGGATATGATTAGTGAGAAGTTTCGAACAGTAGACAGTAAGCAGGTTCAGGATATAGAAAGTGAATGGGTGGCATACAGGGATGCTGTAGTAGAAACAGCAAGGGAATGCCTAGGAACAACTGTGTGTAAAGATGGGAAAAGGCGAACATCTTGGTGCAATGATGAAGTGAGAGCAGCCCGTAAACGTAAAAAGAAGGCTTATCAGAAATGGCTCCAAACAAGGGCCGAGGCAGACGGGGATTTGTACGTAGATGAAAGAAACAGAGCGAAACAAATAGTTGTTGAATCCAAAAAGAAGTCATGGGAAGATTTTGGTAATAACCTGGAAAGGCTAGGTCAAGCAGCAGGGAAACCTTTCTGGACAGTAATAAAGAATCTTAGGAAGGGAGGGAAAAAGGAAATGAACAGTGTTTTGAGTAATTCAGGTGAACTCATAATAGATCCCAGGGAATCACTGGAGAGGTGGAGGGAATATTTTGAACATCTTCTCAATGTAAAAGGAAATCATCCTGTTGCAAACAGCCAAGCTCATGGGGAGGAGGAAAATGATGTTGGTGAAATTATGCTTGATGAAGTGGAAAGGATAGTAAATGAACTCCATTGTCATAAGGCAGCAGGAATAGATGAAATTAGACCTGAAATGGTGAAGTATAGTGGGAAGGCAGGGATGAAATGGCTTCATAGGGTAGTAAAATTAGTGTGGAGTGTTGGTAAGGTACCTTCAGATTGGACAAAAGCAGTAATTGCACCTATCTATAAGCAAGGGAACAGGAAGGATTGCAATAACTATCGAGGTATCTCATTGATTAGTATACCAGGCAAAGTATTCACTGGCATCTTGGAAGGGAGGGTGCGATCAGTCGTTGAGAGGAAGTTGGATGAAAACCAGTGTGGTTTCAGACCACATAAAGGCTGTCAGGATCAGATTTTCAGTATGCGCCAGGTAATTGAAAAATGCTACAAGAGGAATAGGCAGTTGTGTTTATGTTTCGTAGATCTAGAGAAAGCATATGACAGGGTACCGAGGGAAAAGATGTTCGCTATACTGGGGGACTATGGAATTAAAGGTAGATTATTAAAATCAATCAAAGGCATTTATGTTGACAATTGGGCTTCAGTGAGAATTGATGGTAGAATGAGTTCTTGGTTCAGGGTACTTACAGGAGTTAGACAAGGCTGTAATCTTTCACCTTTGCTGTTTGTAGTTTACATGGATCATCTGCTAAAAGGTATAAAATGGCAGGGAGGGATTCAGTTAGGTGGAAATGTAGTAAGCAGTTTGGCCTATGCTGACGACTTGGTCTTAATGGCAGACTGTGCCGAAAGCCTGCAGTCTAACATCTTGGAACTTGAAAATAGGTGCAATGAGTATGGTATGAAAATTAGCCTCTCGAAGACTAAATTGATGTCAGTAGGTAAGAAATTCAACAGAATTGAATGTCAGATTGGTGATACAAAGCTAGAACAGGTCGATAATTTCAAGTATTCAGGTTGTGTGTTTTCCCAGGATGGTAATATAGTAAGAGAGGTTGAATCAAGGTGTAGTAAAGCTAATGCAGTGAGCTCGCAGTTGCGATCAGCAGTATTCTGTAAGAAGGAAGTCAGCTCCCAGACGAAACTATCTTTACATCGGTCTGTTTTCAGACCAACTTTGCTTTACGGGAGCGAAAGCTGGGTGGACTCAGGATATCTTATTCATAAGTTAGAAGTAACAGACATGAAAGTAGCAAGAATGATTGCTGGTACAAGCAGGTGGGAACAATGGCAGGATGGAACTCGGAATGAGGAGATAAATGCTAATTTAGGAATGAACTCGATGGATGAAGCTGTACGCATAAACCGGCTTCGGTGGTGGGGTCATGTGAGGCGAATGGAGGAGGAAAGGTTACCTAGGAGAATAATGGACTCTGTTCTGGAGGGTAAGAGAAGTAGAGGGAGACCAAGACGACGATGGTTAGACTCTGTTTCTAACGATTTAAAGATAAGAGGTATAGAACTAAATGAGGCCACAACACTAGTTGCAAATCGAGGATTGTGGCAACATTTGGTAAATTCTCAGAGGCTTGCAGACTGAACGCTGAAAGGCATAACAGTCTATAATGATAATGTATGTATGTATGTATGTATGTATGTATGTATGTATGTATGTATGTATGTATGTTTTCACTCTTAATAATTGCAGAAACACGTTCCAACAATCAGAAAGTTCATACAAGTGATAGTTTTATTTACACAGGCCGTCCAATATATCGGACGCTATGCACTCAGGTCAGTACAACAACACTAGTTACAAGCTAGGTAGTGTTAGAGAGTTGGATTATCTTATCCAGTTTACACTGTAAAGTACATCTACAATTTCCACTAAAGATTTATCACAATACTGTATACGCTATTTACAATTATGTATTTACTGATGATGATATCCACAGAAGCATTTCAGGTGAGGTCCAAACTGGTCATGCTGATCCACTCTTCGGGTGCCACTATAGGGCTTAAAAGTTTTCATTGCGGTACAGACACTTTGCACATTTTTTTCGCTGGGTTGCCTTGATGTACTACTTTTCTCTATCTGTTTGCAGTTCGTACCAGCAGTGACAACATTCTTGTCATTCCAGTGCACCAGCAACGCACCACCAAAACTCCTCCAGTCGTATGATCCCCTTCTTTTTCTTGTCTGGCTTTCTTTGAAGGGGGCACTTCTCTGTCTGGTTTTCTTGAAATGTCCCTGTTGCACTTATTCCCTTTGAAGCCAGATGTCTTACCAATTTCAGGAATGTAAAGTAGTTGTCAAAGAATATTGTATGCCTCATGTTTGATTCAGTTCCACCTGCATCAATGAGAGACAGGATTACATTTTCTCCAAGTCCAAATTACTTCATCCTTTCATTTTACATTGCTGTACACACTTGGAAAGGTGGAAAAATATCCTATAGCCACTGGCAGAGAAAGAAGTCTAGCGGAATTTCACAGTTTTGCGCATCATCTGATGTGGGGGGGGGGGGGGGCAGGAAAACGGTCACCAAATGAGATGTAGATTGTGATCTTGTCCACTTTGGAGTTGCTTCTTTTGTGTTACAATTTGACCTACTAATATTTTTGAATTTTCTATCAGGGATATCGAAAACAGGGGTACTGGCCCAATCTTATGTATGACTCTCTTTATTTTCATATGACAGCTTCATTTTGTACAGTTTTCTGGTTTTTCTGTTCCATCTGTAAACTTTCAGTAATATTTTGACTACAACTGGACCTAGCCTTCCCTTTTTCATATTTTGTTGAAGCAATTTGCCTGTCACATTTACTCAGAAGTAGGTTTCGACAGAGTAATTTAGATTACCCTCGTACTCATCTGTCATTATCGTCAACCGTTTCACACCCGTCATCAGGAGGTTTGATATGCTGCTCCTCTCCAAATGTTGGTTCTTCCTCCAAAACTTCCAATATTTCACTCACCATCAAACTAGTATGGGAATACAAATGTGAGACAGTAGGACTCCCTGTGCATAGCATCCAATTTTCAGGGTAGCTATATTTATACGCCTCTGTCACGTCAATAATAAGACATAATTGACATCTTTGTGTGTCAGTAGATTCATAGGAGTGTCAACAATATGGTCCATACCAAAGTTTACCAAAGTATCACACAATTTTATTTTTTATAACGTCCGATTTTCGGATGCTATGCACTAATGGGTTAAACTCCAACTTATGTTTGGCCTGACTAACTTTAAACTCTACTTTAAGTATTTCTTATTTGAAAGGATTTTATATCCACCTAATCAATACATTACACCAATTCATTTAGTTTGGGCTAGTTTTGACCACTGAACTGGTCATCTTCAGCTACTTTTCAACAAGATAGAATCCATGAAGGACGTAGCAATCTTAAAAATAAAATGTCTTATTAAATGGTCAACTAGGACTATGAATCTTCAAAATTTGTAAACACACTTAGTCAAAAAGAACACATATACAATGGAATCATACATTACTCTGTGTTGTCCATGTATGAGTCTTCAATCTTGATGAACAATTAATAATGTGAATTAACACTATCACATCATTGGTCCATATGTAAGAAAAATAGTATAAAAATGGCCATGCACATGAAATTGATGATATTCATAAATACAGTCCTCTAAGAAAAAGGATATCCCTTGGTTAAAACAACAGCATTGTATCTTTTTATAGGGGATTGTATCCACACATCCATCACTTTATGTGCAGAGCACACTTCTTATGTTGTATCTGTTTATTGGACTAAGGAAGAAGATAATATTATCAAATTAATCACCTCAACAAGATATCCTAAAGATGCTCAGATATCTCTTAGTTTTAACATAGCAGCATCGTGTTTTTCTTGTGAAGATTCATGGTCCTAGCTGACCTTTGAATAAGACATTTTATTTTTAGGATTGCTATGTCCTTCATGAATTCAGTGGCGGTTCGTGACATTTTACTCTGGCAGGGCTGTGCCGTCATCTCCTCCCCCCTTCCCTCTCTCCAAACGCCCAGTTTTCACTGGCCAGCGCCACGATAATTGTTGATGAAATATAATAATGATGATAATAATAATAATAATATGACACTGGCTAAATACTGTAGGTATCTTCTTCCGAGGCAGAACGATCACGTAGTGAAAATCAGATAATATCGCAAAGCGGAAAAAAGTAGAAACTTAAAGCATCGCAAATCCGAAAGCATTACAATCTATATACCCTTAAAACATCGACAATAAACATATACTTATGTTCACAAAACCACTAAATAAATGACTCTATATACTTTTCAGGTTGAGGTTCAAAAAAACAGGCTAATATATTACAACACATGTAGGGAAGTGAAGTGTGAAGACAGCAGAGCGAACACCACTAACAAGAAAACTCAACAACTGAATCCGAAAAACAATTCTAGTAGATTACGAAATGTCAGTCAATTGTTATTATAAGTATAAAGTTCGTACTTTGATGATGATGATGATGATGATGATGATGATGATGATGATGATAATGACGGGATGAAGATACACATGAAAATAATACAAGAAAGTAGGTAACGATACCTTAGCTGACTTGCTTGTATACAAAATCCATTCTCCTCTCCTTCTGCTCTGCGAAGTGGTTGATGACACGTTCATTGAAGTTAGGAACTGATAACAGCTGTTTCTTGATGGAGCACATAGCAAGCGCGTTAAGTCGGTCTTCCTCCATGGTATTCCTAGTGAACGACTTAATCCTTTTCAGCGTACAGAAGTACCTTTCATTTTCTGACGTCATCGGAATTGTACAAACATTAGCCGGCTAACAGCTACTGCAATCACGGCTACTCCTGTTTCACTGATCACAAACGACAATGACATTCACGAGAACAAATAAACAATGCACGCCCGAGTTCCTTTCGGCTTCCTCAAATCTCAAAGCAATGTGACCAACGTACAAATAGTGCCGTCACCTTATGATTAGATTTTAAATCTTTATTTTAGCTTATTTTTAGAACGGAATTGTTTAAATAGTCAGTCTAATGGAATCCATTGTTTTGTAAACAGTTTTGGAATTAACCTCTAACAACAGTTACCGTAAGACGGGTGGGAAAAGGCCTAGGTACATTGTAAAGTGGTTGGCGGCGTTGCTACGGGCTCTGCCGGACAGACCATATACCCTTAAGTATTAAATGCTCTAAGCATACACCCCCCCCATCCCCCCCTGCACTCTTCCTTCTCCTGACAAGCCCAAATCGTCTTCCAAGGCTCCTCCCGCACCCCTCGCTCTTGTTAAACTCTAGGAACTCACTGGGGGCTCTTCTGCCAGCACCCGACCGCCTAATGTCTAAAGAGAAAACATCGTGTTGGACCAAAGAGAAAACATCGTGCTTGCTGAACGGATGCCACGGTCAGACAGCCTTTGCCATGTCTTTGAAAATAAAAAAGCGAAACGTTTACAGCCAAAACAATAAAGATAACATTGACTAACTGAATAAAACACTACCGTAAGTTAGACTTTGCTACATTTGTCCATCTCTTTATATAATCAGCTACGCAGTGAAATTATGTTACGTGTTTTAGTAAAGGCGGCGCCCAAAAGCCCTTCATGCACGAACCGCCACTGCATGAATTCTATCTAGTTGAAAAGTATCTGAAGATGACTGGTTCGGCAGTCAAAACTAGTCCTAACTAAATGAATTAATGTAATGTATTGATTAGGTGGATATTAAATCCTTTCAAATAAGAAATAAATAATATCCATCCATATGGACCTTACAAATGTTAATTGCTTATCTGTTTTAAATACTCGGTTCATTGCTTTGAGCTTATGTGAGAGTGCCTAGAAGCCAAAACACAACTTATTCATTACCGTACTTTAAAAATGTCCTTGTACTGAAATGTGCTACTGATTAAATCTTTCTTCCAATACCAGTTGTAGTAGGTTGTAAGGGTCCTTAAAATTAAAATTATTACAGAGGGTTAGATTATTCTTGGTGCTTCTTTATAACAGTCTTCAACAACTCGCCGGCGCTGTTGTTTTGCTCACTGCTGCCCTTTTGCACATTGTTGCAACTACGCTACAATTAATGCCCTGCTCACAGCCTTTATTGTCACAGTGCTGCCTCCTTAAAATGGCTTGTCCTGAGTGGCTCAATGGTGTGCAAGCTGGTCTAGGTGGATGACCATCAGTTTCCCTCCAAGAGGCTGCTGAAACCTGTAAAGTACATCATTAATCCTGATGATAACTGTGTAGGGACCTTTCCCGCAGCACAACTTTGGCAACTTTCCCTTTGGTACTGGTTGTTATTGTTCCAGAGCCATCCAGAACATTGTCACATGGCAGATCTAGTTCTCTTACGAAGACCATGTTGGCGGGTGTTATGTCCGTCTCGTGAGTGGATGTATGGTGTGCCATCAGGTAGGCTGTCATTCTGATGCACTAATTCCACCTTCCTCAGATGCTCCTCGGCGATCTTCACAAATCGCTCGACCATGCCATCTGATTGCAAGTGGAAGAGTGTCATTCAGGTCTTGTTTACACTAAAATACTGCAGAACCTTCTACGTCGACATTGACATGATGTTTCTGCCCTGGTTGCTGTGTAGCTCTCTTGGAACACCAAAATGACAGGAGAAATTCTTCACCATGGCATTGGCCACTGTTGATGCTGCCTGATTGAGGATGGTGTAGACCTCAGGCCAGTTGGTAAAATAATCCATCGAGCCGATGACCTTAGATGTTAGGTCCCGTAAACAACAAGCATCATCATCAAGTAATCCATGGTAATCCATGGCTGGAAGCAGGTAGCAATTTCCGGTGTCTGATTTGGGAAATGTTCCTTCGATTTCTCATGGGTATCCTCTCAAAGGGTGCTCTGATACTGTACTGTTACATGTTGCATGTGGTCCCACTCTGGGTATGAAGGCCTCGGCTCACTGCACAGGTGTCACACATTTGGCACCATCTTTTGACGTACGTCCTCAGATCTATTCAGGAGTAGTGTTAGTGGACTCAATGCAAGGTCCAGTTATGCCACCATGTAGTTCAGCCACCACTTCTATCCTTTTGCCCCAAGAGTTTCCAGCATGGCAACCTTCTTCTTGCCTTAGATTAACTCTAATAAATGCATTAACCTCTGAAGACTTCCATTGAACTCACCATGCCTTGTTCACTTTTACTGTGCTATGTTGCTCTGTGCTGGTCGCTGTCCCGATGCGACTTCTCGCAAGATCTATCCAACATCCTCGTCCACAATCTGCTCCCTCCTTAGGGCAACACAATACCAGCCTTCCACTGCTACAGATCTTGCAGCTTGTATGTCCAGTTTACTCTCCTATCTCTGTCTTCTGATGGCTGCATTCTCAGAGAACCGTCTCCTGGCTAATTTTAACCCTCGAAGTGCTATCGTTTCACAGTGAGACTATTCGTAAGAATTTAATTTCGCAGCGAGAATATTTCTAAAATTGATTGTTATGCCGATTTTAGGAGTTATATCGATTTTACTGTGAGATGATAGCACTTCAGCTGGGATCCGAATCGTCTCGTAGTGAGATGATAGCACTTCGAAGGTTAAACTCTAAATTAAGTTTGGCCTGACTAGCTTTAAACTCTTGTTTTAAATACTCGCTCCAGGGCTCGACAGGGTGTCAGCATTGCAGTGTTTTCTTCACTGTCGGTGTTTGGCGGTGAAGTCCTACACTTGTAGGCGATGCACCCACTGACAGTCTCACTCCAGATTTTTATCATTCAGAAGCCACATCAAAGCAGAATGGTCGGTGTGCAAATGGAACTGCTTACTGTACAGCTATTTGTGAAGGTGCCCCAGGATCTTCTTGCTAGCCTGTAGTTCAGGGCTGGTCATGCAGTAGTTCCTCTTGGCCTTGGTTAACGTCTTACTGTTGTATGCTATCACCTTTTCCTGTCCTTTGTGGATATGTGACAGCACCCTACCAGTCCTCACAATGCTGGCATTGGTGTCGATGATGAACTACTCTCCAGGTAACAGGTGGAGAGCACAGGGACTCTTGGAGTGAATGGAATGCAGCCTGTTCCTCTGATGATCTTTGAAATGGCCACTTCTCTTCTGCGAGCTATGCGAGTGGTTTTGAGATGTTAGCAAAGATGACAATGAATCTTCTGTAGCAGGTACACAGACCAAGAAAACTCCTCAACTGCTGCTTGACTTTTGGCAGAGGTTAGTCTCTAAAGCTTTTCTGGGTCTGTGGCTACTCCATTGGCAGATACAGTGCGGCTTACCTCCTAGTGGAATAGTTGGTACCTTCTTGGATTTGATTTCAGGTGAGCACCTCGTAGTCTCCAGGTGCTCCTGGAATGTGTGTTCTACAACAGTGATACAAAGGGCACTAGGAAAGTTTTGCAATATGCAGAAACAGTTGGCTGGACACCCCTGTTATGATGACAGATGAAAAGAGGGGTGAAAACCGGTCTAGAAGACAGCAAGGCGCGACCTTCACACCAGTTGTTACCAAGCAGTGGGATTGAAAGCAAGTTAAGATGTCAGTGTGGTCTAAAGGTGAATATTGCGCTATTATCCGCTACAGTTTTGCTCGTGGTTTAACTGTTGACCAGTGCCTGGAGGAAATGACTCCTGTGCTGGGGAAAGACTGTCTACATCGGACAATTTTCCGCTCGTACAAAGAGTTCCAGAGGGGAAATTTAGGGGTTGAAGACTATCCTCGTTCTGGGCGACCATCCGAATCAGTGACTGACGAAAACATTGAAACTGCGAGGAAAATGTTGCAGCAGGAGAGGCGGTTGACATATCGGCAGGTAGAAGAGACCCTCCACATCCCTGCCCCAGCTATTCATTCAATTCTACACAACCATCTCCATGTTAGATAGGTTTGTTCCCTTTGAGTGCCCCATTCACTTTTTTTTTTTTTGCTAGTGGCTTTACGTTGCACATCGAGTGAAATAGTGCCAAAAAATGCTAAAACAGTTTGAAAATGGGACTTCGCGTAACATCAATAGCATTGTTACAGGTGACAAAACTTGGTTTTATTATTACGATGTCCCAACAAAATCCCAGAACAAGGTCTGGCTGTTTGAAGATGAGGGTACTCCTGTGACTGTGCGAAAGTCAAGGTCAGTGAAGAAAAGGATGATTGCAGTATTCTTTACTAAACGGGGCATCCTGACTCGGGTTGTGCTAGAAACACGAAGGACAGTTACCGCGAAGTGGTATAGTGAGACTCGTCTGCCTCAGGTCATCCAGGCTCTCAAGCAGCTCCGTCCAAGGTCACGGCTCAGCACTTGGCTCTTGCACCACGGCAATGCTCCAGCACATCGTGCTAATATAACAATGTTCTTGCCAGGCCAGGGTTGACTGTGCTTGATTACTCTCCATACAGACCTGATCTTGCCCCATGGGACTTCGCACTCTTCCCAGAAGTGAAGCTGAAGGTGAAAGGGTGGCGTTTTTCATCCGACGAGGAGTTTCTGGCAGCATGGGATCAAGAGTGTGAAAATGTAACCGAAGAAAAGTTGCAGAGTTGGTTCAGTAACTGGTTTCGACGTATGGAGAAGTGTATTGTGGGGTGGAAATTATTTTGAAAAAGTCTAAAGCGTTCACTCACATTGCAAAACTTTCCTAGTGCCCTTTGTATCATCTGAATAGACCAGGCAGGCGTTGTGAGTGAGCCCTCTCCATCATTACAAGATATTTGGGTGCCCCATTCACTAATTTTTTTTTGTTTTTTTTGTTTTTGCTAGTGGCTCTACGTCGCACATTGAGTGAAATGGTGCCAAAAATGCTAAAACAGTTTGAAAATGGGACTTCGCCTAACGTCAATAGCATCGTTACAGGTTGCTTGAAAGTCACAGGTGTGTTACACAGTCTGAAGAGCATACCAGTGAGCTCCATAACCCTTGGTTGGTGGAGAATGCCATCATCTCCTTGTCCTCTGGGTGTAGCGTAATCTGCCAATATCTGAAGTACGTTTCCAAGGTTGAAAACCACTGGGGTCTGGATATCGGAGGTAACGGAAGCCAGTACTTCTTGGTGATGTCATTCAGTTTCCAATAATTGATGCAGAAGTGGAGATCGATGTTCTTTACCAATGCTACAGGAGATGACCATGGACTGCTGGATACTTCGATATCCCCATGCTGTTTTGTCTCAGTATCAGTCTCTGTCTTCTTAGCCAGATGTTCGCAACAGGTTATGGCTAGAAAGCTCACGGCGCCGATACATCGGCTCTGTCCTATTTAAGGATTTTGGTCATTTGCGTGGCTGTTAAATCGGAACAGGTTATCGTGACGGTACCTTAAAGCGTTGAATTTGCGTTTTACTCTACAGATATATCCACCAGCCATACAAAATATTTTTATTTTCGACAAATGAAATCTGTTGACAGTGAATATTTATGTTGTGGTTATTTGAAGTTGTTATTGTGTGGATCTATTTTGGTTGGCTTATGAATACAACAGTTTGATCTTGATATAAGTTTAGGTTAGAGTATATTTCGTTTCTTTGATATATCGTGTGTTCGCTGCACTTCGCAAGCTATCATTTTACCCCTTTTCATAACTCCGTTGTTACATGTGCTTATGTCATCTTTTTATCGTAATGGCTAGGCCATATTCAAGGCCGAATGAGACCAATATCCTTGAATTTTCAGATGATTTAGACAGTAATAATGACCTTTTTTTTGCCAGAAGTGATTTGCATTATGTGGGAAATGACACAGTCACAGCTGCTCACCGTGCATCGGACCGCGAGGACCTGACATTGATGACCGTTACATGTACACTGAATAACTTTTTTGCCATGCTTCATGAGTGAATTGCAGCATACACATAATACTATCAAATTATACAGAATTAAATGTTCTTTCTTTCACGTCTAAGAGTAAAGAGGGAAGACGCAATAATGTCTGATTTTTCAGTCATTGAAAACCAAAAAATATTTTTAAAAATTTATTTTCAAAATTTAATATATATTTTTTTTGGCTTTATCAATAACAATACATCCTAGGTATATTCATTTCTGAAATGCTCATAGTTTCCTGTATTAGTGTGATTTATTTTATTTTAATGTGTGTTAAACTGTTTGCGTGTTGATTTTTTGTAATTTGGTTCGGAAAATGACAGAAATTAGTCTTGAGTATTTTCGAGCAAACACCTGCATATAGACTGAGTGCCAAAGGGTTAACATGAGTTTATTTAAAGTAAGAACACGTAATTAACAGTATATAATTTATTATTACCTGTATATATGATGTATAATCCACTGCAGTATTGTGCAACACACTGTAATACGTCCAGAACAACGCAATTTGCGACTGGAATTACACTCTATAACAAAAAAAAACCGACGCACCGGGAAGGCGTTGTCCGATTGTAAGGAAATTACGTATGCAAAGACATTCGGACCGAACATGCAAATGATTAAAGTTTCGTGTCCAATGAATGAATAGCGGGACCTCCTGCGCATCCGAACTGTGCTTGCAACAGGTGTATATAAGGCACGGTTCTGAAGCGTATGCTCAAAGTAGCTGTTGCATTTGACTGCGCTATCTTAATGTCGGCTGTAAGAATGCCACGCCGAAGGAATCGCGCTCATTACGAGCAGATGTCAGAGTTTGGAAGAGGTCGTGCGATTGGATTGAAAGAAGCTGGTTGGTCGAGTCACGCTGTTGCTGGACATTTAGGTCGAAGTGATGCGGCGATCAGATGATGTTGGCAAGCGTCAGCAATGGCGGGCGTCAGCGTCAGGATGGCAGTGGTCGACCGAGGGCCACAACTGCACAGGCAGACAGAGCGATTGTCAGAACAGCTGTCACAGCACCGGAGTCGTCGTTATCAACGATCCAGCGTGTGACCCGCAGACATGTGTCCACGATGACCATCAACAGACCCCTGAGCGAGAGGAATTCACGCTCGCGCCACTCGTTACGCCGATCACCACTCACGTCTGTTCACCGTCAAGCCAGATTACAGTGGTGCCGCGCTCGAGCAATGTGGAAGTGCGCTGACTGGGGACATATAGTCTTTAGTGACGAGTCCCGTTTCCACTGGTGCCTTGATGACAACTGCAGACGTGTTTGGAGACATCCAGGCCAGCGTGGGGATCCTGCCTTGACTATTGCATGCCACACAGCCGCCACAACAGGGGGTGATGTTCTGGGGTGCAATCTCCTTTGATAGCCGGACCCCTCTGGTAGTCATTCCTGGCACACTGACATCACAGTTTTTTCAAATCAACTGTTTACCAAGATCTTAGCTGGAGTACGGGTGCTCATTCGGTTATACTAATTGGCATCGTATATTTTATATACGTACTTGGCTTCCCGCAGCCGTGACAGGTTTTGGACCTTCGAAACGTTCTCCACTCTACTTTGGTGTTTGGCCGCAGCGCGTGACCTTGAGTGTGCCGCATAGTCACCGGGAGCTGGCGGCTTTCTTCTACAGATCTGTTCGTCTGCGAATTCAAGCCTTTTTGATCTTCGCAAGTTGATTGTTAATGTTGTGACTTTGTGCAGAACAGAATGTGATGTCGTGTCTTTGTGCCTAACAGTGAAAAACTGACCTCCAACATTCTTAAACATTTTACATGTTTTTTATGGCTGATGATGACCTAGACTAAGGTCGAAACCGGTCCCATTTAAATAGAAATGTGATTGCTACATTTCTTTCTTTTGAGTATTGAATAGGTTGAACCTCCTTTCCAGTTATTTAATTTTTAGCCCAACAGTTCGAGACCATTTGGCACGAAATTCCACAGGACACCATCCGGGAACTTTATCAGTCTATACCACGTCGAGTGACAGCTTGCATCCAGGCCAGGGGTGGACCAACACCTTATTGACGTCCTCACTTTGTAACGCTCTAGCTCTGCAGTTAATCATTCGATTGTTCTGCACTTTTGATAGTTTTCTTTTTGTCCTTCATATCCACCGATTTTTATCACCATCGGACAAATCCTTCCTTGTGTGTCGTATTTTTTGTTATACAGTGTATGTAGAAAATTCCTTACATTGTAAATAGGCTATTGGAGACTCTCGAAATTATGAGAAAATATATTGTTGTCATATTCTTTTAGAAGCCTGGCCAGGCAACGCATATAAAGAGGCAGTCTTGAGGGTCCACGAACCTACTATGCTGGAGTAGCAGGGGAGAGGTGATACTCCCAGGTGGCGGATAGGGGGCGGTCCTAACCGGCTTGCCGGTGGACTTGAGGGAAATAAAATATCTCTCGTGGACCAAATACACAACCCCCTTTGGGTGGGGGACGCAGATGAAGAGTATACCCACGGTATCCCCTGTCGTAAGAGGTGACTAAAAGAGGCAACCAAGGGATTATCAAATTAGGACTATGATACTAATTGTAATTAGTACCACCATGCAGGGAACACTATGGGTCGCTTTTACTTGCGTGTAGTACCACTTAGGTTTGTGATTAGTAGTGACAGTGTGCGTTCAGGATGCATTTTACAGTACCTGTGATTCGTACCACTTTATGAGCAACACCATGGGTGAGCGACACCATGATTCTGCCTTGCCTATGATTAGTACCCACTATGTGAGGAATACCACGGGGTAGTGTGAGTCCCTGTGATTAGTCCACTTATGTGAAG
Source organism: Anabrus simplex (assembly GCF_040414725.1). Lineage (NCBI taxonomy): Eukaryota > Metazoa > Arthropoda > Insecta > Orthoptera > Tettigoniidae > Anabrus > Anabrus simplex. The sequence goes on along the minus strand of NC_090267.1, from coordinate 409,372,710 downwards.
AACACCATAGGTTTGTGTTGCCTGTATAGGTTTGCGTTGCCTGTAAATAGCGACACAATGTGCGAAACACCATAGGTCTGTGTTACATACCTGTGACTAGTACCATGATATGTGGAATACCGCGAGTCTATGCTACTTCTGATTAGTACCGCAACATGACAAATACTATGGTTCTAATTTCCTAGCGATAAGTACCATTATGAGGGGCCGATGGCCTGGATTTTGGATTCGTTTAGACTACAAGCATCATTGATTCAGTATTGTACTTTAGAAACAGTCCCTTGGTCAGTTATACTATTGTTTAACGCTAGTTGTGGGAATGTGGGGTATTGCAGGTCGGATCCACCGATTGTTTTAACTTCATATCCGTCCATTCATTCTTCGTCCTCAGGTTTTGAATTCAGGTCAGTGGAGGATTATGGATTTTTTAATTGTCCTTACATTTCCTCTCATTTCCTACCATTAGGGGCCAATGACCTAGATGTTAGGCCCCTTTAAACAACAAGCGTCGTCATCATCATCAGTCTTGAGGGTAGAGTAGAGTTGTTAACGAGCTGCTAGTGAAAGTCGTGAACTTGTGTTGTGATTCTGTTGACATGCTAACGGAGTAGTCTTCTTCTTAATCTTCATAGTAGTGTTTTGTTTCAAGGTGGCAGTTTAATAGTGCGTGTGTGTAGAATATGTGTAAATAACTTGTAAATAATACAGTGTACACAATCGACAGCATTTTGTGTGCGTCTTTGTGGATACATCAATCAGCTATAACATGTTAGATTATAGGTTATTTACAACGGTGTCCAATGACTTGCATATGGCTAACACCACTCAAATAGATTTGGTGATGAACTACGGGATCAACATTTACCAGTTCCCGTTTACTATTGAATTATTAATGATCAGCAGTATTAGAACTAACAGTTCTGTGTATATAAATGAATACATGAAAGAGTCTCGATGATGAGCATACTCAAAATATTAGAACCTAGTTATTTTCAAATTTACTCATAATTTCATCCCAGTTTTTAATGTCAATTTGTATATATTTGTTTAATTTGTTTTATGTCAACTGTGTGCATGTACATTTGTTTAGTTATTAGATGTTTTACATTAAGGCTGAAGATGGCCAGCCCCGGCCAAAAACTAGTCCCTAATTAATGTAATTTAGAACATTGCATATTATAGTATTAAAAGGTGGACCATCGCTACATTAATTAAATAATTATATTATAGGTCAGCTGACAATTTGCAATGAATTTGTTCCAGGCACTTGATACTAGTGCAAATTCATCTGTCTTCAAGTGTTCTGATCTTGTTTTTCTTATGTCAAAACACAAAAATCTCTGAATTTCACAAAAACGATTCCTCCCCATAGTTTTGCTGAAGAATGGTAGCCCCCACTTTCTGGACCACAGTTCAAGTTCAGTGCTACTGGCTCCAAGATCACCACAAGTATACACAAGGCAACAGAGGCCTCCAGTTTTTCTGAACTTACTCTAGTGCTCCCGTGGAGTCGGCACCTATGTTTGGAACATGTCGATGTTGGTGCCCTGAATTTCATCCTGAATCTTACGGCAACCCTAATCAGGAGAGACATTGCAGCAAACTGCAAAAAGTGTAAATCAACCTTGCAAGCCTTCTCATCCACTTTTTGGATTTAGACCTGCCCTGCAAAGGTTCAAATCAAGGAAAAGCTTCTTAACGACTTAAGAACGCCTGGGGTGAACAGTGGAGAAAGCTAAAATTGGTAAATAGAAGGAGAAAATACCTCATCTCTTGAACTGGACAAAATGCAGAGAATCACACACAGTACTGAGAACTGGATCGTTTGGACGTTTATAATTTAAAATAATTATTTATGGAACAAAAGTTCTTGTCAACTTTACTCTGGTCGTTTCTCAGAAGTAAAGGTTGCAACAGAGCTCCATCTGTATTTAAACATAATGGTACGGCAGTCTCCACACCACAAGAAATTGCACACACCTTCAACAGGAAATTTAAAAGTAACTTCTCCGTCCCTACTGAGGAAGAGAACATGCTATATTGAAGGACAACATCTACCCCTCTCTTCCCTCTAACCAACCTGTATTTCTCAACAAATGAAGTAAAGGAGAGCCTTCTGAATACAAGACCTCATACCATGACTGGGCCGGACCGAGTTCCAGCAAGAATTCTCAAGAATTGTGCAGTCGCCTTGGCGCCCTCTCTTTGCGCTCTCTTCAACTATTCCATTAATACCGGGTCTGTACCTGTGGAGTGGAAAGAAGCCAACGTAGTGCTGGTTTTCAAAGATGGAGATAAGGGAAAACGTAGATGATTACTGCCCAGTTTCTATAACATCAGGGGTCTGTAAATGTATGGAACATCTGGTTGCTAAATGCATGTTGTATTTTCTCAAGGAGAGAAACCTGTTGAACTCAAACCAGCACGGCTTCATTCCGGGAAAATCCTGCACAACACTTAACAAAAGTCATTGATGACTGGCAGTTCTCTTTGGAGCAGACTGATGTCTCACAAATAGATTGTGTGACTCTGGACTGGAGCAAAGCTTTTGACCAGGTGTCACATCAAAGACTTCTGTTAAAACTTAGCAACTACGGTATTCAGGGTAAACTGCTGTCATGGTTGAGGTCAATTTTGGTGGGTCGAACGCAGTTTGTTATATACGGAGGAGTCAAATCAGACCAAACCACAATTACTTCTGGAGTAATTCAGGGCAGTGTGATAGGGCCCCTCCTGTATACGATTTATGCTCTACACTTACCGGATTGTGTAAATTCGACCATGGCGCAGTATGCCGATGACACAGTCATTTACAGAGCCATGAAAAACGGTGATGATATTGTACAATTCCAATCGGATCTGGATAGTATAGCTCTGTGGTGTGAGGTAAATAAAATGTATATAAATATTAAGAAGTGTAAATATATAAGACTAAGCAGAGCTAAACAACCACTCCAGAACCAACCTACTCTATGTGGAATCCAACTGCCGACTTCTAACTCCATCAGACTGCTCGGTATTCACATTACGGACAATCTGAAATGGAATAAACACGTAGAGGAAGTGAGGTGTAAGGCATACAGAGCGCTAGGTTTCGTCCGTAGATGTCTCTCGGGAGGAAGAAGTAAAGCCCTATGAACGAATTATATATTTCCCTAGTGCGGCCCATACTACTATATGGCCTTCCTTCTTGGCATCCAACGACAATGGAAAATATGAGGAAACTAGAGGGTATCCAGCGATGAGCAGAACGTTTAATTAAGAAACACATCCCCTTAAACACAACCGGTCATTGCCACCAGTGAACTCATTATGTACACAAATAGACGTAGCCTTCCTTAGGAAGTCCCTGACAGACAACACACACCTCTCCCCTTTCCACTGCCTGCAGCTCAATTACCGCTCTGTTAAAAGAGGCCAAGGAGTTACTCTTGTCCCTCCCTTCGCTAGAACAACCTCATATTTAAATGGGTTTTACGCAAGGGCTGCTCGTACCTAGAACCTTCTACCATCTGAGGTAAAGCTGCTTCCTCTTCCTCACTTCCTCTGCGAAGTAAAGAAAATGTATATGTAAATAGAAACCCATATGCAATATATATGACTTGTATAAAGTAGAATTGCAAGAAGGATGGGTGCAAGTACAGGTGTATGTGGGCGAATGTGTATGCGTGCGCGTGTGGGAGTGGTTGTGAATGAGTGTGCAAACTGGGGTATGAGTGAGAGTATAAATGGCTGGGTCTTCTTACTCTAATATTTTCAGGATAAATCATGATAATTATTATTCTAAGGGTACAGTGTTTGGAGTGTAAATATGTAAATTTAAAATTGTCTACATAAGTTTATATGTAAAGATTCAGTAGAATTTATGTACACATGTGGAGATGGAGGCACTTCCGTGTATGTGGGGCTTGCTCTTTCTCCATCTACCACCCCTAAATTTAAGGAAAATAAATAATAATAATAATAATAATAATAATAATAGCCACATTTCCACTGCCTCTAGTCATTTCACGTCCTCCTTCAAGAGAGTCCATCCTTCACAGCCATATAGCAGCACACTCCAAATGAATTATAATACTGTGTATTGATTAGGTGGTTAAACTATTTTCTTCTTCTTCCAGTTTTGATATATTCATTCCTCCACTGAATACACTGACGGACATAAGGAACAGCATCACAGGTGTTGAGTTGTCTGCACCCTGCCTGAGTTGGTTGAGTTGTTCAACTTCTGCAGGTTCACTTTCCACCTGCCAACCTCAGATCTTAGCTATTTAAGAATGGATGTTTTGATAAACAATTTCTTTTGTTGTTGTAGAGGTTTAGTATTGCTTTTCTGTCTTTCCAGTCCAAATGAATATCCTTCATAATTCTGAACAGTATTTTCCACTGAACATTGTCCGAAGCCTTTTCCAGGTCTACAAAAGCTATATATGTATTTCTGTTAAGCTCTAGTCTTCTCTCCAAAATGGTTTTAAGTGCAATAATAGCTTTTCTCGTTCCTACTCCTTTCTTGAACCCAAAATGATCATCATCTAGATTCTGTTCAATTTTCATTTTGATTCTGTTTTTTAATAAGCATGTTAAAATTTTTGCTGCATGTGAAACAGGTTTAGTATTCTGTAATTGGAACATTCTGTTGAATCTCCTTTTTTTGTGCAGAAGTACTGCTTTGCTTTCTACAAAATCGTCTGGCATATCTCCGTTTTCATAGCAGTACTTGGTGATTTTAAAGAGTTCATCCATCAGCTGTTTTCCAGAGTTTTCCACAGTTCAGCAGGCAGTTTGTCTGGTCCAAGAGCCTTTTTCTTTTTCAGCTGTTGCAGGGCTGTTTAAAATTCACTTCTCACTATGGGAGGACCTAGTTAATCTTGTGAAAGCTGCTCATGTTTTATGATGTACTCGTCTACATTGTCAATTTCTCTCCATTATATTAATCCTCCAAATACTCTTTCCATCTTTCCATTACCTCCTCATCTTCTATTAACATATTTTCTTCCTTCTCTTTTATTACACTGGATTTCGTTTTCGCCTTGAATTGCAATCTTTTTACTTGATTGTATGCTCCGTCAGCATTTTCAATTTTCATATCATGCTCTATGCTTTTACAAATGTCATCCATCCTTCTTTCTTTCACCTCTCGGAACTTTTGTGTAACCAGGTTTTTTAGTTTCTTGTATTTTATCATACCTTCTGGAGTATTTCTCTGATGTTCTTTATTTTTTTCCTGAATGAGATTTAGTATTTCTTCAGTCATCCAGTTTTTCCTGGGTTCAAGCGTCTTTTTTCCTAGCACTTCATCTGCTGCCATTGTAAGTGAAGCTTTGGCAGCGTCCCAGTCTGTTCCGTTGTTGTTGTACATGATCATGCCGGTCTTTTCTTCGAATGCTACTTGTGTTAGTGGATCATTTAACTTCTCTAGATTCTATTTCTTGCTTCTTGGTTTCCTTAATTTCTTCAGCCTAATTCAACATTTTGCTAATACTGGGATATGGTCGCTGTTGATGTCTAAACCAGGGTAGCTATGGCATGACATTACCTGATTTCTGTACCTTCTCTTAACTAGAATGTAGTTGCCAGTTGCCTGGATATGGCACTGGTGGACGTAGGCATATCCCCAGCTACCATGATATTTCTGTGGATAATGCGCAGTGATGCCTGTGTTGTGTTTACAGGTTGCACAGTGAAAAGTGATCTTCTCTGCTGTTATTATCTCCGAAATCCTTCCATGTGTAACATCTTCTGTAGGGGTAAAAGATCTCTATAGGTCGACGCCCAGAACAAATAGCATTTTAAAAAGATAGAAAGTGTCTTCTATTAGACATGTCAAATACAGTGTTCATTATGATCATGTCCTCTTCTTCACAGAAGTCTCATCATACGTTCTCCATCATTTGTTCGTCTTAGACCAAATCTGCCAGCATCTTTTCTAGTACTATTGCTGACAACCACAGCATTGAAGTCTCCCATTATGATTATGTTATCTTTGTCACTGTTTAATTTATTATATCTTCTGTTTTATTATACATTTTCTCAACTTCATCCTCGTCATGTCCAGTAGTAGGGAAGTATACCTGTATTATTACTATATCTGTTGGTTTGGCAGCTATTTTCACCATCATTATTCTATCATCGACATGATATGTATTTAGCACGTTGTTTGCCCACTTCTTTCCTAATATTACAGCTACTCCATATTGTCCACCATTTTCATTTTCACTGTACACAATTCTGAATGGGTCACTGTGGAAATCACCTTTGCCAGGCCATCTAGTTTCACATAATCCCAGGATGTCTATTTTGTTTTAATCCGTAATTAGTTTGTGTTCTTCTAGTCTTCGTGTTCTTAGCATTGTTCTTGTATTCCATGTCCCTATTTTAATCCCTTCTCCAAACTTCTGAGGTTTTCACTTGCTGATGACCTGGGATACCTCAGTTACTCCCCTGCCGGATTTTGGTGTCTGAGTACCATGATCTGTAGTATCTAAGTTATAGTTCATACTATCCATGGTTGCTATACTAGGAAAAATAATGTGGTGGTTTCCCGTTGCCTTCCACATCGCAGTTTTACTGCCATTCAAGTCTTCCTGACCATGCCAGTAAATTGTCAGCAACAGTCCAGTAGACACCTTTTAGTCCTGCACTGTGCTGTTACTGATAGCGCTGCTTCCACTACCAGGAAGAGAGACTCCAATAGAGTAAATTAATGTATTATATGGGTCCACCTTTTCAGTACAAAATGTAAATAGTTTAAATTACATAAATGATTAGGGACTAGTTTCGACCTAGTACTAGGTCATCATCAGCCTAAAGCAAAATTAAAACACAATTACCGAATAAATTAAACAATGTAAAGACACGTATGGTCTCGTAAAAGTACATACCATGTGAGATATTGTGCAGCACTATGTTAAAAAATAACTCTCTGAAAGAGATTCATAATAAGTCCAGTGTATATTAAAAAGATGTTATAGATAGGAATCCTTGAGTTGCTGGAATATGCTGGCTCCTTTAAGATGCAGGTATCCAGTTGAAGAACCACTGAGCCGAAGTCACATAGTTTATTTACGATTAAAGACCAGTGCGCCGTATAGCATTAAAAAGTTGATAGGGATGGAAATTTTTCAGTTGTTGGTCAAGGAATTCAACATATGCTGGCTTCTTAAATTTGCTGCTGTATATTCGAAGAACAACTGAGAACTGAGATGAAGTTACGTCATGCCTTTCCAGCATCCATATGTTTTTACGTCTATGAATATCTTAAAAAATGACGTAACTTCATCTCAGTTGTTCTTCGAATATACAGTAGCAAATTTACAAATATACAAAACTATCACTTAAAACATCAAAACATAAGCAGTATGTTATATCAGCAGAAGAATAGGCTGCAAGATCGTCTAGAATGAAGAAGTTTTGGGAAAAGAAGAAATTATCAAGTTTAAAAACATGAACTTATTTTTTGATGTACTTTGAAGATTTTATTGTATAAGGTTGATTTTGGTGCTCCAATTTGGGCGTAAACAGTGTAAGTAAATAAATAAATATTAATATTAACATTGATGCTTTCACAGCCTGTACTTGTAGACATAAGGTTTTAATTGTTTTTAAACGTAAGGAGTTTCACCTTGTTTTCTCGACATGGCGTAAGCCCAAAAGCCTATATCATGTCTATAATAATAATCATATTGCCTCAGCTATTGTGTGCAGACATTTTAATTTGACTCCTTTTGGCTGCCTGCTCATCAATTTCAATGTTCTGTTTTTCTTTGGGCCTTCTAGATGGCAGAGTAAACCAAATCTCTCTTAGGCATCTGTGGTTTATTTTTAATGAATTTTATTGGGTGAATACCAGATGTGTCACCAGAGAGATCTTTTACATGCTAACATTGTACGACAGGGAGTGTTGAGTGGATCCTTGCGTGCCTTCAAAAATCCAACCACTTCTGCCGGGTTTGAACCCTCGATTTTATGATCTGGAGGCTGACACTCTTATCACTGATCCACAGAGAGAGCTATTTAATAATAATAATAATAATAATAATAATAATAATAATAATAATAATAATCACTGTCAGCCAAATCAATCATTAAATGATGTGGCCTCTCTTAGTCATAGATCCAAATAGGCTTGTAACAGTCTTCTCCAGGTTTTGTGCAGTTCTCTGCCAGGTGACATCAGCAATCTTCCTGATATCTCTGTCCAATTTGTCTGGTGGTCTTCCTCTAGGTCTCTGATGTTCTTTCGGACTCCAATCCAGCACTAGCCTCGTCCATCTTTCATCATTGTATCGTGCAACATGGCTAGCCATGTTAGTGATCGATTGGATGTCAACTGCTCTTTTCCTATCTTTCCTTGTATAGCCAGTAATAGTAATAATAATAATAATAATAATAATAATAATAATAAATATTCACAAGGTTTCTTTTTACACTTGTTTTATAGGGTAAGGCTCCTTATTGTTGCAGAATACTTTTCTTTCATCACTGATTTATTCCCTTATGTGATTGATGGAAAGTATATATCATGAGGAAGAAGGTAATAAAAAAGGAGTGTGCTTGATTTCATCCATGTATTGCTTACTTTAAATAACTGGCATACCCTAATACATTTTTAATGGTTCTTTTTCCAGAGAGGTGTAAGAGTTCTACTGGGAAGATAACTATTAAGAACTTAAAATTTAGTTCTGTGTATGAGGAAACCGTGCGTCAAGTTGAGGAGCAAGCTAGGCTAAAGGCTGAGAAGTACGAGGAAGGAGAAATCTCTGATAGCAGTGCCAATCCTTCTCCCAGTGATCATTCTGCTGTTGAAGACATTGATGGAAATGACAGTGGTGTCTTCATAAAGCAGGAATCTGTTGTACCAGGCACAGGTATAGAATAATTTTGTGCAACAATTTTTTTTTTTTAAAGCATCAAGGCTTACTGTTTGTATTGTACTGTATTTAAATGATGTAGTGTGGCTTATGTTGTAGTAATAATAATCCAGTTGCTAAATCAAAATATTATTTAACATTTTTACATAGTTTCCAGTTGTCACTAAAAGGATGAAATCACAATGATGAAATCTAAATTGGGTAAATCAGTTTTATTTGAAAGAGGTTTGTCTGTTATGTGCTTCAGTATTTACTGGCTTGTATTAATATTGGTAACTTTCATAAAGGAAATTTGTTTCTGTCATTAGCTATTTAAACATAATTCACTTCAAATATTTTTCATAACACTATGTGGGGTAGAGATTTGGCCTACAACAATTAGAGATGAATACCATATTCAGGCAGCAGATATGATGTTTTTGAGGAGTATGGGCCAGAAAAAAAAGGGAAAGTTAAAAATAAAGACACAAGGAAAGCAATTAAATTGAGAAGTTGAAAGATAAGATAGGAATAGGTCGTGATTGTTTGGATACATCACACAAGTAATCAGTGAGAGGATGTCAATACAGATTTTGGAGGTACAGCTGGATGGGAAGAAAGATCAAGAAAAGATGGTTGGAAAATGTAATATGGACTAGACCACAGTACTGAATGAATAGTGGTGGAATGACCAAGAAAATGAAGAGGAACCGTATTAGCCCCAGCCTGGAATAAACTGGATAAGGGGAAATAATTATAATTTTGTGTGGCTATTTCTGGCTGAGTGCAGCTATTGTAAGGCATGAGGGTGGGCGGCATCTGCCATGTGTTGGTAACTGTGTGGCATTGTGGTGGAGGATAGTGTTATGTGTGGTGTGTGAGTTGCAGGGATGTTGGGGATAGCACAAGCCCCAGCTCCCAGGCCATTGGAATTAACCAATGAAGGTTAAAATCCCCGATCTGGCCAGGAATCGAACCCGGAATCCTCTGAACTGAAGGCCAGTTCACTGACCATTCAGCCAACGAGTTGGACACAAGGGGAAATGGTGGTGGTGGTGATGATAATAAATTGAATATATTGAAGTTCTGCAAACAAAACTAATATGATGCATTGCGAAGGAATTGTTGAGACCAGTTCTAATTAGCAGGCTTTGCATAATTATGCATTTGCACATTGTGTATGCAATTGAATATTCAAAGCAGTTTTATCTTAATAGTGCATATTTTGGGGTTTTCCTCCTATTAGGGCATATTTCAAAATTATTTTTCGTCTTGAGTGTAGACATCAGCTTCTGCTGGACACTATTGGAAAATTTGACATGTACAGTATTTGAGATAACTGAAGTGTTAATCTGTGCCAGTTACCCTCAGGTAGGCTGTTTGACAGGTCGGCAGCATGTTTAAATTTAGCAACACCAGCTCTACATCCGGCCATGGCTTTGTCTACCTGTAATGTAATTAGATGGGTACTGATTCTTGGAATTTCCCTTACAATAGGGCTGTCTTTTCCTCATTTTGTAAATAGTTACCTTTCATGCACAGTTAGTTCTTGTCAGTCTTACTTTGGTTGAGCTGAAACAAGTTGTGGTTCATAATACGTTCAATAGCTGTATTCTTGCTACTTAAATTATAATGCTGAGAAGAGAATTGTTAGTGAAGTACTGAAAGCATATGTATGCGTGTTTCAAGACTTTTCAACTGACGGAAGTGCGTTGTTTTGCAAATACTGTAGCACAGTCGTAACTGCAACTAAAAAGTATCAAATTCAACATCATCTTCAAACAGGGAAACACAGTAAATTGAAAGAGGTAAACTTGAAACAAAAACACCAGCCCTCTTGTAACCACTGCTTTAGTTAAACCTGGACAAACACAAATTAAATTCAGTGAAAAGTTGTGTAAAGCATTCTCTCTGCAAACATCCAATTGGCTAAGCTAAACAATAAGAACTACTTCAGTTTCTGCAGGAGTATGCGATGAATCAACAATTAGGAAGAATTACGTTCCTGAGCGTTATAACCCTTTCAGACCGAGTACGCACAATTGTGCGGGTTCGTATTTTAGTTATCCCTGACCGTATTTGATGTTTTTTCGGCGCTACACCGGACTGCAGTGATTGTGCAGGACACGTGGTGTGTATTTCAATTGATTTTAGTATACGCTTGACCGCCAGGGTGAAGGAAGAAGAGTTTAAAAAGCACAGTTGATCGGCGAGATGGCAAGAAGCAGTAGTGCCGAAAGTAAGTATTTATTTACTGCGTTTATATTAATCTAGAAGCTTTACTGAATACCGGAATATATTCAATGAAGTGTGTACATTGGTTAGTGAACGTAAATTTTGAAGCTACACCATCGTACGTGATACAACGAGGTTTTGAATTTTGATACGCACAATTGTGTGGGTCCTGTTTTTGAGATGTTAGTTTTTATTTTGTAAAATAAACTATTAATATGTGTATTGAGGAGCAGTTTAGTCAGTTCTTGACGTACAAACAAAAATTCACACCTCCAGTTTTCTTTCAGGTCTGAAAGGGTTAAAGTAATGTTAGGTAAACTAAGGGGAAAAAATGATGGAAAATATATTTGGGTCTCACTAGATGAAACAACGGACGTGGATCAAAGATATGTAGCTAACTCCGTGCTTGAAATTTTAGGAGAGGAAGAAGAGACAAATCAAATCTACTAAATATGGGTGTGTTACCTAAGGTGACTCACTCAACAGTTGCTGCATTTTTCAGTGATGCACTTTCATGTTTGTGGCCATCAGGCATTGTTTACGATCATGTTCGTGTGGCCTGCACTGATGCTGCACCTTACATGTGTAAAGCCATAGGAGGTCTTGGGATATTATATCCCAAGATGATACACGTCGCATATGTAGCACACGGACTTCATAGAGTTGCTGAAGCAGTCTGGGCTTCCTTTCCTGAAGTAAACATGTTGATCTCCACAGTGAAAAGAGTGTTCCTGAAGACTCCTAGTTGCACGAAATTATTTTTGGATGCAGTTTATGATGTGCCGCTCTCCTGCCTTCACCAGTTTATACCAGTTGGGGAATGTGGCTCGAAGCTGCCGTTTATTATGCCGATTATTTTGAGGTAGTAAACAAAGGTAGTTGAAGACCTTGATTCTGAAGAAGCTGCTTCTATTAAGGTAGCTCAAGAAGTCTATGGTGTTCGTGAGCAACTTATATTTATTCGTTCCAATTTGCATTGCAGACCTTCAGCCATCGACAAGTTGCCTCTTCACATTAGTAATGGAATTGTTGAAGAAGTCATATGATCCTTAATGAACCTAACTAATCAAGTTTTCTTGGAAAAAGTGCAGAGTGTAGTGCTAAAACACTCTGGTCTCCTCAAACTTAAAAGCATTTCTGGTGTTATCCAAGGCAAAGGCAAAATTGACGGTGCGTCGATACTAGAAATCTCTGATTTCATCAAGTTGGAGTATGCTCCAATTTTGGCATGCGATGTGGAGAGTGTGTTTTCGGGGTACAAAGTAATTTTAAGCGAAAATAGGTGCAAGTTTTTGTTTCAAAAGCTGTTACATCATGCAATGATTAAATGTAATCAAGACATTTGAATTTCATTGACAAACTGGAGCATTTTATTGTGGTACTGTATGTAATTCTTTTTTATTTTGGCAATGTTGAAAGTGTAACATTCATTTCTTATAATATAAACTTCTAATTGATATCATATTTATGTTTCTTGAATGCATATTTCAACATTTTGAGTGCATATTTTGACACTTTTTAAGTGCATAATTATATGAAGCCTGCTCATTATCTTTCTAATTCACAAATACAATGCAAAATACCAAACACACTTGAGTCTCAAACTTGAGACTACCCAGTTGCTGGTTGGCTGTGTTGCCCTAGTGGTTAATTAACCAGCTTTTAACTTATTTTGCTGTCAGCTATGTGAATTAAATGATGTGTGGTGAAGGAAAAAATTAAGTCTAATATTTTCCTTTGGGTTCACCTAGCAGTAGGTATAAAATGCCTTTGGGAGTGGCAACCCCATCGTAATAATCGCCTATATATGATATGGTACTTGTAAATCAACTTTGGAAAAGGTTAGGGCATCCCTTGCTTAAAGCGACGTGCAGTTCTCGGGGGTACTGGGGGAACTGCAAGAAATGGGTGACCAGTAACCAACATTAAGATAGGAATAGTAAGTCTTATGACCCTGACAGGAAAGGTGGGGGAAGTAGTAGATTTCATGGAGAAGGGGAAGGTGAAGGTGGAAATGATGTGGCTGAGTGAAGTGAAATGGAAAGGTAATGGAAGGAAGAAATTGAGGAAAGGATACACATTATATTGGAGTGATGGCCAAGAGGCAATAATTGGAGTGGGACTTATAATTTCAAAGCAACTGGTGGAGTATGTTGAAGTGGTAGAATGTGTGAGTGACAGAATAATGAAGATTAGACTTTTGACACCTTTTGGCAAGAAACTATATGATGATGTGTTGTGCAATGGACACACATTTCGTTACTGATGAGAGGGAAGCCTCACTACCCATGTCAGGCGAGGAATGAGCTTCATGAATCGCCACCACTCTCCACTTAAGGCTACAAGACAGTCCACTTGGAACTTAAATTGCTTGTTGTGGTGTTCTGCTTGGTGGTGAATGATTTTGTTATTTGATATTAGGCATAATTTAACATATGACAATAATAATAATAATAATAATAATAATAATAATAATAATAATAATAATAATAATAATAATAATAATGTATGATTGAGCGACTGGCAAGTGGCGCTGCAGAATAGTAATACGTAGTAGGCATGTAGAAAGTTACACTTCAAATATCAAGTGTGCATGAACATGGGAAGGCATACAATGGGATCGCATAAGACACACTATTCTTTCCAAACAACCAAACATCCAGTTTCCGAGTTGGTCGGAGAACAAGGATAAGGCAAATGTACACAAAGCCAATAATAAACTCACCACACAGCAAGTTTTAAACATATAATAGAGGTCTAAAAGATTTGTGAACTCCAGCCAGGAATGTGGAGGACAAAGTAACCAAACAGGATGACAAATTCATGCAATAACGTAAGGCAACCACCTCATAATAGTATACATGCTAGCTTGTCCACTCCAAACTCATTACAAAACGAACCACTCATGTCAATAGCTATTTAGCAGAGTATGCAGGGGGCAAAAACTGGGATTATTCCAGGAGGTGTTCCGCGGTAGGTACCAATTTAAAAAAAGGGGAGACATGGGAAAAAGAATAGACTCGCTATTGCAAAAGGACAAAAGAACAACAAAATATATTTATAGGCATTTAATGATTCAACAATTTTTTTTTTTTTTTTTTTTTTTTTACACCAAAATAAAATTATTTCATAAAATGTTGTTAACTTTTGTAACACTTGAAAGGATTGCAAAGTTTAATGCTCAATAGCTTAATATTTATCTAACACGAAAACACTGGTAAGAAAATTAATCTCTAAAGATATTGACTAGAATTTTAAACAGATGATTTTGTTCAAAGTTAATGAATAGTCCAGTTCTCCTCATCCAAATGTCTTATCTTTTCTTTTTTTTCTGGAAGAACAACAATTTGGTTACAATAAGATTCAACCTTAAAAAGCTTAGAGCTTCACACATTTAAAGATAACACTTCAAGACCACTTTACAAAGACAATCTCCAGGATTGTAGATAAGAATTGACAATGGCATAGAAATATTTTATCGATCAATTACCCAAAAGAAATAATTGTAGGAAAAAGGTACAGGTCGGGCGGGGAAAAGGACGGGAGGAGTCTGCCTCTTTTGGATTCGAAGACTTTTCAAATAGCACCAAAGAAGAGGCGCATTAGTTCCCTTGAAGAAACACTCTCATTTTTTTGTGCTCAAGAAAATATCCACATGGAGAATCTATCATGCCGCACGCAAGCGAAGAAAACGGTTTATACTTAAAAGGGGAACTCACTAATGGTCAGGCCACCAGCAACATCATCAGCAACATAGAATTTTATAAATCGCACCATGCCTGAAGGGCATAAATGTTAAGCAGTTCGAACTTTGTATTTTATAACATATCCAATATGATACTTGCTCACCCAGCTCAGTGTTGCGAAGAGTGCTATTCCAGATGGTCGGAAAAATAGCAAAATCGTACGGGCCAGCCGTATAAATCGTAGTCTCCCTCCACACAAGTCTGTCACTCGAAACCTGACTGACTCGCTCAGTGCGAGCCGCTCCTTTATAGGCAGCAAGGTAGAGAGGGCGAGAACATAACTAGAAGGATGATGCAAGATGATGTAGAACAGGGGAAGGAGAGGCACAAAGTCAAGCACAGTATGGAATATGCCGGGCAAGCAGGCGGAATAGATTGAGCAGCACAAATCACACGCCGGTGATAGTAGTAGCAGCAGCGACAGCAGCAGAACGGCAAAGATAGCGGAAGGAGGCGGAAGAAAAGTAGTCCATTAGTATAATACACTATGTGATCAAAAGTATCCGGACACCCCCAAAAACACACATTTTTAATCTTAGGTTTATTGTGCTGCCATCTACTGCCAGGTACTCCATAGCAGCTACTTCAGTAGTCGTTAGACATCGTGAGAGAGCAGTGTGGGGCGCTCCGCGGAACTCACGGACTTCGAACTGGTCAGGTGATTGGGCGTCACTTGTGTCAGAAGTCTGTACGCGAGATTTCCACACTCCTAAACATCCCTAGGTCCACTGTTTCTGATGTGATAGTGAAGTGGAAATGTGAAGGGACACATACAGCATGAAAACGTACAGGTCGACCTCGTCTGTTGGCTGAGAGAGACCGCCGACAGTTGAAGAGGGTCATAAAGTGTAATAGGCAGGTATCTATCCAGACCATCACTCAGGAATTCCAAACTGCATCAGGTTCCACTCCAAGTACTATGACAGTTCGGCGGGAGGTGAGAAAACTTGGATTTCATGGTTGAGCGGCTGCCCATAAGCCACACATCACGCAGGTTAATGCCAAACGACGCCTCGCTTGGTGTAAGGGGCGTAAACATTGGACGATTGAACAGTGGAAAAATGTTGTATGCAGTGATGAATCACGGTACACAATATGGCGATCCGGTGAACGTCATCTGCCGACGTGTGTTGTGCCAACAGTAAAATTCGGAGGCGGTGGTGTTATGGTGTGGTCGTGCTTTTCATGGAGGGGGCTTACATCCCTTGTTGTTTTGTGTGGCACTATCACAGCACAGGCCTACATTGATGTTTTAAGCACCTTCGTGCTTCCCACTCTTGAAGAGCACTTAGGGAATGGCGATTGCATCTTCATCTTTCAACACGATCGAGCACCTGTTCATCATGGCCTGTGGCGGAGTGGTTACCTGACATCTCTCCTCAGTGCAGCGCTCTGTTAAGAATGGCTGCCATTCTCCAAGCAACCTTCCAGCACCTGATTGAACGTATGCCTGCGAGAGTGGAAGCTGTCATCAAGGCTAAGGGTGGGCCAACACCATATTGAATTCCAGCATTACCAATGGAGGGCGCCACGAACTTGTCCATTATGTTCAGCTAGGTGTCCGGATACTTTTGATCACATAGTGTATGTCAGTTGAGAGCACGTAACATTGTTGAAAATTCCGGTGTATATTTGATCCACCTCGTATTTATAAAATAAAATAAATTCATACACATATATCTTTCAATGTTCATATCAGTGCATATGTTATTTCTTTTATATTCTAGTAATAGTTCCTGATATTGATGTACCTGATGATCCAGTTGTGGATGAAAAACCCAAGAATGTATCGAGTCCTTCATTAGTTGTAGAGCTACCTAATAAAAAGTGCCACAAGTCCAGCAGAAGCTCTAGACATAATCATAGTGTTAGGTAAGTAAATCAGTTTGAGTGTTTTTTTTAAATTTAATACTTGCTCCTTTCTGGCTGTATATGTATCCACAGTTTGAGCACTCCCAAATACCACTCAGGTTTTTCTCTTCTGATCTGATGAGAGTATTCCCTCCACCTCTGTATCTGGATTACTGGGATGTCCTTCCTCAAGGTGGCTTCAGTTGTTCACCGCCATGCTGCTTTTGGACGTTGTGTACTTGGTTGGTCATTGTAACTCCTGCAGACCACTGCTATATTTTCATCTCTGTGGTGTGAATTTACTGATAGCATTTTGCTTTGCCCAGTATTTGGAGCCATACATAAGTGCAGGTCAGACAGCTGTCTTGTAAACTCTTCGTTTAACCCTTATAGGTATCTGTCTGTTACACAGGATGTCAGTGATCACCATTTTATCCAGCCAACATTGATGTAGCCTCTTAAAAAGCCTCTTAAAACAATAACAACCACCACCACCACTACTGTGCTGGCTAGGAAGACTGTGATGTACGAACCAAACAACTTTGACTCTGCAAAGTTGCAGAACATATATTCTGTCTTTACTGTTGACCCTGAGTCTGTTTCTCTCCAGCGAATCTCCATTGTTCTTGATGTGTTTCACTGACTAGAACAGTATCATTTGTATAAAGTAAGTTCCATTGAAGTTCTGCCATCAGCTGCTCTGTCTAGTCGTTAACGGCAGTGTTGAATGGATTTGGGGTGTGTTGATGTATGATGCGCACCAACTTCAACAGAAAGTCTTTCAGACACCCCCGAACTAGATTTTGCTTCGGTAAAGGGATGAATATTTATGTCCTGAATCAGCCTCACACACTCCTTAGGGAGCTGCCAACTTGCATTCAGGAGATAGTGGGTTCGAACCCCTGCTGTCAGCAGCCCTGAAGATGGTTTTTCATGGTTTACCGATTTTCAAACCAGGCAAATGCTGGGGCTGTATCTGTATGAAGACCACAGTTGCTTCCTTCCTGCTCCTAGACCTTTCCTATCCTATTGTCCCCATAAGATCTACATGTGTTGGTTGGTGTGATGTTGGTGTTCCATAGAGCAAATTGTAATTATAAAAAATAAAAAAAAACACCATCACCGCTCCTCAGGAACATTTTGGTGTCGCAATGCTGCCCAGGTGATCTGTCTGGAAACATGGTCAGATGCTTTCTCTAAATCAATGAATATCATGTGTAGTTCTTCTTGAAGTACATAGTGCTTCTCCATTAAGATCTGGAGGGTCTGATTAGTATCACTGATTGGCATACCAGATTTGAAACTGCACTATTTATTATTATTATTATTATTATTATTATTATTATTATTATTATTATTATTATTATTATTATTATTATCAGCTTTATTGGCCACATTGGACCACTTGAGTCTTCCATGTACACTTTTTCTTTGAAGTTTGTACTGTTTGATTCTTCTTATCTGCCCAGTACTTCTTCATTCGTTCTGATCGAAGTGTTCTTAATTCGTCTGAAATCTCTACAGGCCTTCTGTGCATCATTTCAGTTGAAAATTTGTAATTCTTAAGAAAGGTGGTAATTTTATTCTTGTTCTCTGCATCTGTAATTTCGAGTCTAACTATTTTAACTATTTTGAGATCCTCTTCAATTTCTTTGATCCAGTGCCCCCCTGTCTTCTTTCCCAGATCTCTCATCACTAGTTGTCGTAAAATCTTGTTTTCTGGTAATTGTAAGATGTGAAAGAAATAAGAGGTTCTTTTCTTCTTCATCGTGCTGGTAACTGTGTCAATCTCTCGATAGTTTCATTGGGGAGGATTCTCCAGACTCCTTCAACCTGGTACTTTTTATTTATGTAAGTTCTAATAATTCTTCTTTCAGTTTTGAGGAGCTGATCAGATCTTCCTTCATTTTTAATTTGGAACAAGGTTTCGCAAGCATAAGTGGCTTCGGGCAAAGTTACAGTTACAGTTTTGTATTATTGGATCTTAGTGTCTATTGACAAGCATTTTTTGTTACAGGTTGACCAGGTTAGAAATTGTGCCTTTTTTTCATTTTGTTGGTTCTATTTTTCAATGTTGCTTTCTCGCTTAAGTTGTGCATAATGATTTCTCCAACATTAATTATGTTAATTTTTTGATCATTTATGATGACTTCTTTTATGTCAAGGGGTTTCATTGGCATGATCTCATTTTTCTCAAAGGATATTTGTAATCCTATTTTTAATGCAATTTTCTGGAGACTGGTGATCTGAGCACGGACTTCTTCCATGTCAAAGGCTAAAAGAGCTAAATCATCTGCAAACCCTATGCATTTTGTCCTTATTGAGGGTTTTGCTCCAATTTTGATTTTAGTTGAGTTTTCTTTTTTGCCAAATTTTCATGATGTAATCCAGAGCCACATTGAAGAGCAATGGGGATAATCCGTCACCTTGCCTGAGGCCTGTATTTATTGTAAAAGCATTTGACATTTCTCCCCTGAACTTTACCTTTGAAATTGTGTTGGTTAAAGTTAGTTGAATAATTTTTGTTAATTTAGGATGAAGGCCATATGATCTGAGGATTTTTAAAAGAGTGGGTGGGTCTGTGTATACTATCGTAAGCCTTTTTGAAATGTATGAATGAAATAAACAGCTGTTTATTTCTGTATTTGTAATATTCCATTATTAGTTTCAGGCTGAGAATTTGGTCTGGGCAACTTCTGTATTGGCAAAATCCTCCTTGGTATTCTCCAAGTTGTTGTTTCAGAATATTTTTTATCCTATTGTAAATTATGCGGGAGAAAATTTTGTAAGTGCATTCCGAAATGGTTATTCCTCTGTAATTGTCTGGATTAGTTTTATCTCCTTTTTTGAATAATGGATGGATTATACCTGAGGTCCAGTGTTCTGGGATTTTCTCTGTGATCCACATTTTGACTAGATGCTGATGTAAATTTATGATTGCTGGTTTCCCTGCATTTTTCCAGATTTCTGCAAAGACTAGGTCTTCACCACATGCCTTATAATTTTTTAGTTCCTTAATTGCGAATTCTACCTCATTATAGTTGGAGGAACTATTACATCTGGGTTGGTTAAAATGGGCATGACAGTATATACTTCCAATGCTTCCAGTGGGTCATCATAATTTAAAAGTTTGTTGAATGTCTCTGCAACGATCTCTGCATTTTCTTGATTACTATGGGCTAACCTTCCTGATTTATCTCTCAGCATTAATATTGGGGGTCGCATTTTTTAAGGTATTTACTGCACTATTTCTTTATTTATTTTTTAATTTTTATTTATTTTTTTATTTAAATAAATAAATTTCATTTTGATCCGTATTCACAGTACTCTAATCTGTTTGTCATATTCATACCTTGGTCTACCCCTGCCATTTTTACTGCATACACTTCCCTCAAAAACTAACTGAACAGGTCTGGTTACCCAGTTGTAATTCCTCACACTTATCACCTCCACCGCACCGGGGAGTGTTAAGATGTGTCATAGCATACTATTTCTTCTTGCGGTCAAATTTTTCCAAATCGTTCTTCTCTCACCAATTCGATTCTGTATTTCTTCATTCATGAATCAATCTATCCATCTCACCTTCAGCATTCTTCTGTAACATCACAATTCAAAAGCTTCTGTTCTCTTTCTTTCTGAGCTAGTCATCATCCATGTTTCACTTCCATACAGTGCCACACTTCAGACAAAAGTCTTCAGAAAGGTCTTTCTAATTCCTATATCAATATTCAAAGGGGGCAAATTTATTTTCTTAAGAAACACCTTTCGTGCTTGTGCTAATCTGCATTTTATGTTGTTCTCACTTCTGCCATTGTTAGTTATTTTACCACCCAAGTAACAGTATTCATCAACTTCCTTTGAGACTTCATTTCCAAATCTAATATTTCGTGCATCACCTGATGACTTTGTTCGACTGCACTTCATTACTTTTGTTTTGGACTTATTATCATCTTGTACTCCTTCTGCAAGATTCTATCCATACCATTCAACAATTTCTCCAGATCTGCAGACTCAGATAAAATAATATCATTGGCAGATCTCAGAGTTTTGATTTCCTCTCCTTGGATTGTGATTCTCTTTCCAAATTCCTTTTGGATTTCCTTTACTGCTTGTTCTTTATAAACGTTGAAAAGGAAGAGGGACAAACTGTAGCCTTGCCTCACTCTTTTCTGGATTGCTGCTTCTTTTTTCAAAGGCCTCGATTCTTATCACTGCAGACTGTTTTTTGTACATATTGTAGATTGAAGAATTGAAGTATGTTCCTGATCACCTTCAGAATCTCAAATAGCTTGGTCCAATCATCATTATCGAATGCCTTTTCTAGATTTACGAACTCCATGTATGTGGGCTTGTCGTTCTTAATTCGGTCCTCTAAGATTGGACGTGAAGTCGGAATTGCTTAAAGTGTTCCTACATTTCTTCTGAAGCCATATTGATCTTCTCCCAACAAAGTTCCAACTTGGCTCTCTATTCCTGTAAATAATACGTGTTAAAATTTTGCAGGCGTGAGATACTAAACTAATGGTGCAGTCGTTTTTACACTTGTCAGCAGGGGCTTTCTTGGGAATAGGTATAACAACATTCTGTCCAAAATTAGATGGCACTTCTCCTGTGTAATACATCTTACACACTAAATTGAATAACCTTGCCATGCTGGTTTCTCCTAAGGCAGTCGGTAATTCTGGAGGTATGTCATCAATTCCAGGTGCCTTGGTTCTAATTAGGTCTCTCAAAGCTCTGTCGAAGTCTGACCTCAAAATTGGGTCTCCCATTTCATCAGCATCAGCAGCCACTTCTTGTTCCAGAACCTTGTCATATACTTCTTTACCTAGATACAACTGTTGGGTATGTTTCTGCCATCTTTCTGCCTTGTCTTCTTTCCCTAGAAGTGGTTTTCCATCAGAGCTCTTAATATTTGTACACATAGTTTTCCTTTCTCCAAAGGTTTCCTCGATTTTCCTGTATGCAGCATCTACCTTTCCTAGGACCATACAACCTTCAACATCTTTCCACTTCTCTTTCAGCCATTCTTCCTTAGCTGTTGTGCACTTTCTATCTACTTCAATGTTTAAATGCCTGTATTCATTTTTGCCCTCCTCATTTTTTTCACTCATGTACTTTCTTTCTTTTTTTGTCAAAAAAAAGGCCATACTTTCCAGTGTTGACTCAGTTAAATGTAACTTAAAAGCTCTTCAGTTTGTCAAACACACAGGTTAAATATAAATATTATTCTACAACATACCTGTTAAAAACACATTATTAAGCAAGGGATGAAAATATACACTATTAAACAAAGATTGACATGTTTTGTTCTTAAAAGAACATCATCAGATTCAATTAAGGCACACTCAAATATTTAGAAACATCATTTATGTATATCTCTGTTTAATATTTAGAAACTTAAATTCTAGAACTTATCTTAATAATGTCCTGCTTTGTCTCCACTCCAGAAAAAAGTAAAAAAAAAAAAGAAAAGAACAGGCAGTTAATGCTCATGTACATTGGGTCACATTATGGAAGATATTCTGGCTGAAGGCCAACAACGTATGTCACAGCAGAGAAACCAGGAATCGTGTTATAAAACCTGCTAGTGGCCCTGTATATTTCTGTGTTAATTGTAGTCTTGTGTCATTTCATTTGCTGGCACCCCTTTATGTCATCATTTGAGGTTGCTAATCTAAATGTTATGCCTACTAAAAATCATCAGTCATAATGATTTGTCATTGAAGATAGTTCATATCTTTTCGATATACAATATTATCCCTGATATAATATGTGATGGATTATGTCGTCTACATAACAGTACTCTTGAGATTCTTTAAAAATCGAATGTATTTATGGTGGTGTTTCACTTGTATTTAATATTGTGTGCTTCATTGTTAGCATTGAGACTTATATTGGAATTGTAAAATTTACAGCGTTATGGATGTATCGGTTGTTGTTTCAGGACCAGTAGTGAATCTCGAAGCTGTAGTCAAGACAGAACTAGTAAGAAAAGAAGTAGTAGCAAAAATAAAAGTAAGAAGAAACGCAGTCACAGTAAAGAAAAAGAACCAAGCCACCGAAGTAAAGAAGGCCGCCATAGTAGAAGAAAGGATGATGTTCCTGACAGCAGTCGTCAAAGGAGTCGTAGCAAAGATAGTCACATTTCTAGTAAAAAGTCTAACAAGCTACAAGATAGCAGTCAACACCGAAGTGAAAACAAAACTGGCCACCGCAGTCGGAAGCGGGACAGGTCGCATGAAAACAGTCGGCATCGTAGTCGTAGTAGAGACAGTTGGAAGAGGGATAGATCTCGTGATAACAGTCAGCACAGGAGGAATCTTCCGAACAACTCCAGGAAAGAACGGAGCCGTGGTAGAACTAGAACTCGCTCTCGCTCAAGACACAGGTTAGTTTATCAGTCAGCCATGTATGTTTGCCAATGTAATCATGAGAACAATCTATCTCTTTTGGGTTTGTGAGTATCTTCTATCCTTACAGGTTCATTGCCTTTGCAGCATAACCAAAATACACAGTTCCTGTCTGAGCTAATTTATTTACTTGCATGCCCCATGATGTAGCCTCGTCTTTATTCTGTTGTGGATAATTTTTGACCGTAGTGCTGAGTTCTTTAGTCATTGACATTCTCTTTCTAAAATAAATCATATTGTTCTACCCAAGATGGTGACATTGAAGTATTGTATGTTTAAATTTAACAACTGTGTGTCGTTTGCTACGAAGATCTCACAGGACAAATTTCCATCATCCTGCCTTTGTAAGGACTGTTAGGAGTTACTGTAGAACAGTCATGAAACTAATTGCATTGTTGCTGGTTTTTCACTGAGGCAATTGCAGTTTGATTCCCTGCCAAAACTTGTGGGATTTATGAAGTGAAAGTCATGTACCTGTGGTTCGGATTCCATGTAATAAATGGAAGTCCCATGGATATGAACACTGTACGAAAAGTCATGTACAACTACAAGTTTGCTCCCTATTATTCCTGGATAGTGATAGATACAGGAAATATAAGATTATCATCATTTAGGGCATATTTTTGAGGTTAACAGTGACCTGTATTTTAATATTTTAGTGTTCATGACAGGTTGCTATTGTTCCAAATTTATTCTCTTTTCAGAAGACAGTACTAATTTGCCTTCAACCTTTGAATTTAATTTTTACTTCTTGCATTATTCTTTGCGTCCTCCTCAGCAATGTAGTACTAAGACTTTTCAAGACATACATGTGAACTGTTGCCATTCTACATTCAAACTTATCCTTGCAGATGTTAATAGTGAGACATTCAAACATCATCCAGGAGTGTTTCATTGTTGATTTCTTCTAAAACTTCCATGTTATTTGACATTGTGTTAATGAGGTCTGCTCTGCAAATAACCTCAGCCATTGTGGGTGGGGCTAACTTCCAATAAGTAACCAGGGGACCCTGACCCGTACAGAGCACGTCCCCATATGGCAGATAGAGGGCCCCTACAGTATGTAGGGCTGGTTGAAATACCCAGTGCAACCCACGGACCAACAGGTAGCCCAGTTCCTGGGGGCTTTACAGTACTGGGACAGCCTCTCTCCAGGGGTCATAAATATGGAGAGCCCTTGCCCTGGGTTATGGGTGAAGATCTCAACGGCATCTACGGTGGAGAAGATGTGCTTTGGTACAGTGGAGATGGCAGAAGAGGCAGCCCAGGTACTGGGGATTAATACAAGTAAAAAATCGCCCAACAGTTAAGCAGGAGGAAGAGGAACCAATATAATAACCCTGGTTCCCAACGGCTGTGCTAGTGGAAGAGGCTATGCCAGACAGACTGGCTACAAAGGTGCAACTCAAGTTTTGTGGAGTCTGCGGCAGTTCGTTGCAGTTCCGTTGCTTGAACCCGCATGTCTCATGCTATATGCGCTGCGGTGAATGGCTCTGGAATCATAGCGTATGGGTCACTTCCGGGCAAGTTGTAGTCCACCTTAAACAAATTCACGCCAATGGCAATTTCACTTGCTATTTGAGAGTCCAATGGTGATGGTATAAGGATGGTGGGAGCAGGTTTTGAGTCAAACTGGGAGCTTCTAGTCTGGACCTGCACGTTGGCCTTCCTGAGAACTTGTGACTACTCAGGGATCCGGTCCTGCATCTATGACTGGGCAGGCCTATTTAGGATCACTGCTGCCCACCCCGAAGGGGGAAGGCCCTAGAAAATGTGGGCTAAACATCGGTAGTCACATTCAAACCCATCTGGGAAACCGCACTCAGAGGGTTGCCCCAATTCGTGCGGTCAAAATCAATTGAAAATGAAGAACACAATTTTAACTGTAGGCACGTGGAATGTCAGAACGCTATTTGACCTGAAGGACAATAATAGGCCCGAAAGAAGGACAGCTCTTATTACCCATGAGCTAGCAAGGCTAAACATTGACATCGCTGCTCTGAGCGAAACAAGACTATCAGGTGAAGGACAAATCAGTGAAGCAAGTAGCGGATACACCATCTTTAGGAAAGGAAGAGAGGAAGGAGAAAATCGTATTCAAGGTGTTGGTTTTAAGGTCAAGACAAAGTGAGTGTATGAACATCAACTCACACCAATTGCAGTAAATGAAAGGCTTATGACCCTGCGTGTGCCTCTTTTTAAGGATAGTGCCATTACATTTATTTCTGCCTACACTCCTACTCTAAAAGATGAGGAAGGTACAAAGAAATCAGTTCTACCAACATCTGAACACAGTTCTCACCAAGATACCTGCAACCGATAAGATCTTACAGCTTGGCGACTTCAACGCTAGAATGAGTAATGATAACCGGCTATGGGAAGATGTCATGGAATATCAAGGTGTTGGGAATCGCAATTCAAATAGTCTATTACTACTTGGCCTGTGTGCTGAACATGAACTGTTTATATCACAAATACACAATTCCGACATCCCAACCGCTTCAAAACTACATGGATGCACCCACGATCCAAGCACTGGCACCTCATTGACTATGCCATTACCAGGCAATGCGACAGAAGAGATGTTCTGATTACAAAGACTGCGAGGAACATTGATGACTGTTGGACAGACCATAAACTTCTTCTTAGTCGACTCAGGATTACTATCCATCAAAAACCACATGTCCATCCTTCCAGAAGAAAATTCAACAGTGTTAAACTTCAGAATGAGGCTGTTGCCTCTGAATACCAGAATTCAATTTTAAACCATTTGTCACACAATCCAGTCAACAATAATCATGTAGATTGTGAATGGATCACACTACAAAAAATCATCAAGCAATCAGCGGAATGTGCTATTGGCTTTGAGAAAAAGAAAAGACAAGACTGGTTTGATGATGATAAAGAAGCCATAATCAACATTATCAATGCCAAGCGGATGCCTTTTTATCCTCCGTACAAGATCCATCTTCTCAGTGGAAGAGATCATGTTTTCAAGAGCTGAAGCAGAAATGTCAGACCAAAATTAGAGAAATAAAGAACAACTGGTGGCCACATAAAGTCAAAGAACTACAAAACTTGTCAGATGCCAGGGACTTGTGAAATTTCTATGCTGGATTAAAACAGATTTATGGACCTGTCGAAGCTTCATTGGGAAATTTGGAAACTACCGACAACACCACCATTCTTACAGACAATCAAGACATTCTGAGACGCTGCAAAGAGCACTTCAATTTACTTTTAAACCGCAGTTCCACTGCTGCTGAAAATTTTCTTCAGCATGTCCCACAACATCCTGTGCAACCTTGGATGTCAGTGCCACCAACCTTTCATCAACATAACAAAGCTCTTCTCAGCCTCGAACCTAGAAAGGCTCCTAGACCAGACAATATTCCTCTAGAACTCATTCTTAAAGGAGGCCTACCTCTCAATGAAGCTCTTCTCTCTGATCCTAAGGATATGGGAAACCAAATACATACCTGCAAACATGAAGAACTCTGTTATAGTCACCATCTTCAAAAAGGGCGATCGAAGCATTTGTGGTAACTACCGTGGCATATCCCTGCTGTCTATAGTAGGTAAAATATTTACCAGGATCCTGTTGAGTCGGCTTCAAACTCTATCTGAAAAGTTACTTCCCGAATCGCAGTGTGGGTTTCGCGCGTCCAGGAGTATCACTGACATGATCTTCTGTGCAAGACAGTTGCAGGAAAAATGCAGAGAACGACAGAAACCCTCGTTCTTGGTGTTTTATGCCCTGGAAAAGGCCTTCAATACTGTGCCTAGAGAGGCTGTGTGGATGGTGTTAAGGCAGTGTGGCTACCCCGAACATTTTGTTGCACTCATCTGGGCTCTTCGTGATGATATGGTTAGTCAAGTTCTCTATCAAAACAACGTGTCAGAAGAATTTCCTATTACTAGGGAATGCAGACTTTACCATCGCAACCACATGATTTAAATCTGTCATCACTGTGACCCAACTATTGCCAACCAAGCTGATCTTATGTGCCCAGCACTGTACATGCATTAAATGATTCCCTATGACCACACTTAATGTTTCATAACACCGGGTCATGTACGGGGCACTGTCACTAACAAATACTTTAACTGCATCATATGGTACACTATAACTGCGCAGAGCTTCTAAAACAGCACGAGAGCGGTTTGTAGCATTTCCTACATCAAGATAGTTCATGGAAACAACGTGCAGCTCTCTTTTCGATTCGGCTGGGACTTGGAATATGATGATAAAAACACAACGGCCCATTCTATCTGTAGTTTCATCACAGAATATGTTGATATTCTTCCCCACTAGAGCCTCTGCTGTTCTTTTCTGGTGGTCAGATTCAACTTCTAGAAAGGAAGAAAGACCTCAAATTATAACAAAATATTTTAAAATTACTGGATCAGTTTGGTACGGGTAAGATAATTCAATATGGAAATCGCACTCAAACTTGGTATCCTTCAATTTTGCGTGTGGTTTCGATGTCGTAATACCTAAACCGTACCCGATCAATGAAATCGAAACTTACCCGGTATATATACTTCACGCAGAGTTCTCACACATGGCAGCTCTTCATTTGAAAACTCAGTAATCCAGGCTCTTAGCTCTTTGCTATCCAGCTTTTCCAGAGGTATATTTGCTTTGGCAAATACTTCAACTGTGCATTTCGAGAAGTTATCTCTGGAAATTTGTTGTTGTTTACAACTACCTGACTGTATAAGCACAGAAGATTGCTTTCTTTGAGACGTGCTAGCAGCAGGAGTTGAACTTTAGTTATCGCATCGCTTACCCACGTGTTTTTCAGATTTAATGTGTTTCACAGAGCTATCTTTTTTTCCCCACCCAACTCGGCAATTCCGATACTTGCAAAACACTGTCGCTGAATCTGTGGCATATAAATCATCCTTTGCATATTGCTGAGCCCTTTCGTGCGCGGTTTTTGTCATGCACCCCATAACCTAAACGATCGCTCAACTTTTTACTCTTCACTAGTTTCAATTTTGAACAACAGGAAAACAACGCTGGGTCTATCTCGTTATTTCCGTGACACTCGATTTACATTTCAATAATAATCTATACAGATCTTATTCCCCTTGCTATTCCCATTGTAAATATCGATTAAAGTCAGCAAGCAGCAATCGATCGGAACGGTCGAAAGATTTATGCATCATATTTTGAGTATTTCTGACGATTTTTCTGAAATATGTTGTTTGCACCAGTAAAATAGCACCTTTTTGCAGAATTTGCACCAAAATCGCATAATCATACTAATTTAGCATTTTGTGTCGCAATTCGCATTTTGTCGCACTTCTATTTATACGTAAAAATTATTTTATTGCACATTAGAATTACCGTAGGCTTGGATTCAGTACAAGATTCAAAAGTTTGCATTTATTGCAAATGCGATTTTTTCAGGTCCCTACCTATTACTAATGGACTAAAGCAAGGTTGTGTGCTCGCACCTACGCTGTTTGCCTTGTACCTGACAGCTATGCTTTATGAGACATCTGGCAACAATGCAGGTGTAGGAATTAGTTACAGACTTGATGGATGGATTTTTAATCAGTCAAGACTCCGCTCTAAAAGACTTATCCATCTCACCCAGGTTACTTAACTGCAATATGCAGATGACAATGCTACTCCAGCTCATTCTCCAGAGGACTTTCAATTGTCAGTCCATTGCTTTAAGACTGCTTATGAGCATTTTGGCCTGTCTATCAACATTCAGAAAACTAAGGTTTTAGCCAACCTGCTCCAGGAACTAGTTTGGCTGACTTCAACATTACCATGGTCTCAGATACATCTCTGGAACAAAAGACTTCTTTCCCTACCTTGAGAATATTCTCTCGCCTCGTTGTACCTCGGAGATGGATGTAGAAAATAGAATACGAGCTGCTCATTGTGCTTTTGGACGTCTATCCCGCAAAGTCTTTTCTAATAAAAGACCTAAATATATCCACTGGGTTCGTACCCCACTGTCGGCAGCCCTGAAGATGCTTTTCCGTGGTTTCCCATTTTCACACCAGGCAAATGCTGGGGCTGTACCTTAATTAAGGCCACGGCCGCTTCCTCCCCGCTCCTAGCCCTTCCCTGTCCCATCGTCGCCATAAGACCTATCTGTGTCGGTGCGACGTAAAGCAAATAACGAAAAAAAAAAAAAAAATATATATATATATATATATATATATATCCACTAAACTGATGGTGTACCAAGCTGTCGTTGTCTCCACTTTATTGTATGGATGTGAAACATGGACTCTATACCACTGTGACATCAAGAAATTGGAACGTTTTCATCAGCAGAAGCTTTGGATCATTATGAACATCAAATGGAAGGATTATGTCTCCTATGTTGTAGTACTTGAAAGGGCACAGATGAACAGTATAGAAGCTTCCATCATAGGTCACCAGCTTAGATGGATTGGTTATGTGCAACGCATAGATGACAACAGGCTACCCCAACAGATACTATACAGTGAACTCAGTTCTGGCAGGAGGCCATGTGGTGCACCTCTGAAATGCTACAGGTATCAGCTCAAAAAACCTTGAAGAGCACAAACATTGACCCCAATAATTGGCACACACTTGCTGGCGCGCAATCACATCCACTGCTGTATTGCAGTTTGAAACTGAGTGTCGAAGGCTGCAAACAGAAACTCGGACAAACTCAACCACGTTCACCCCCTTCTCTCAGGTGTACCAAATGTGATCGCATGTTCTATGCAAGTATTGGCCTGATGAGTCATCAATGTCATTTACACAAAATGGACTGTACATGAATTGCAAATGAAAAACATACACTCGGATACGAGTAGTGGCCGCCGACGATGAATGACGTCTGCTAGTTCACTTGAAGATCCCTTATTCATGGGCTTCCACCCTAAGAGATGATGAATGTGCTTAGTGGCAATTAACCTTTTGTATTCATTGAGGATGGCGCCAACAAAGACAGCTTATGTTAACTTGGAGAGGCATGATACAGGAAAACAGATTGTGGGCAGACCAGAACCGACTGGATGGACATCATAAAGATGGCCCTTGGAGATCGGGGAAGGACACTGGAGGACGTCATTAACAAAATAACATATCTCAATAAGACAGAGTGGAAGAGGCTCACCAATAGTACCTAGGAAACTGGAACGGTAAAATGATGATGATGATGATCATCATCATCATCACACTGGATCCTCTGTGACTCAGGTGGCAGTGTGCTGACCTTCCACTGCTGAGTTCTGTGGTTCAAATCCCAGTCACTCCATGTGAGGTTTGTGCTGGACAAAGTGGAGGCGGGATAGGTTTTTCTCCGGGTACTCCGGTTTTTCCTATCATCTTTCATAGATAATTAAGAGTTTAACAGTTCCACCTTTTCAATACAAAATTTTTGCAATGCGGTTTACAGTACAAGTAAAACTTTTATTTGGTACTAGTTTTGACCTAAGGTCCTGGTCATCATCAGCCAATAACACAAATTACACAACATATCAAATGGTCCATAAACAATGTACATATGCCATAAACATTAATAAGAAACATGTAAGAGTTAAAATTAGACAGATTTGAATATTGTGGTTTGATGCTATAAAGTTAAAAGTTGAAGATGAAGAATAGTCACAAAGGTGATAAAAGTTTTAAATTGTGCATGAATTGCATTAAAATAAGGCACTTGACTGCTGTTAAAGAATGATTGAAGTTGATAAGTCTAGATGCTGAAGATTCATAAAACTTGTGTATCTTTCGCTACAAAGTTCTGATAGCTATATGTCATTATATAGTAGCAGTGGCATTTATAAAATAAGTTATGCACAGCTATTCTAGTTATTCCAGCAACACTCTCCAATATCATTTCATTTCGTCTATCGGTCATTAATCATTGCCCCAGAGGAGTGCGACAGACTTCGGCAGCCGGCACAATGCCTGTTCCCGCTGATGGATGGGGGCTTCATTCATTCCATTCCTGACCCAGTTGAATGACTGGAAACAGGCTGAGGATTTTCATTATTATCACAAAATCCTGTCCAACAGTCATATTGGCCTG
Source organism: Anabrus simplex (assembly GCF_040414725.1). Taxonomy (NCBI): domain Eukaryota; kingdom Metazoa; phylum Arthropoda; class Insecta; order Orthoptera; family Tettigoniidae; genus Anabrus; species Anabrus simplex. Next base: position 409,341,577 of record NC_090267.1, on the reverse strand, counting down.
TGAATGCAGGTAGTTTGTTGGCAATAACACATTGTTATTAGAGTAACTCAAGCTTGAATGTCGTGAAGAATTGGCAGAAAGCGCCTTAATTGCCTGTTGCAATAGATTTGATTCATATTCAGACATGCCAACTCTCCCGATTTAAGCGGGAGACTCCCGATTTATCATCGTTCTTCCCGATTTCCAGATTGCCAGGACCGATCCCCCGATTTTCAGGGCAGTTTCAGTAATTTTCGTAATATTTTAAATTATAATCATTATAAAATATCAAAGCCATCTTATTAATAGTGCTATGGTAGTACTTCTTCTTGTCGTTTGGGCCTACTGAGGACCACGGGGCTTGTTTCGACTCCTTGTATGGAAATTCTGTTTTTTTCTTTGCCCAGAAAGCTTTCATCTTCTGGCTGTGTGCTTGTTTCCTTTCCTCGGTCCACTTCGGTCGGGTGGTGCCTGTACTCTGTCTACTGGTGAGAGACTCTGGAAAGACACCTTGAAAGGTTAACTGCCGGAATAATACACGATCCTGTATGGTTTGTTCTGAAATCCCCAGCTGTTCTAAGTCAGACTTCACTGTGGTGATCCATTTATTTATGGACGCTTTCCCTTTGCCTGTAATGGTAAAGATCTTGCTGGTAAGTCTGTAAGTACTCATACGAGTCAAATGCCCATAGAAAGTCAATCGCCTCTTCCTCATGGATGTAACTATGTCTTCTTGATGGTCATAGATCTCTTTGTTGTGCATTATCCTGTAAGTACCATCCCCTTCTCCTATTGGTCCTAAAATCCTCCTTAGTATTTTTCATTCCTTCAGCTCTAGCTTCCTCGCTATGGTAGTACTTATTATTATAACTGATCATATACAGTCGTATCAGCACACTAAATGATATTTCAAAACCGGTTTTCTGACTCTAAGGTTGAAATTATTTTAAAACATTTGATTTCACATGAGTGTGTTGTCACAATGAGTTAAAACAAGTTTTAAACAGTTAAAATGGAGCCCTGTTGAGATCAAGATAGGAAGGGCTAGCTTATTCTCATGTTTAGGCTGTTGATCTAGCATTAGACAAATGTTCAGCTTTAAGTACGGAGCACGCTGGAAGCATACGATAATACGCCACCTCAAGGTTGTGAACAGTATGGTGCTTGCGACTGTTTCATTTAACATACATACATACATTATCATTATAGACTGTTATGCCTTTCAGCGTTCAGTCTGCAAGCCTCTGAGAATTTACTAAACGTCGCCACAATTCTCGGTTTGCAACTAGTGTTGTGGCCTCGTTTAGTTCTATACATTTTATCTTTAAATCGTTAGAAACCGAGTCTAACCATCGTCGTCTTGGTCTCCCTCTACTTCTCTTACCCTCCATAGCAGAGTCCATTATTCTCCTAGGTAACCTATCCTCCTCTATTCGCCTCACTTGACCCCACCACCGAAGCCGGTTTATGCGTACAGCTTCATCCATCGTGTTCATTCCTAAATTAGCCTTTATCTCCTCATTCCGAGTACCCTCCTTCCATTGTTCCCACCTGTTTGTAGCAGCAATCATTCTTGCTACTTTCATGTCTGTTACTTCTAACTTATGAATAAGATATCCTGAGTCCACCCAGCTTTCGCTCCCGTAAAGCAAAGTTGGTCTGAAAACAGACTGATGTAAAGATAGTTTCGTCTGGGAGCTGACTTCCTTCTTACAGAATACTGCTGATCGCAACTGCGAGCTCATTGCATTAGCTTTACTACACCTTGATTCAATCTCACTTACTATATTACCATCCTGGGAGAACACACAACCTAAATACTTGAAATTATCGACCTGTTCTAGCTTTGTATCACCAATCTGACATTCAATTCTGTTGGATTTCTTACCTACTGACATCAGTTTAGTCTTCGAGAGGCTAATTTTCATACCATACTCATTGCACCTATTTTCAAGTTCAAAGATACTAGACTGCAGGCTTTCGGCACAGTCTGCCATTAAGACCAAGTCGTCAGCATAGGCCAAACTGCTTACTACATTTCCACCTAACTGAATCCATCCCTGCCATTTTATACCTTTCAGCAGATGATCCATGTAAACTACGAACAGCAAAGGTGAAAGATTACAGCCTTGTCTAACCCCTGTAAGGACCCTGAACCAAGAACTCATTCTACCATCAATTCTCACTGGTGCCCAATTGTCAACATAAATGCCTTTGATTGATTATAATAATCTACCTTTAATTCCATAGGCCCCCAGTATAGTGTACATCTTTTCCCTCGGTACCCTGTCATATGCTTTCTCTAGATCTACAAAACATAAACACAACTGCCTATTCCTCTCGTAGCATTTTTCAGTTACCTGGCGCATACTGAAAATCTAATCCTGACAGCCTCTCTGTGGTCTGAAACCACACTGGTTTTCATCCAACTTCCTCTCAACGACTGATCGTACCCTCCCTTCCAAGATGCCAGTGAATACTTTGCCTGGTATACTAATCAATGAGATACCTTGATAGTTGTTGCAATCCTTCCTGTTCCCTTGCTTATAGATATGTGATTACTGCTTTTGTCCAATCTGAAGGTACCTTACCAACACTACATGCTAATCTTACTACTCTATGAAGCCACTTCATCCCTGCCTTCCCACTATACTTCACCATTTCAGGTCTAATTTCATCTATTCCTGCTGCCTTATGACAGTGGAGTTTATTTACCATCCTTTCCACTTCCTCAAGCATAATTTCACCATCATTTTCCTCCTCCCCATGAGCTTGGCTGTTTGCAACACCACCAGGATGATTTCCTTTTACATTGAGAAGATGTTCAAAATATTCCCTCCACCTCTCCAGTGATTCCCTGGGATCTATTATGAGTTCACCCGAATTACTCAAAACACTGTTCATTTCCTTTTTCCCTCCCTTCCTAAGATTCTTTATTACTGTCCAGAAAGGTTTCCCTGCTGCTTGACCTAGCCTTTTCAGGTTATTACCGAAATCTTTCCATGACTTCTTTTTGGATTCAACAACTATTTGTTTCGCTCTGTTTCTTTCATCTATGTACAAATCCCTGTCTGCCTCGGCCCTTGTTTGGAGCTGTTTCTGATAAGCCTTCTTTTTACGTTTACAGGCTGCTCTCACTTCATCATTCCATCAAGATGTTCACCTTTTCCCATCTTTACACACAGTTGTTCCTAGGCATTCCCTTGTTGTTTCTACTATAGCATCCCTGTATTCCACCCATTCACTTTCTATATCCTGAACCTGCTTACTGTCTACTGTTCGAAACTTCTCACTAATCATATCCATGTACTTCTGTCTAATTTCCTCATCCTGGAGATTTTCTACCCTTATTCGTTTGCAGAAAGATTTCACTTTCTCTACCCTAGGCCTAGAGATATTTAGTTCACTACAGATCAGATAGTGGTCTGTATCATTGAAAAATCCGTGAAAAACTCGTACATTTGTAACTGATTTCCTGAATTCAAAGTCTGTTAAGATATAGTCTATTAGGGATCTGGTACCCCTAGCCTCCCATGTGTAGCGGTGAATAGCCTTATGCTTGAAGAATGTATTCATAACAGCTAAACCCATACCAGCACAGAAGTCCAGCAAACGCTTCCCATTCCCATTAGCTTCCATATCTTCCCCACATTTACCAATCACCCTTTCATATCCTTCAGTTTTATTACCAACTCTCGCATTGAAATCGCCCATTAGCACTATTCTATCCTCGCTGTTGACCCTGACCACGATGTCACTCAATGCTTCATAAAAATTGTGAAAAAAATCCATTTTTAGTTTTTTACGTTCCCATAATGTTTATACCTTGTACTTTCTTTTTGAGCTTTGTTTTATTTAAATATCAGCCATGTAAAGCCCTTTGCGGCCATATAAATGACCCGGTGCAAGTGGGCTTTGCCGCCCATAGACACTATTCTCATGAATATCTTTCGTTTTGTTTTTCGAAGATTTTGAATTGAGCGCGCGGTTTGAATGTAAAAAATTTTGTTGCTGTAGGTCTTTATGTTGGCTATTCTGATGGACTATCGATATAGTGAGTGGAATTGGCGCTTATTTCATTGATGTAGCTTGTCCATGTGTTGAATGTAAACAAAGAGTTGTGATCTCACGTTTTGTGTTTATCATTCGTGTTTTAGGCCTACTCTGCTTTTCTGTAATTTCTTAAATGTTACATTTGTAATAAGTGTATTATAAATGATCCATAAACAATAACAGTATCTACTTAGTGCAAGCAGCTTAGTTTTTGAGGTTGGGATTTGTGAGGTTTTGTAATTATCAGTGTACATAATGGGCAGAAGTATTGAGACTTGTCGTCGCCGGAAGAAACCACCTAGTAAAGTGTTGGATAAAGTGAAAAAATGCCATTTCTAACAGGAATAAAAATGTAAGTACTATTTTACAAGATCAAGTTGGAGAAGTTAAAATCCCCACACCAAATATTGTGCCTGGGGAATGCATAATGTAATTTGGGCTAAGTGTCTGAAGAAAGTGTTTATGTCAAATAAAGAACTGTAGATTGCTGTAACATCAGCAATTGCTGAATTCAACATGGGTTGTGAAGCAAGTGAGAAAAAGGTAGTGTTAGGGGTGTTAAAGTTAGCAGCTCAGGACAGAAAATTAGTGTAATGAGAGACAAGCGTAGAATTGACCACAGTAGAGTGTCTGGGTATGAAGGGTTCAAAACAGCCCGAAGGAAACTAAAACTCTCAAAACTGCTAATGAGGCCAGGAAGAAGGCAGCAGGGGGTCCAACATATGGTGCTGGGGAGTTTTAAGTCAACTAGATTCAAATACTGGACTATTGTTCATCTCAAAAATTTCAATCTCTTTTTCCTCAGGATTTATTTTCCAGCACTTTTCAAGATTCAAAATGCTCCTCATGCCACAGTTTTCAATCACTATACTTGAAACTTTTAGAATAGTTTCAGATACAACATAATAACAAACTGATGAGCGAATTTTAAAATACATGCAATAGTTCAGTGACAATCTAGTTTTATCTCATTATGATCATCATAAAATATATTTAAAAAGTTAAGCCTATGTGAAATAATTTGTTCCTTTCAGTGTAATTAAAATTTGTCAAAACCCACACATCACTTCTTTTATATTGGTCTTTTAAAACCAAGATTTAATTTTACGCCAGATCTGTTGAGCCGTTTGGCATGAGGAGCATTTTATAAATACATCGAAAATTGTTAAAAATATTGATAAATTTATGAATATCTCAAAAACTATCATTGACAGAAACTTGAAACTTTGTATGCTGTATCATGCTGATACTGACATTAAATGATCAAAATTCTAAGGTGATAGAATGAAAACTGTAGATTTTAGGATTTTCACAGATGCATTGCCTTAAATGGTGAATACAGAGACACAATTCTTGTCCTAATTCCTCCAACTGACAAATCTACCCACATCATTCGCTCATTTACGTGCCTAACAGAAACTATGTTGCGTGCAGTGGTATTCCTGATAAAGAACCCTACCCCAGACTCTGCCCTTCCCTTTCTATCACCCGTCCAGTACACTTTATAATCTCCTATCTCTTCCTCATTATCTCCCCTTACCTGAATATCACTTACTCCTAGCACATCCAGATGCATCCTCTTTGCTGACTCAGCCAGTTCTACTTTCTTTCTTCCATAATCCCCATTAATATTGATAGCTCCCCATTGAGTTCCATTTCGTTCGCCAAGTTGTTTCCAAGGAGTCCCTCGCCTGTCAAATGGGAGTGGGACTCCATTACTCCCATAGGTCCGAGGCTTGCTTAAAATGTTCTGAGCTCGGTAAATTCATGAAGCAGGATGCTACCCTACTTGCACATAGTCCAAGTGAGGATCTCTCCTCTAGCGGGTTATGGACCACCGGTGAATTGTATAGTCCTAGCCTCCTGAGCACAAGGAGGGCCACGACTCAGAATATGTCCGAGATGCCCATTCCCATTCCATAGCAACTGGTATCCCGACTCTCAGGACCACTTACTAGGCCACTCAGCCGTTGCCCATGGTTCACGAACTAGGACGTGACTACAGTAACCCACAAACATGAACCATTTTTCATTTAAAATTTTAAATATTTTCAAAAATTATTTTTTATAGTTTTATGTTGAAGGATGAGAAGTCGCCTGTTCCTGAAGTTCAGGTATTCACATATAAATAATGAAATATGTATATATGTAGGGCAAATCGAGTTGTTAATGTATTGAATTACAATGAATTCATACATGTTCCGCCATCAGTGATGTGTCGTAGTACGTCGCGATTCGCTGCCAAATTTCTCCTGATTTTTTACTTTTGAAAGTTGGCATGTCTGCATATTCTTCGATTGCACACTGCATGACTACTTAACAGTATAAAAAGGATATTCAAATTCAATCCCTTTCAGTGTCATGTTCAGCAGCGTGTCCATGTCAAGTAATTCTAATTGATCCTGAATTTTCTGAAACTTATTCCAAGCATCTTGTAGTTTGAGAAACCTAACTTCAAGAATGTCTTGCGAGCTCTTTTACTGTTCAGGAAACATCCACAAGTGGGTTACATTTGGCGTAATGATGCCACAAGCATTTATTAAATCTTCAATTTGCTTAGCAGACATTGTAAATGGATAGGAATGGAGAGAAAGAAAACTCAACAGAACTTTTTTCTTAACTTTGTAACTTATAATGTAATTATCCCTCGAGTTTGCGTTACCCTTAGTTCTGTATCGCCTTACATAAGTACTGAAAATCTATGCACATTACCTGAAGTGTTTTATATAGTGGTGCATGTTTTCTGTACCTCTATGTTTGGTTTTATTTCTACATTTGTGTAGATTGGGATTAGCCCTCATTTTAATCATCATGTATCGTTGAATAGTCTATGGATTCAAAATCTGTGATTAAATTTCTTTTAGTGCTGCCATTGATGCTTTCACAGCCCGTACTTATAGACATGATTTAGGCTTTTGGGCTTATGCCATGTCAAGAAAATAAGGTGAAATTCTTTACGTTTCACAGAGAACCTTGCTCTAGCATCTTCAGAAGAAAATCTTTACTGTCCGTGAGAAAGGCTTCTCATACAATAATGTGTTTGAATTTAGACGTTGTAATAGAAGTGGAAATGGTATGTTCATTCATCACCAGATGGCTCCCTAGATGCGGTACAGCGCTAGCGTTCGAAGTGGAAGCTGACGGAACCATCAGAATCAGTCAGAGAGGGTCACATAACATGTGTACGCACATATGAAGGTATGACATTGACACAAGCCTGGAATGAAACATCTGGCACCCCCTGCGGGTGGGGGATGCACGTGTAGAATACACCCGCGGTATCCCCTGCCTGTTCTAAGAGGCGACTAACAGGGGCCCAAGGGGCTCTCAACTTGGGAGTGTGGATTGGCGACCACGGGGCCCTTAGTTGAGTCTTGGCATTGCTTCCACTTACTTGTGCCAGGCTCCTCACTTTTGTCTATTCTGTCCGACCTCCCTTGGTCAACTCTTGTTCTTTTCCGACCCTGTCAGTATTAGAGCATTCGAGGCCTAGGGAGTCTTTCATTTTCACGCCCTTCGTGGCCCTTGCCTTACTTCATCCGTTACTTCATCTTTCGAAGTGACGGATCCCTTCTTTCTTCTTCTTTTCTCTCTTTACCTCCTGTGGGTGGGGGACGCAGACGAATAATAAACCCACGGTATCCCCTGCCTGTCATGAGAGGCAATTAAAAGGGGCGACCAAGGGATGATTAACTTAGAACCATGAAACTACTTTTGATTCGTACCATCACGCGGGGAACACCATGGGTTGCCTGTACTTGCGAGTAGTACCACTATATTAGGTACGAAATAGGTTTGTGATTAGTAACAGTAAAGAGGCTGGTCTGTGGGTTTCCAGTACCCGTGCGTCGTACCCATGTGAACAACACTGCGGGTCTGGGCGTTGCCTGTGAGCTGTACCACTATATGAGCGACACCGTGGGTCTGCGTTGCCTTTGATTAATACCCACTATGTGAGGAACACCACGGGATAGTACTAGTCCCTGTGGTTAGTACACCTAGGTGAGGAACCTCATTGGTTTGCGTTGGCTGTGAGTGGCGCCATTGTGTGAGAAACACCATAGGTCTGCGTTACCTGTACAAAGTACAATACTTGTGAGTAGTACCATCTTGTGTGGAACACCGTGAGTCTTCGCTACTTTTGATTAGTACCCCAATATGACAGATACCACGGTTCTACTTAACTCACGACATGTACCATTCTGAGGGGCCTTAGACCTGGATTTTGGACTCCTTTAGACATCAAGCATCCTCGATTCAGGATTGTGCTTTGTAAGTGGTTGGTCCCTTGGTCAGTCATACTATTATTTATGATATTTTTTGAGTTGAATCCACTGTTTTTTGTTTGCTTGTATTTTGTTTTTTGTTTTTTTGGGGTCATGTCCATCCATTCATTCTTCATGACATTTTTTTATTTTTATTTTAGTCAGTGGATGATTTTGAACTTTTTGTTGTCATTTCATTTCGTACCATTGGGGGCCGATGACCTCGATGTTAGGCCCCTTTAAACTACAAGCATCATCATCAGCATCACGAAACGTCTGGCGATGAGGAACATACGAATTTGGAAAACACCAAACGAAATAACAGTAGTGAAGGGATACGGAGGGGAACTACCTACGTGAATCCTTAATGGCTGGCAACCAGGTATTACTTAATTGATAGCCAGTGTCCCTGTCGAAGGTGTAATGGCTAATGTTACACCTTCAGGTAGTATGCTTTCTGTCACGTGTCCAGGAGAATCTTCTTGATTGTCATCACTGCCATCACTGTCACTTTCACTTAGTTCAGGAATTAGTTCATCACCTGAGTCTTCATTGAATAGGATGTCGGCAATTTCGTCAACACTTATATTGTCCCTAAGCGCCTTGGTTACACTTTAGTACATGACTATACACACGCTTGTGCAATCACAAACCAACTACGCAGCTAGCTTGGCCAATACTAGCCTTCGTTCAAAAATGGAATAAAAAAATGCATTGGAAGGGAAAATCTCCAAGGCCATGTGGTTTCTGGTGAGCAGAAGCAGGTAGAAGCATTCACAATTACCCTGATCTCTGTTGCACATATTTGTGACAAAAATAAACCACAGCTGTGTAGGAACAGCTACAATTCAAGGTTGTGCTTATCCGGGCTAACGTTGATACGGTCCAGAGCATGGCCATGCGCTATAGGCAATAACTTGGATACGGGCGTGAATGTGTTAAGCCTGAAGCACCAGGCTGATTTTCTGTTGGAGTTTCCTTCCTTAGCCTTTGAAGTTTCCACTTCTAACTGCAAGGCAGCAATTCCTATTCTGTTTACCGTGAATAGGAGGGTTGCTTCTTCCGCCAGTTCCACCGTTCCTAAGTCCCTCTTCTCCACCTTCACTGCTGTTGAGGTCTTCACTGTAAACCTGGCAAGGGACCCTTACATGGGACTGTGTCTGCTGGACCAAAGTTTTTTAAAGAGGTGTTACTCTTCTATCACTCACCCTTTGTCCTGACATGCAACAGGCAGAGCCTGGCTTCCCAAACATTGGGCCCAGGTTGGTGGGGTTAGCACATTTATATGGTTGCAAATTTTTTCTTTGTACCAAATGAACTGCCATTATTGGCACGTACGTTTCGATTTTCTTTTCTGAAATGTGAAACAAGTTCTGTTCCTAGGAGAGGATACCCTAGAAGACGTGCTGTTTTATGAATCACTACAGATATCAGAGCTCAGACTTGGGATTGAGTTAATAATTTCCGCAATTAGGAAAAAAGTCCATTAGCTCAGAACACTGTTTACGATGAAACTTCCACTGAATTAATCAGTGTAGTTATTAAATGAAATCTGTATCCTCTGCCAAGCACGGCATTTTTCTGCGGAAATGATAAAAAGAGATTTTAATTCGTGTTGGTACAGTGGTTTGGTTTATTTTCCACAACTTCAAGTAAACTACGTACTTAAGGTATGATGCTACATGATGATGATTTCATGGACCATATAAGGCAGTGTAATACTGTAGTGTAATATCTTTTGCATCCTTCTTTGTTAAACATAGTCACATTCCAGGATTAGGTTCTTACTGCTTTGATTCAGGGGATGATTCATAGGTACATTTCAGATTAACTGCCTACTGAAAGTTGCCAAGCATTGTACGGCCAGCTTTATCTGATAGCAAAGAAAATTCATTGTGAAAATTTTATAAATTTCTCTCTTAATCCAGAGACAATTGAAAGACTCTCCAACATTTTATTAAATAACTCATACGCTACATCGTAATGGTCATAATGTTAGCAAAGCAATGAGGCAAGAAATAACAATTCATCAGGCACGTTTTGTCGATTTCGATTTATAATTTGTAGATAGCGTATCTCTAGATCAGCATAGATGTAACAGTCTGACCGCAGACAAGATAGCTGGGGTGTTCTTTTCGGAAAATGGTGAACCACCAGGTTATCGGTACATTTTAGCACATGGTAGACAAGAAGGCCCGAAGCTACTTTCTACTTAAAGCACACACTGTGACACTGTCATGTATACACTACTGTATTTCCATCAGGGGAACCTGGCTGGGACAAGGAACTTACACATACTGTCAGTAGGTGTCAAGCAAATAGGTGATTAGAAAGGAAAAAAAAAAAAGTGCTTCAATCAATCTGCTTCGGGCTTGCAATCAGAGAAGATTTCTCACATTTACATCAGGCCAAGAAACTAGGGTTGGGCAGACCAGAACAGTCAGTTGTTCCGGAACATTAGGAGCTTGAGGTGGAGTGTTTCGGTACAGTGTGCCGGCACACAGGACTGTAACTGTGCAGTAGAGAGAACTTCGTGAGGCAACATGACATGCTCCGTGGCAGCGTGGAAAGTGCTGCTGTACCGGACGTGCTATGTGTTGTTACAGCCAGCATAAAGCTGCACAGAACATGAAGGAACAGTCGGAACACGGAAATTTGTGCCCAATAATCACGTGTAAAGGCTGCCTTTAGCTTAAGATTTTTCAGTCAATATGAAATACACATAACACGGTTACAATATCAGTACAGGTGTTTAAAAGTAACTAATCCAAGGATATTTTCACCAGTTGAATGTATTGGACTGTATGGTGAGTAATTAGGGCCAGGATAAAACTTCACGGCATGCGAAAAAGCGTACACCACCTTTCCAATACTTATCAGTTCTTATATTTAGGATACAAATATTACAACTGGTGTTATAAGTTGGGACATGTTTCGCTTAACTGTCGTAAGCATCCTCAGCCAAAATAAACCTTAGCCTAAAGTTTGGTCAGGGCCCCGAACCTAGTGACCTTAAAGTATATGGTTCCCTAAGATCCGATATTTATATTAGAGAAAATCAATACCCTTAAAACTAGTCTGAAAATTTCTAACAATGTTCGACATAGCTAAGAGTAAAAACACTACAATCATATTGATGGAGGTTAAAACATAAAACACAACATAGAGCTGATAGTGAAGTAAATAAAATCTTACAGGTTATCATATTGCTATCAGTCAATCAATAAAAATGATTATTTTATGTTCATTGGAATGAAGAAGGTAATTAGAATAGTCACTAGTTGAAACATGTCCCAACTTATAACACCATATGTAATGTTTGTATCCTAAATATAAGGACTGATAAGTATTGGAAAGGTGGTCTATATTATTGCTCGTATTTTAATGTTTAGAATCTGATATCCAGTACGGTCTACAATGAGATTTATTACATGTAACGCAAAAAAGCAGTCAGAACTCTGAAATACGCACCCAAAAAATTATGTCTAAATGTTGTTTTTAGGATAAGAATGTTTTCATTCATTCTGAAATACACCTGTCGCAGTTACACTGGCAGTAGATGTGTTTACAAATGTCACAATGTTATTTTCACCAGTTAAAAATATACTCGCACAGTTAAAGAAACATTCGTCAGTAGGCCTACTCTATTTAGATACAGAACATACAAGCAAAACATGAAAATAAAAATTAACCATACAAGCAAAACACGAAGATAAAAATTAAACACTATATACAAGCGAAACAGGATATTAAAAATTAAACTGTACAAACAGAACACAAAAATAAAAATTGTGGGATGTTTAAGGTAGAAATGTCTTGTCATTGTGCCGGTTGAGATCCCTTTGCAGACAAAATAGAAGAACATAAATTGCATTTCACTCTGTCTGGTTTTATTCTAGTAAAAATGTCCTAAATAGGACTGCGGTGCGACGTTATGCAAAGTTTACAGTTTTTCGTACGGTTATATTACTAGGCTTCGATGAAAATACTCTTACAAAACAGTTGAAAACAAAACAGAACACATTACGATATTCGCATGTACCGAAGGCCAGTTGCCGGTGCAACGGAACTCACAAAACAAAGAGGATATGACAGAAGACGGAACACGGAACACTTTAACACATGGCGGCACACAGCCGGTATCGACAGTCAGCTAGTAGATTCACAATTAAGTATTTATTATTTTCCACCTAGTCGATACAATGATTGCTTAAGGCAATTTAATGGTTAAAAGTGGTACATGTTTCGTATTTTATCAACATCTTCAGCCACATAACACTGTTTAGATGAAAAAAATATATAAATTGACAAAGTAATGCTTAAGAGGAAGTGTCCTTAAAATTAACATAAGATAAATTTATAAATTGACCTTTTTTCATGAATTATTAAGAAAATAATATTCATTTAGGACATATTCTCTATGGAATATTCTACAAGTGTTTCCTTGACGACTGCTTTCAATTGTAGAAATAATTTATATATTTTCTCTTGAGTTTTTTGTTTGTTTTAATGTTGTCAATCTTATGTTAATTTTAAGGACACTTCCTCTTAAGCATTACTTTGTCAATTTATATATTTTTTCATCTAAACAGTGTTATGTGGCTGAAGATGTTGATAAAATACGAAACATGTACCACTTTTAAATATTAAATTGCCTTAAGCAATCATTGTATCGACTAGGTGGAAAATAATAAATACTTAATTGTGAATCTATTGAAGTGCGATACGGACTATGAAACTGATTTTAGTAGGCTAGTAGGCGAAGGGCAGTGCAGGGGGGCACTGCAGATGGGATAGCGAGTCACTATCTCAGTCTCGCTTGAGAATGTTTCGGAACAATTGACACTCGGTGTTCTGGAACAGCGGAAAACAACTATGCACCAGTACAGTGTACCGAAACAGGGACATAGTGCCCAACCCTACAAGAAACTATCCCATCGGTACTTAGTCGATCATTATACTCGAGTTGAGGCTCAAAGATTTTAATCAGAAATCCTTAAGGGTGGAACAGTTACAAGGGCTACAAGATTTTGTAGTTAATCAAGCTCAAGAAAATAACCTTATGGCTGGAAGAACCTTTCAGGGAAGTCCGAGAAATATGCAGCAGTGTTACTAGGACACTATGTTAATAGTTAGGAAGTATGGAAAACCTGATGTTTTCTTCATGTTCACTTGCAATCCCATATGACCTGATATTAGATCTGCTTTTTAGCATGATGAAACTCCTGCCGAGAGACCTGATATTATTTTACGTGTTTTCTCACTAAAACTGGAAGAACTTAACAAATGACAGCCAGGAGACATAAAGGGAGACTCCTTAGCTACATTTTATTATCAAAGATAACACTACAATCAAACCTAACTTCAACTACGGTCTCAAGGAGTTTCTCCTGGTCTACATAGAAACTTAAATTCCATCAAAACTTTTAGTCAAATAGTGCTAAGATTGATAAAGTGAAAAAACATGTCCTTGGCAAAGTCATTGCATATATGTGTGTCATAGAGTTAAAAAGAATAGTGAGGAATAAATACCACACTGTCAGAAGTTATTGATACTCAAAGACTAGCAAATTTCGTGAACCTGAGGACATTGACAATTTTGCGTATGAAAAATTACTGGACAGAGAATGATTTGCTACGCTATGTGATAGTGCCATATCCTGCATAGTTCATGGACCATGTGGCATGCGTAATTCCAATGCACCATGCATGAAAGGTGGCATATATAACAAAGGATATCCAAAAATGTTCCAAGAGGAAATTGTTCACCATTCGGATAGATATCCCATTTATAAGAGGAGAAATACTACAAAAGGTAGCAAAAACAGTGTGGATATTGACAGTAGAGACATTTTGCCATAGAACAGATTTTTCATTTTGAAGTATAATGCTCATATTAATGTTAGAAATATATTCTCTTTAAGTAGGTTTATAAAGGGATGCTGCAAACATGGCATTTTTTTTATTAGTTACAATGTTCAAAATTATAATGAGATACTGAGCTATACCAGTATAAAATATGTTAGTGCTTACAAAAGTTGTTGGCGATTATTCGAAATTGAAATGCAAGAACAGTTGCACACTATTGTCCACCTTGCTGTTCATGAACCACTTCATCAGAATATATATTACAGGCAAAGGTTAGAACAACAGGCAATTTATTCAGCTCAAAATAAGCGTACAACACTTACAGCTTGGTTAGAACTCAACAGAAAAGACCAAGCCACATGCTATTTTCTTTACGCTGAAATACCACATCATCATAATTTAACTAGCACATGGAGGAAAAGGAAGCAAGGTGGAAATCAAGTTATCAGCAGAATGTACCCTGTTTCTCCTAAATATCCAGAACATTATTTTCTACACTTTTTTTTATTGCATGTTAGGGGAGCTACTTCATTCAAAAACCTATGTTCGGTGAATGATTGTATCTATCCAAGCTACCAAGATACTGCTGTAGCCTGGGGTTTGGTCACTGATGACAAAGTGGTACAACTGTTTGAGTGAAGTTGTTTCCATCATAATGCCCAAACAAATACATAATATATTTGTTTACATATGTTGTTTCTGGGAGGCATCCTTACCGTTGGCTTTATGGAATGTCTTTAAGGAACAATTATTTGAAGACTTTGATGAAACCAATGACAGTACATGCTCTGAACAAATGGCAGTGCATGAAATTGAAATAATTTTAGATTCAAATGGGTTTTCATGTGTGTAAACAAAAAAACAAAAAACCAAACAAACTTGGTTTGCCACTGCTAAGCCCAAGTACAGCAACACTATGGAAACCAACTATAAACTTAGCTCAGAACAAAAAGCTGTTGTCAACGAAATATTAAATACGATTTCCACACCCGACGATCAGAGCTCCTAGAGGTGGCAGGAGTACATTTGCTTGTTCAAGTTAGAATGATTAAAAGCAAAGGTGAGATTGCAATTGCTACTGCATGGACAGGAATTGCAGGTTATTACCAGATGATAAGACAATTCACAAAAATTTTGGTTTGTCTGTTCCAGTAACAGAAAGTTCAGTTTTGCATATTAAATAGAACAACTCAGAAGCAGATGTTTTGTGAAATTCAGCCATTATTATGATTATTGATGAAGCTTTGATGATTTCTGCATTAGCAATAAATTGCATTAATCGCCTACTAAAGGACATAATGGGTGTGAAAAAGAAATGGGTGGTAAGATTGTAGTGATGAGTCGTTCATGAATGAACTGACTTTTGAACGACTCATTGGAGAGAACTAGCTCTCTCATTGAGAGCTGGTCGTTCAAATACGAGCCTACTCTTGTATGGGCTAGCTCCCTCCTTGCTCCTTGATATCTAGTCATTCCATTACGATTCTACTCTTGTATGAGCTAGCTCCCTCCTTGCTCCTTGAGAGTTAGTCGTTCATTTACAAGCCGACTCTTTTATCAACGAATGTCCTGCACCATCAACTGCAACTCCAAGAAAGAGCTAGCTCGTAACATCGACACTCGTTAATTTCTAGCCAATACCATGTTTCAGATAATCACGTTACGTACAGATACCGCTTCCTTAACTACCCAGTCTAGCCTCTTCTCGCATTCAGTACACCAGTGGTTGTGGTTTGTCTGCCATGTACATTATTTGTGCCATAGTTCTGGCAGCCTGGTACCTAACGAAACAATAAAATGAAATAAACAACACGGTATTGAATAGTACTTACCAGTTCACTTCCTGTATATACTCATAGTCTATGAAGGATATACTGTAGATCCATTAGGTTAAGAGCAAATAAAAGACACCAAGTTCGGGTTAACTATCCTAAACTAAGCACGAACAACAGTCACTATGCAGAATACTGAATATACCACCCGACAAGTGGAAGCGGCGTAGTTTTATTCTGTCTGAAATAATTAAGAAATGACAAATCCTCACCTATTTCTTAAAGGCGGTCATAGTTATGAATCAACTTATTGCCAACATCATTTGGTTTTACGGTACAGTGGATAAAATTATATCCGGTAGTTTTAAATCGAATTAAGGAAAATATAAAATAACACTAGTTTTGGCTTTCAAATATAGGCTAAATAACTCATGCCAAAGTGTATACTACAGTATATTTTCAAATAATTATTTATTAACGTGTAGTCTTGTAAGGAGTCCGACTCTTTAGCTGTACGGTCAGGGATGAAGCCTTTGGTGCAAAGGGTCCAGGATTCGATTCCCAGCAGAGTTGGGGATTTTAATTTCTTCTGATTAATTCTTCTGGCTCGAGAACTGGGTGTTTGTGTTTGTTCCAACACACTCCTCTCTATATTCAGACAACACACTACACTGCCATCACCACAGAAACACGCAATAGTGATTACATTCCTCCACATAGTGTTAGCGTCAGGAAGGGCATCTGGCCAAAAAATAGGGCTAAATCCACATGTGCGAAGCAGTTCGCACTCGCGACCCCACGAGTGTTAGAAAAGCTTTAGAAGGAGAAGAAAAAAGAAGTAGTGTAATCATGTAAGGAGTGCCAATAGATCGAACATATACGTCTCCTACAGTGTAATCTTTCTTGAAAAAATATATTAAAAGAGTGTGTGATGTACTGTACGCAAAAAAAGAAAAAATACAGTACGTAGTAAGAGGTGCTATACATGTTCATAAGTACATTTGCGCTAATAATATTTTTCATTATTTTCGTTAAAGATCGCATTTAATCAGTTATGTTTCCTACGCTGCATTATTGAATGAAAAATTCTGTTGTTCCAGCACGGGAGTGGAGCGAGAAACTTTTTGTATCTCCAGTTGAAACAGAATATTCTGATGACATCTGTTGAGTGAAATGTAAACTACCTGAACAGGAATGGAGACTCGTCTCATGCTCATGTGGAAAAAATTCCAGTAGACTGCCGCGACCGAACGGAAGTAGTGCCAATATCTTGAACATACGTCTTGTACGGAGCATTCAGTCTTGGAAGATATCATTTAAGAAGAATGGAACTTAGGCAAAGTAATATTAGATGTCGTCTATTAATACTGTATATTTGTGTTACATTGTTGTTTTGCCATCTGTTGTGGGAAATGTAAACTATATGCGCTATCTCGTTCATTCCTGGAAGTCATAAAGAGCAGCCGGAGGTCATGAAAAGCGACCAGAAATGAAGAGCCATCTGCCCTAAACCGGATGAATGAACGAACAAACCTGGAGGCAGAGAGCGGCCTGATGTCCTCGGCTCGCTCCATCCTTCCCGCTCCCAAGAGTCTACTCTTTTGAACGACTCTCAGCTGGGAACAGGAGAGAATGAGCTAGCTCTCTTGAAAGAGCTAGTTCGGCCCATCACTGTAAGATTGTCATATTTGGAGGAGATTTTCGTCAAGTTCTTCCTCTGGTATCCAGAGGGAAGAGCTCAGATAATTGAGGCATGTATCGAGAATGCTCAAATATGGCCAGAAATTAAAGTATTGCACTTGAAAACAAATATACATGCAAAGCCTTCAGAAAAGGAATTTGTGACATGGCTACTACAATCAGGAAATAATGAAATTAAAAGTGAAATAGGAAATTATATAATAAGGGCCCCACTAATTTCATTAGTAGCGATTAATTGGTAAGTCACGTGTTTGGCAATTACAATATATAGTCTTTAAATTTTCAGCTTAGTATAACAGAGCAATTATAAGTCCCTTTCTATGATTACTGTAATAGCATAAATGAAGACGTTCTTCACCTGATCCCAGGAAGTTTTAAGGAATACAACATTGTCGATACTCTATTGTCAGATGACGATGTTGACAGAGATTTCATAAGCAGCATGCACATAGAATACCTACACTCCATCCATTATGCTATCTGGAATGCCTCCACATGTATTAAAATTGAAAGTTTATGCAGTTGTAATGCTATAAGAAATATTTGGTGTAGTAAATGGAGTGCGTATGATAGAGAAATGTATAACAAAATTATAAAATTAGAAGTCATTACAGGTGCTTCCAAGAATCAGGTAATTTATCTATCTAGGATTAGTTTGGTGTCTACTGACGGTAACCTGCTTTTCAAATTTAAAAGGAGTCAGTTTCCATTACATCTTGCTTTCACAATAACCATTAACAAAGCACAAGGTCAGAGTTTTAACAAAATAGATATTTACTTATCTTGGTGCGTTTTCTGCCATGGTCAGTTACATGTGGCATTTAGTAGAGTTAAAGCTGCAAGGGATGTCAGAATTAAAGTTATAACTACACCATATCAGAATCAGTTCCCCAAAACTGAAGATAAAAAGTATAATTTACAATGAAATACTAAAATCAGTCGATGAATTGTACAGTCAGATACAATCATTTACAGTGAACTGTAGCCTATTTTATTAAAGTGATTAAAACATGACTGTTACAAGCATGCACGAAAAGATTATGATAGGGCAATTGCCAGGGTTCAAAAATTCCATATGTCAGTCACAATGGAAGTGTAAGTTTAAACGCAAATAAATGGCCTTCTGGAGTTCAATATAATTTCTGTTACTTTTTCACGCTTCCTTTATCATCAGTTCCATTTTTAGTCTTTGTTCACAGGTATTGCTACGACAGGCCACTAGTAAGAATTAGAAAGATATTTTTGAAGACTTCTGTCAGGAGTGTGACATTGAACAGAAGTGGAACCTGGACAATTACTAGCTCAGGAAGGAAAAGAATAGAAGATTTTGAAATGTGGAATTACAGAAGAATGAGAAAGGTGAAAGGGAGTAGATCAGATTATGAATTGATCAAGTCCTCCTGTCTTTAGCTTTTCTGTGTGGTATTTGTGGGTATTCCAGTTCTTCGGTCTCATTTTGGCAATTTTTTTTGCTTGTACCAATGCAGTCCGTTTTCATATCTTGCCTTTGGATACATGTTTCTGTTTGTCAACAGTTTCTACGTTGTTTATTCAGAAAGTGGTATTCTTTTTATGAAAGTCTACACTTTACCTGAGACCACAGAAGTTCAGTGAGGTTATCCTGACAGTAAATGGGGAGCAATCATTTATTTTCATGTTACTTTTCATTTGCATATAGATTGAATTTATATCTTATACCAATATGAAGGGTTTGATGCATTGTAAGGATTCAGTTTTAGTTGCAGAAAATTTGATACCAGTTATTTGCAGCCATTCAGTAATGAGGTATTTCTTCCGAATGTGTTTGGTGTCTAACATGACAATGATAAGGGGAATTATCCATCACTTCTATGTTTCCCTTTTCTAAGTAATTTATAAATCTATTCAAAAACAAATCCTTAAATGTTACAGCTTTAATATCTTTTTGATAATCAAAATGTACTTATGTTTCAGATCAAGAAATTCATCCGGTCTCATGGACCTCATCTGTTATTACTGAACCTGCGTGATATTAAAGCTTGGTTTTCAAAACATGATTTATTTATTATTATTATTTTTTTTTTCGTTAGGGCCATCTATGGACCACGGTGCTTGTGTTTTAGCTGTTTCTTAATGTCGTCGTCGTTGTTTGCCACAATTGGTGTTCTTAGTGTTTGGTTTGGCAGCTGTTTTCTTGTTGGTACCTCGAGCTTTCCTGATGGCCCAGTAGTCCTTCATTTTCCGGCTAAATTCAATCTTATGTTCCTCAGACCATTTCCTGGTCTCGTCGTTTGGTCTGTGGGTAACTTCTGTGAGAGATGTTACAAAGGATTTAGTTTTAAGAGTTGTATGATAGTTACTCCGATCAGCTATGTCGTTTTGATTTATATGGAGTTCCGAAAGGTCCTTCTCCACTTGCTTCATCCACACGAATCCAGCAGCTTTGCCCTTGTTAGCAGCCTTGAAGATCCTATGGGATAACCTATTTGAGTCCATTCTGGATAGGTGTCCGTAAAAAGCCAGTCGCCTTCTTCTGATGGCATCTATGAGATTTTCTTGGTGTTTATATAGCTCACGATTTGGTTGATACCATCGGCTTCCATCTGGTAAAATTCTTGGTCCCACTATCCGTCTCAGGAATTTTCTTTCTTGTACCTCAAGGGCTCTTAGTGGGGTCTTCTTAGTTAAATATAGACACTCTGCTGCATAGAGGACTGAAGGTCTGATTACTGCATTGTAGTGTCTTAGTTTGACATTCATCGACAGATTTTTTGAAGCATATAGCTTTCTACAGGCATGGTAAGCCTTATCTAGTTTGAGTCTCCTGTGTTCAAGAGCCATTGTTTCGGTGAGGTCCTCTGAGAACCATTTCCCAAGGTACTTTACACTTTTGACTCTCTTGATGTAGATATTATCACTGACTCTCATCTCTCCAGGGGCATCTTTGATGTTAGTAACAAACTCGGTCTTTCCTATGTTGATCAAAAGACCCGTTTTAGCCGCTATTGAGTGCAGTATTTGGAGCTGAGTAGTAGCCTTCTGTATGTCATTTGCCAATAAAGTCAGATCGTCTGCAAAGGCTAGACATGGTGTCGGCTTTAATCCCCATCCGTAATCCAGTGTTCTCTGGAAGGAATCTCATCCACTCTCTAATTATCTTTTCCAGAACGCAATTAAATAATATACATGAGATGCCATCTCCTTGTCTCACCCCTGTTTTAATGGCAAAACTCTCCGAGAGTTGTCCTCTAAACTTTACTCTGGCTTTGGTGTTGTGCAAGGTGGCTTGCACCAGCCTATTGATCTTGTCGTTAAGTCCTAGTTCTCTTAATGTGTTATAAAGAGTAATTCTGTCTACTGAGTCGTATGCTTTCTGGAAGTCGACAAATATAGCTACCCATTGTCGTGCTCTTGACTTGCTGTATTGAAGGATGGTCTTCAGATTTTGTATCTGCTCGGTACAGGACCTCGATGCTCTGAACCCTGCTTGATATTCTCCTAACTCTTTATCCAACTGTCTTGTTACGTGGCGTTCCAGAATCTTGGAAAATATCTTATAGGTAACAGCAAGGAGTGATATTCCTCTGTAGTTACTGGGATCTGTTTTGCTTCCCTTCTTGTGAATTGGTTGGATAATGGCTGACGTCCAATCATCTGGGAGCCTCTCACTAGTCCATATGTCCAGAATTACTTTATGTATGCTCTTGAAGGT
Source organism: Anabrus simplex (assembly GCF_040414725.1). Classification (NCBI taxonomy): domain Eukaryota; kingdom Metazoa; phylum Arthropoda; class Insecta; order Orthoptera; family Tettigoniidae; genus Anabrus; species Anabrus simplex. The sequence continues at coordinate 409,320,248 of NC_090267.1, read as the reverse complement.
GTGTACTCTGGCATGTTTTAGCATTTCAGCTACTATCCCGTCTTCCCCAGAAGCTTTATTATTCTTGAGTAGTTTAATTAAATCTCTGACTTCTTCATAGGTTGGAGGAGGGATAAACTCAGTATTAGGGTTAGTTGGTTCTGTAACTTGGAGACGTTCAATAGGTTCTTCTGCATTTAAGAGTTCTTTGAAGTAGTTAGCTAGGGTCTTGGTACAATCGCTGTCATTAAGACACAGGGATCCATCTGGTCTCTGGAGATCTAAGGCAGGGGAAGCGAATTGAGTTGTTTGTTGCTTTAGGCCCTTGTATAGATCTCTAGAGATGTTCCTTACAAAATCCTCCTCTGCTTGCTTAATCGGTTCCTGGTTGTGCTTCCTCTTGGCCCCTCTTATGATGCCCGACGTAGTTTTCCTTTGTGCAATAAAGGCTTATAAATTAGCTTCGTTCTTATGTACATTCATTTATTTATTTATTTATTTATTTATTTATTTATTTATTTATTTTTAATTTTTAATTTTTTTTTTTTTTTTTTTTTTGGTGGTGTTAGGAATTCACCTTTTCTAGAACTAAGATACAGTTCTATGTACATCAGCTTTGTCAAAGTCATTTAAGGTGGTTATCCTTTTTTGACGTCCCATTGTACATCTAGGAACAGAAATACTTTAAAGTACTGGAATCTGACCTATTGGCATAATTGTATATGCCTATCATAGTAGCTTAATGCATGCCACAAGCCTCTGATGTGAGGCTTTGACTCTTCCAAGTCAATTTAAATTCCCAGCATTTCGTATATAGGTGCCAAGGTTTCAGTGTCAGAAATGGTATTTTTCTTCATCCCTCTGTAGTGTTTTCTTTAGTTTAATGGATTAAATAGCTGAGCTTGGGGAAGATAATGAACGAAACTGCCAATTTCTGTTGTAACAACAAAATTTTACCTCTTCTGTTAATTGTTTTCACAATAGTATCTTTTTTCTTCACTGGATTGCTTCTTTTAAGAAAAAATTGAAATAAAAATGTAATAAAACATAACTGCAGGCCAGTTATTATTCTCTTATATTTCTGCTCTTTGCTTTAATGTGCCATAATGACTTGTTTAATATTTTCTAGATCTCGATCACGCTCCAGAAGTGGTAATCATATTGACAAGCAAAAATTACTTGAGATAGCTCGCAAGAATGCTATGGCTTTGTTGAAACAAGGTGCGCTACCAAGTTCTGTTGCTAGTCAAGAAAAAGTTGTAGCTATTAAGGCAGGTGGCAAGAGTGTTGCTGAACTTACAGGTTAGTGTATTTAATTCCTGCTCCTCTTTTTTATTCTTGTTGTAAATATATTCTAAATTGGTAACAAAACTTGCTGGGGCCGAGCAGTGGCTCAGGCAGTTGAGGTGCTGGCGTTTTGATCCCAACTTGACAGGTTCTATCCTGGCTCAGTGTGGTGGTATTTGAAGATCCTCAAATACGTCAGCCTCGTGTCGATAGATTTATTGGCACGTAAAAGAACTCCTGCGGGACTAAATTCCATCACCTCTGCGTCTCCAAAATCCATAAAAGTAGTTAGTGGGACGTAAAGCCAATAACATTATTATGAAAACTTGTGGGTATAGGTTTGCCTGCAACCATGAAGTTTTGCAGTGATGTTAGACTAAAAGATAAAACAGGACAAAGTGACAGGACTTTGAAACATTTCCGTTCACTGGGGTAATTAACTGTTTGAAAAACTTATGTACACTAGGGTAATTAACTTCCACCATCAACACACATCAGTTCTCTGTGTTAAGTGATGATTCCTTATGTAGTAAAACTACATCCTTGGAGCAAAATCAAGGCAAATAAATTCAGACATTTACATCAAAGAGTAATATGGTTTTTAAACTTACCTCAATTATTCCAGGGCTTACAAGAGCTACTCTGACTAATTTTTGAGTTTTTACTGGGATTTTATGACTGGCTTCCTGAAACTATATGATTCTTCAGGTGAAAATTCTACCCTACAGAATGTAATGTTTGGTCATTAGAGTGGAAAGCCAGCATCTGACCCATTATGCTAATTATGTGTCCTGTTCACACCAAGGATTGTGTATGAACCAAGTCTCTTTGAACGGTTAAAAAAAAAAAAAAGATATTAACAAGGGAATGATATGGACTGTAGTCTTCATAGTGCTTGTTATATTATTCGTCCTGAAGGGGTGATGGATAAATGACAAAGTTTTAAGTGCTTCTTGGAATATAAATTAAAAGTATAGGACATCAAACAATAATGGCAGGACAATATTCATGGAATCTCCAGTACTTCTGCAGTCCTTTTCAGAATAGCTTTTATTTTAAGCAAATTGTATACTTTACAATGTAATCCATGAAAGGATATATTATAGTAAAGTATGTTCAGAATTGATGTACATTGCATAAAACAACATAAAATATGACAATCTTTATAGAATTATCCAAATAAAAGTAGTTCTTACAGTGAACATATCTGGACAGATTGGTTAATTCCTCTGCTGAGGATCTGCAAATTTTTACTGATTTTCCAATTCTACAGTCTGGCCATTTTTGTAGAGACATTTGTTTTGTTGAGACATTGGAATACACTAGGCTCTTAGTAGGATTGCTATTGAATATTTTTATTTAATAGTTTCTCATCTTTCCATTTGCTTTGAGATAAACTACATTGCTATTAATGACTGAATACCTATAGGTACTTGATGAACTTGGAGCTTCTATAGTGTCAGTATGACGTAGGTCCATCCTTCACCACTGTCACAGCTTTTACTGTTTTAGGAAGATTTTGTACTAACTTTTGGTAGGTGTATGTATTTGTTGGTGGCAACACCTCTCTCGTCTATGTTCGTTTTTGGTTGTAGTTATAGTTGTTGTGGAGGTCTTGTACCAATGTGTCTGAAGGTTTGTTGTGTAGAACACAACAAACCAACTGCTTCTAAATTCAAACTCAAGACCTGCAGTTTACTATATTAAAATTTACTAAAGTACATCACAAGTTGGATTATATAACACCATAAAATTTCTTCATGACAAAGGTCCATATCAGTATGATGCATACCAGCTTCAGAACATTCTTGAAGATTACCTCACACAGCTAAAATCAACATGACAAAGAAGCAAAGGAAACATACAGAAGATAGAAGAATGGAATCTATGTAACATGAACTAAATTTTAACAAGTGTCTACCTATACATACCAAATTTTAATATGTTAAAACTTTTTAAGTGTTTTATATTGTGGCCCATATGTTTTAATATGTTCTACATACTCATGTTCTAACTTAATTGTAACTTTTTACCTTGACCACAGATATTTTAATTTCATGCTACTGAATACATTTCCATCCCCCATTAGACATCCGGATGTCTAATACAATAACAACTTGTGATTTGTCTAATGGCTGGAAACTAATCATGTACTAGCTGATGATGGCGGTTAAGAGCCGAAACCGGTACTAGTGTAATCTATTTAAAATAAATTGTGTATTGATTGGTGGAAAAACACATTTCTTATCTATACTTTGTATCTGTCAATACGGAAAATGAAATTTATAAATAATAATAATAGTACAGTAAGCGCAATTTTTAGTGATACCTGTTTTTACGGGGGGGTGAGGAGTAAGGAGGGAGCTCTCCCAGTTCCGGTAATACTGCCAAATTCAATGGAAATGAAATCTGAAGTGAATCGATAGTATGATCTATGGATATGAATTTTCGAAACCTTTATTATCTTAGCATGAATTCTCTGAAATATCACTTCTCCAATTCTCACTGCTACCTGCAGTACTATTAATTCTCAGACATATTACTTCCACAATCGTCACTGCTATCTGCAGTACTATTAATTACAATTTGTCCATGGCTATTTCCATGACACCGTCGTGCCTCCAGTATTCCCCTTCCAGTTCTTTCACCTTTCTGCAATACCCCTCGAAATCTGCTGCAATACCAAATGGAATGCCCCGATGGTCAGTCGTCGTAAGTTAACTGCTGACATGTCTCCCGTAATATTGCGTTGTTTGAATTCGCATTTCATTTTTGCCCATGTCAATTCAGTGGCGTTCAGATCACATTTGTATGGGGGGAAGATGAAGGACGACGTGACCTGTTTCACCAGCTATGACGTCAACAGCATAAATTTTATTAGGAGGCCTGTTTTCCTCACTCATATCCAATCCTAACCTATATTTTGGCTTTGCTGCGTAAACAACAGTACTAATACGTAAACAGTACGCCAGATGTCTCTCGGCGATGCATAATCGATTCATAGTTTGTGTTTCAAAGGTTGCCAGTACGAATCTCGAAGATAGCCAAGGTCTACCGATTAAGCACTAGGGAGCCCAGGTATAACTAAAAGTTGCGTGTACTCTACTAGGGAGTCCACACAAAATGAAAATGCCAGGTGGCATATGACCAAAAATCACATTTTGTGCAGCACAAGGAATCTACAGGACATATCAGCAACAATGCTATAAAAAGGAGCAATTTTCCATCACAACAGCTACTAATTTCCAGTTTCCCTGGCACTTCAACAGTGGATAATTTTAATACCCGTTTATGCTATTTGCTTTACGTCGCACCGACACAGATAGGTCTTATGGCGACGATGGGAAAGGAATGGGAAGGAAGCAGTCGTGGCCTGAATTAAGGTACAGCCCAAGCATTTGCATGGTGTGAAAATTGGAAACCACGTAAAACCATCTTCAGGGCTGCCGACAGTGGGGTTCGAACCCACTATCTCCCGATTACTGGATACTGGCCGCACTTAAGTGACTGCAGCTATCGAGCTCGGTAATATCTGTTTATGTGAAGCGCTGGTTTCGGCAAACGTGCCGTGGAATGCGCTGACCATAGCTTGCACCGTCTGAGATGCTCTTCACATTCTTTGGCCAAGAGAAAACAGCATGGCAAGTTTTTACTTCTTTTGAGTGATAGTGCGGCATATATGATCAAAGCTGGTGAAGTATTGAAGAGTTTCTAACATAACATGCTGCATGTAACTTGCATAGCCCATGGCTTACACAGATTGGCTGAAGAGGTTAGAAATAATTTTCCATGAGTAAACAGTATTGTTTCTTCTGTGAAAAAGGTGTTTCTTAAAGCTCCTAGCCGCATTCTCACATTCAAGGAAAGGTTGCCTCAAACTCCTCTTCCTCCCAAACCTATCATCACTCGTTTGGGGACACGGCTCAGTGCAGCCGTATACTATGCCAATCACTTCGAAGACATTAAAAATGTTATAAATTCTTTTGATGTCTATGATGCACTCTGCATAGCGAAGGCTAAAACAGCTCTCACGAACAAGAATGCGGTTTCACTTGCCTTCATTAGGGCACACTTTGCTGATCTTCCTGCAGCTATTGAGCGTGTTGAGTCGGCGTCGTTGCCATGGAAAGATTCAATAGAAGTTGTGGACTCCATTTCGAAGAAGGAAATACCAGGACCAGTGGGTGAAGCCTATTCACTCAAGCTCACCAAAATTCTACAGTGGAATCCTGGATTCTCAACAATGAACAGTGTGTCTGCAATACTTCAGGGAGAAGAAATTACTGACGAGGTACCATGGGGACCGAGAAGCTATTGCTTCAATGAAGCTTGCTCCAATGACTTCATGTTGTGTGGAGCGTACATTTTCCTGCTATAAGAATATTTTGAGAGATAACAGAAAAGGTTTTATTCTGAAAAATCTGGAAATGTATTTAGTTATACAATGTAACAGCAAGTGAAAACTGTGTTCTGTGCTTCTGAAAATGTTTCTTGATGCATTGGCAGTGACAAAAATTTAACCTTTATGAACCATTTATTGTATTTACACAAAAATATTTTTTGTTATTTTTAATTTCAGTTGGTATGATGTGTTTGAAATGCTTTCATTAAGCCATTCTGTCCCATATTTAGAGAATACTTTGAGATGAGTGGTATAGTTTTGTACTAAAGAGGCGTGAAGGTTGCAATAAAGTACAAAAAAGTTTGAATGAATAGTATAACTTTAGTAATGATTGAAATGATCATTAAAAACTATTTCAGGAGGATAAAAACTTAAAAAACTGTTTTGAGCTATTAAAAAACTAAAGCATGGTTTTTAAGAACCTAAAAATCCGGGCCCTAGTAATGATATTAATGACGGTTCAATACCCGGTGCTCCATCACAACCAAAGAGGAGAACACACAAAACTCGATATGAGACTGTAATCAAAATTGCTATGCTAAACATTCTGACACTAACTGGTAAAATAGAGGAATGTATAGACAATGAAAACAAGGAACATAAACATACTGGGTCTCAGTGAAACCAAGTGGAAGGGAAAAGGATCAAAGGAACTCAGAGAGGGATATCATCTATTTTGGTCAAGTGGAGATCAAGCAAGAAATGCAGTTGGTGTTGTTATGGATCATCAAATGAAATATCATGTAGTAGAAGTAAAATATGTTTCTGATCAGATTCTTCACATAATGCTAAAATTGGATTCTTCCCAGAACATCAACATCATTCAGTGCTATGCACCACAGACTGATTGTGAAGATGAAGAAAAATAATACTTTGAAGAAGACATAGAGGAAAGAATAAGTGGAGATGGAACGATTATCATAGGGGATATGAATGCTCAAGTAGGAACTGTGAGAGATAGATATGAAAGTATTCTAGGAGCACATGGATGGGGTCCATGAAACCCAGAAGGAACTAGACTACTTGACCTCTGCCTGAGGAACAACCTTATAATAGGGAACTCATGGTATCAAAAACAAAAAAAGCCATAAGGTCACAAGATATGGTTGGGATGGAAAAAGTGAATCTCTTATAGATTACTTTTTGATCGAGAAACAACTACAAAATAGACTGTTGGACGTAAAAGTGATTCCTAGTGTCTCCCTGGAAAGTGATCATAGACTCCTCATTGGATACTTCAAGTTTAACAAGTTAAAAGAAGTAAGAACCACACAGGTGAAGAAACTCGAGACTTGGAAGCTGAAGGACAATGACAGAATAATAGAGTTCCAAGAAAACATCAAAACAGTAATACCAAAGACAGATGAAAGAACAGTTGAGGAGGAATGGAAGGATCTGAAAGAAAATCTAGTAATGATAACTGAGAAGGTATGTGGATGAACCAGTGGCACAAGAAGATGGAAGGAAACTCCATGGTGGAATGACAGAACAAGAACTGCTGTCCTGAACAAGAACAACATGTTCAGAAAATATTTCAAGGACCGGACTGATCATAATAAGGAACTATACAGGGTTGCTAAAAAACAAGCAAACAAAGTTGTTACAGAAGAACGAGAGAAGTGGTTGAACAAGTGGAATGATGAATTGAAAGAGGATGTTAATGGTAATAAGAAAATGTTATATGGGATGATGAAAAATAGAAAAAGAGATAAAGAACACTCCAAATACCTAAGAGATGGTAATGAAAATCTGATCACTGAAGATGAGAAGATCAAAGAGACTTGGAGGACTTACTTTGATGAATTGCTAAATGTGAATTGCATGCAGCCTACACAAAAAGACAGTACTGGTACTACCTCCTGCAAGTCTGCCTCTGACAACGGGTTAGACTTAACATGGAGTGATGTAGAATATGCCTGGTAATACATCAAAACTGGAAAATCTGCTGGTACTGATGAAATTAATGGAGAAATGATCAAGGCTATGGGCATTTCTGGAAAACATTGGATCTACAAACTCTTTAGTAAGATCTGGAAAGAAGGGGACATACAAGTCGATTGGAAAACAGGCATCATAATTCCAATTTTCAAGAAAAGAGATAGAAAGAAATGTTCCAACTATAGAGGCATCACTCTAACTTCTCAAGTTGGTAAACTTTATGAGAGAATAAATAGAGCGTAAAATCAGACCCCAGTGGCCTCCACGGTATGCACTAGCCAGCGTATTGGTAGGTGTGCTAGATACCAACTGATGAGCCCACCCTAGCACACGAGGGCGAAACGCTGGCAACCAAGAATGAGCTAGCTGGAAAATTTATAATGTCCAATAACGGACCATTTATATTGGTATTATAAATTTGCTCATTCAGGACAAATATTTCAGATTCCCTACGGGAATCAACATCTATATCATCTGATGGCCAAGCAGGCATCAATTTTTAATGATGAGACAAAGTCTCTTAGTGCATTGGCACTGCCAGTGGCTCCAGTTAGCCTACGCAGTGGCCTCCACGGTATGCACTAGCCAGCGTATTGGTAGGTGTGCTAGGTACCAACTGATGAGCCCACCCTAGCACACGAGGGCGAAACGCTGGCAACCAAGAATGAGCTAGCTGGAAAATTTATAATGTCCAATAACGGACCATTTATATTGGTATTATAAATTTGCTCATTCAGGACAAATATTTCAGATTCCCTACGGGAATCAACATCTATATCATCTGATGGCCAAGCAGGCATCAATTTTTAATGATGAGACAAAGTCTCTTAGTGCATTGGCACTGCCAGTGGCTCCAGTTAGCCTACGCAGTGGCCTCCACGGTATGCACTAGCCAGCGTATTGGTAGGTGTGCTAGGTACCAACTGATGAGCCCACCCTAGCACACGAGGGCGAAACGCTGGCAACCAAGAATGAGCTAGCTGGAAAATTTATAATGTCCAATAACGGACCATTTATATTGGTATTATAAATTTGCTCATTCAGGACAAATATTTCAGATTCCCTACGGGAATCAACATCTATATCACCCTTATTGAAGAGAACCTCTTCGAAGAACAGTATGGATTCAGGAAGGGGAGATCAACAACTGATTTAATCTTTACAGTCCGTCAGTTAATGGAAAAATACTACGAGCACAACTGAGATTTGATGCTGTGAACAGAGAGAAGGTGTGGGAAACACTGAAGAAAATTAGAATACAGTATGACATGATACACTGGATAAAGAATTTGTATGAAGATACCCGAAATAAAGTCAAAACACCTGTAGGAATGACTGAAACCTTTGATATAAAATCTGGGTTAAGACAGGGTGGTGTTTTGTCTCCTCTTCTTTTCATCACTGTGATGAACAAGATTCAGAGAAAAGTTCACCAAGCCATTGGAGGTAAGAAAATGAAAGTTATCTTGTTTGCGGATGATAGATGCTTGTGGTGAGACTCTAAAGAAGACCTTCAAGGACATATAAACTCCTGGACAGAAGCTGCTAAAGAATATGGACTCATCTTCAGCCAAGAGAAAAGTGAGGTTATGGTCATGAAGAGGTACGGACAACCAATGGGAGGGGAAACAGTTACAGATGAACCATCACTTCAAATATCTTGTAAGTGTTATCTCTGATACTGGTTCTATAGACAAGGAAATTTCTCACAGAATTCAGGGAGGTAGCAACTTTTACAAAATAGTTAGACATAATATGGAACAAGAAAATACCAACAAAATGTAAGAGAGTTGTATATGAAAGCTATTACGTACCAATCCTGACCTGTGGTTGCGAAACATGGACCATGAGAAATAAAGATGTTAGTAGAATCCAGGTAGCAGAAATGAAATTTGTCCGTAGCATGATCGGTAAAACACGGAGGGACAGAGTCCGTAATGAGGAAATCCGCAAGCAGGCTGAAGTTGTAAGACTGCAGGACAGAATAACAGTGCAGCGACTGAGATGGTATGGACATGTGCGATGCATGGGAGATAACAGATTACCCAAAAAAATGTATGATCTAAAACTTGAAGACAAAAGACCAAGAGGGCGACCAAGACTCAGGTACAAGGACATGGTGAAGATTGACATTCAACAGCGAGGACATAGTTTGGAAAGCATCGAAGAAGGAGAGAAGTTCAGAGACCGCAACTGGTGGAGAAGCCTCGTTCGCAACCTATCTCTTAAGATGGAACGACGTGAGATATGAATATGAGGCATATAGGTTCAAACATGACCAAGTCCATCTTTTGCACGTTCTGATGTTTTGACTTCCATGGATTCCTCTTTACAAGATGAATACAATGAGAACTAAAGTGGGTTTCAAATCCGGCCAGATCACATTTAAAATTACAGCAAAGAATGACGTTTCATATCAAAGTCGGCCAAGTCTGTGTTAACCCGCATGAGCCAATAACCCTGCGCTATCCAGTCACGTGGTGTGTTCCGGTAAAATGGTTGACTGAAGTTTGTTCGAGTCACATGTGGTGGTTTTGTTTGCGTGTATTTTTATAAACATTTTATAAATAATAAATATATATAATTAATTGGTGGTTTTTAATAGTATTCATATTTGCTGTGCAATAAAATGGAGGAAATAAATAAACACCATTCCAGAAAGCAGCAACATGATCCTTCCACCTGGGAGCGCACGAGGGAAAAAGCTGAGATGAGTACAATCAACAACGTGTTGTTAAGGACCCTTTAGACGCTCAGACATTTACACAGATCTGCCTGTACAGACCGTGTTTGTGCAGACAAGTCGTTGCGTGTAAATGAATCGCCGACCATAAGTTTGGTCTGTACTGCGGTCTGTGTTCGGCCTGTGCAAAGTCTGGCGGAGTTTGAATTAATACAGACCACGTGCAGACAAGTCTGAGCGTGTAAAGCTTGCGCAGACAATGCTGCAGACAGATAGCACAGTCCTTCGTCTGGGAGCGTGTATGTAGTGTTGTACTGTAGCCTATGTTTGCTCTCAATATAGGAACAGCTATGAGTGAGTTTACACAAGATTCGCGTAATTGTACCCGTGCATTTATGATTCAATTCATAGAACTCTATAAATCATTGCCAAGTGTTTGGAAGATCAAGAGCAAAGAATACAGTGACCGGAATAAAAAACGCGGCATATGATGGATTAGTTTCTAAACTAACATTTCCTTATCCCAACTTGTCCATCTATCACGACATTAAACATAATTTAAGCCTACTAACTATGTACACCCAATCTTGAAATTGTATTTTAATTAATTAATTAATTGATTCATTCATTCATTTTGTCCTAGATGTTAACAGTGTTATATGGTCTAGGACAACATGCAGGCCTATCTTAACACTTTGTGAGTTCAATTAGTGCTTCATGTCAAAATTCTGTACCTGATCCAGTTATACTACAATTACAACACACATTGTGAATGACTGCATGAATAGGTAAATGAATGGATGATTGCACAATTGAATTGTATTCATGCATATTTTCATGACCCAATAAATACCGCTACTGTTTTCTCCCTGTCACGGATAACCACCAGATGAAAAGAGACCCCTTATTATTGATGGATGGATGGATGGATAGATGGATGGATCGATGAATGAATGAATGAATGAATGAATGAATGAATGAATAAATGCACTCAACTTACAGAACGGAACTCCAGCAGCTGAGGAAGGAACACGCAATCTATTTTACCTAAGCAAAATAATGCCTTTGAATCCTCACCTTTAAATATTCCTCTCTTAGAACTACATATAGGCCTATAGCATGGCATGTTTCCGGAATGATGTGGCTTAAAGATGAAGGAGACACTATGGCAGAAAATTTAAGGTCCGCATAGCTCTTTCCCGTTGCCAGAAACCTCAATGTTACTACAAGTCTTTCTAAAGTGCTTATCGATTCTCTCATTACACTGTCTTCTCTCCTTATATACGGTGTGACATACTGCAACAGCACTAAGCATTTCTCTTCGTCCATTCTCAAGTAGTTAAACCAGCCATCTTTTTCCAATTTTAACTCCTTCAAAAGATCAACGTGCGAAAGCGAAACATGTTGTAGAAGCCAGTCTTATGTACACCTTCTACGTTGTGATTTCTTCCGCTTTTTAACTTCCGAAATAACAACACTAGACAGAAGTACCACTTTGTAAGTTAATTGACTTAATGTGGCCATGGTCAGGAAATACTACCTCCGCTCGTCTCGATTAGAAATACAGTACTGTGCGAAAGCTGTACAAATGGTCGGAACGTGTAAACGCAGCGTGAACAGTGCAGACGGTCGTTGCAAACGTGGTCTGTACAGACAAGTCTGAACGTGTAAAGGGCCCTTTAGTGGTGATTCAATCAAGGCTCGGTGATGTGTTTCGAAGGCACGATGGTATTGAATAGGTATAATATGAAGAATATACATTGAAGTAACTATATGAATCCACATATTTGCAAAATATACACTATTTAAATGTAAATTAGCCTCTACATTGGTTACAATGTTGGGTAATTTTACACAAACACAATGTTTAAAATAATAATCTTTAAAGATTTTTCACTAAATCTTATATCATTTTAAATCATATTTGTTCCAAATAAAGTCAAGATGAACACAGTTGGAAAATAGGCCTAATCTAGATTTCTTTTTGCCTTACGTTTTCCGCGATGACTTTACCACAGTACCCAACCTGTAATCACAGAGGAACAAAAAAGTGTAGGCTACTGAAAATGAAAGACATAAAAGTCTTTCATAGTGCATACTATGCACACCCCGTTAAAGCTAAACAAGGTGGTTTTATTCTAAGGTACTGTCGCATAAGCATACCCAAAAGACGGCGAAGCAGAAATAATGTATATTAGGCCAAATTTTCTACTCTAATTTTCAAAGATGGCCAAGTCCTCGTAGGTAAGTTTCAAAATTGGCCAAGTCCCATAGTTAGTTTCAAACATGGTCAAGTCCAAATTTTAAATACATTTTTCAATTCATGTAATATATTTTGACTGTAAAAATTGTATGGTAATGAATTAGAAGCCTCTGTTAAGCAACATAAAGAATAAGGTGTCTGAATATGTATGAATTAATATCCTAAACGAGTTTTTTGCTTCTCCTGAAAAAAAACAGCTCAACGGACTTGGCCATGTTTGAAACTATACGCCTCATATGTATGGGGTTTAAGTATACAAGCTACGATTTACAATTTGTTGGATAGGAATGACACTATTTCCATATTAAAAAAATTATCAGCAAAACGTAATATATTTACATAATTCAACAAGTTTACTACTTTATTTTGCACAGTGTTATAGTGTTATGTGACTTCCTGTTCACTGAATTTCTGAAAATAGTATTTAAAACATATCAGGTGTCTGATGATAATAGCTAGCCTCCAACTGGTGAAGGAGTTTAATCACAAGTGAGGACGTAGATATTTACTATCCAAGATTAAAGTACAACAATTTAAATGCATCTACCAAATTAATATGCACAGTATGTCTTCAAATAAATAACCTGATGTTATTCCCAGTGAGCATGATTGGACTGTTGGTGAGTTTATCAGATAATTTAAACCCAAGCAACCACAAGCTACAGCTTATCCACCTTAACTCTGTATTATATTAGAAATGTTTCTAAAGCACCTCTTAAAATATAATAGTGAAAATTGTAATTCATTATGTGCAGTACAAAAATATTTGAGGTTGTAGGCCTACCTCTTCCTTGTATCTGTTCAAATTACATAAACTGCAATGAACAGAAATAACTTATTTCTTACAACGTAAATTGGAAATGACATGGATTTCTGCCCTCTTTCTTTCATTATTTTCTGCCTCTATTTCAAACTCTGGTATTGCCGCAGTGATTGAGAGTGACTGAGAGAACTTTGCCCAACCTTCACGACCTGTGACGTAACCACAATGCCACGTGGCTGAATAGCATGCACTCATTGCCTGCCTACCCGCCCTCTTAGAGAGCTGTGTGCCCGCGGGATGAAATGCCCAATGTGAGCACCTCTGCTCTAACTTATCCTAGAGACTCTCAGTTGGGTTTAAATCAGGGTTCTGAGCGAGCATTCAAGTTTATTCACTCCCATTTTAACAAACCACTCTGTTGTGGTCTTCTTATGAATGGGTGCATTTTCATGTTGCATATGAAAAAGATCAATTCCAGATTGTTGTCGCAGGGCTGGTAGCATTGAATTGTTCAGTATTGCCTGATAGGCTTTGGCATTCCTGTTTTGAAGAATTGAAACCAGTAGACCAAGACCAAAAGATATAAGACTGGTCCCTACCATAATGCTGCTTCCACCAAATTTCAGAGTGGGAACAATGTACTTTGGTAAACAGCACTCAGTTGGCATTCACAGATTCATATATGCCCGTTTGACTGCCACAACGTGTAGCATGAATTTTCATTCCACATGATGCTCTTCCATTATTCTAGATTCCATGGGCAATGTGTTTTGCACATCTGTAACCATCAGAGAGTGTTCAGTTTAGTGACTCTTATAGGCATCACTTTCAGATGCCAATGGAAAGTCTGCCCAAGGTCTGACCTCACCACATGTCAAAGACGTAGACGTTCTCTATCTTTTAATTGTTTTGGCTTCCTTGGTCATCACTTGCTGTTGAGCATGGTATCCGAAACTTGCCAGAAATCCCATGGATGGCATGACTGAATCGATGGGCATTGATAATCGTGCCTCTTTCATCTTCATTGAGCTCTCATCATACATCCAGCTGTAGGTAGTAAATATTTCTACTGAATGCTAATGGCCTTATGTAGAGTCACAACAGACTTCAGTATCGTATAAGATCAGTTTACTTTGCTTTTAGGTGGTGTCTGATCATTAATTTCGATGTACTGTGATATGTGTCAAGCTCTTCTGTGACTGCTGTCCATTTTTCTCTGTTAACTTTCAGGATTGATATGTTCAGTTGTTGACCTGCTAGTTTGTTTCTTATCTGTATGGATCTTTCTCAACGAGCTCAGAATACTTCTTCAGATGTTTCACTCCATCTGGAATAGTCCCCAGAATGTTGTTAGCTCTACAGGTTTGTGATGTTGAAAGCTGTAAACATTTCTTCACTGTCTCAGCAATTTTGTCATAGGACTGTAGAGTTGGACTGTGTCTAGATATCATCTGGTTCAGTGTTCTTGAGAATTTCTCTCAGTTGGCCATTCTGAATTTAACCTGACAAAACAGTAATGATCTGTGGTCTAACTGCTGCTGTGACTAGGCGTATTATTCATTATGTTGGATGTTAGGCATAGGCACCCACCCTGATTTGACACTGTTAGGCTGTGTTCTTTTAACAAACATCAGGTTTGGTTTATATCTGTGTCTCCTATTAAGACTTCTGTAAGATGTTCCTGGTTTTATTATCATGGATAAGGGCTAGTTGATGTGATTCTCCCCACCAAATGACCACTACACCAATTTCATCATCATCATCATCATCATCATCATCATCATTGTAATCTCATGTAGCACTGTGGCTGCTTAAATTCTCTAATGACAAATTTTGCCGTTCTATCGTCAAAGTTGCTTGGCTCATATATTAAAAATATTCATTAGTGTTTATAGTTATATCCTCCAGGTTTTTGTGGTCCTTCACATCTGCGAACAAGATCCAAATGTCAAGTCTCGTAAATACTGAACTTCCGCACTGTCTACAAGTTGTCTCGGCACCAAGTGTCATGCCAGGTATTTTGGTGTGCAGTTGTATGCTGTCTTTGTGAGTTTTTCACACTTCTGATCAATTCACAATTGTTTCATCAACATCTTCTTTAGATGGAAATATGCTTTCTATATTTACAGAGATGGTAGTCATCTTTGATCCTTATGAACACTTATGGAGATGAAGTACTGATTTTCATTTCAGTTAATACTCTTGTATAAAAAGGATCAGCCAGTACTTTATTGCTGCCCAGAAAACACCTGAATGAGTGTCGTAAAGTTCTTTGAGGATACTCCTTTAGCCTTTTCATTGCTGATATGAATTCTCTTTTGTAAAAGCCCTGTGCTGAATTATTTTTAATAATTAACTTCAATACATAAAAGTCGGAAATAAGATGGGAAAAACCAGAGGGTTCTTGCCTGCTTGTCATATATTTTAATACTAAATATGGAAGGTCCTAAACTGTTTTTTCTAACACAAAATTAGCTATATGTTGCGCAGGAAATTCAAGGTTGTCCAACATAAAAGGCCAACAATTGAACAAAAATCGAACTAATAATTAAAAATAACAGTAAAAAGCTCAACTTACATGTTTCAGTGACTACAGGTGGTCCTAGCTGTCCACTTCCAAGCGCCGATATATAACTAAACTGAAGACAATAACTTCAGGGGTGACTAAAATGAGTAAAAATGTATCTAAATTTTACGGTAAAATGTTATTCAAGATGAAACACTGAGAATGCATTAAAAATTCCTATACATCTTGGTTTGATATCAAAATAAAAAATGGTCCAAACCAGTTAATCAAGGGTTGTACAAAACTGGTAATTCCAAAACTGTGGGTAGCCTACATTTATTTCAAATCACATGTCTTCTTAGAAAGTGTTCATTTGCACGAAACAAGTTCATATCCTTCAGTACCTTACTAGGGTATGAGAGTTTCCAAAGCAGGGGTGTACACAGAGTCCAACGTCGCATTTTTCACACATATATCAACTTTCTTTCCTCTTTTTCTCACCAAGCGTGGTGTTTGAACACACATGGCAGTACCTGGCAGGAAATCTCTTCTTCGGGGTGGGTGGTACAGGGGAAGGAAAACGTCTCTCTGTCAGTCTAAGTGGCTTCTCTTTCTCGTGCTTTGCACAAGTGGTTGGACAACTTCTGTACTTTCATTATAATCGGCGTCATCACTATCATCATTATTCTCGAAATCACTAAAATCAGAATATTCATCTTCCGATTCTAATGTGGATAGCACTCTTACATCCTCAGATTCGGTAAGATCGCGCGCTTTACTGGCGGTCGACATACTGTAGCTTACTCATCCCTGACGCGGGCCTCACTGCTAGCTTGCACGCCGGGCATACCACAGAGCAGCTCGTAAAGCAGAGTGTCGTATTTATCTCAATAACTCATGAATGAATCGACAGATTGTCATTTCGTAAGCTCCTATCTACTGCAGAGAGATGCATGTATCCGCCCACCGAGTTTGAATGACTTCTTATGTCAACATTGGAAGTATTGCGTTAATAAAGTCAGAAGAATGTCACGCTCGCAATATTACGGGTGCAGCAGAGCAGCGGTCACTCTCCGCGCTCGCCGTATTGCGAGCGCAGCAATTAAAAGGTTAATGTTCTCCATTAATAAAACAATATGCTAAATGTTCCCTATGTTTGTACATCATCTGTGCATCATCTATATCATTGGGAGATATTAAATGATTTTAAATGATTAGAATAAACTTTTGGCAGATTATTTGAACTGGTATTGTTTGCGAGTTTGCTTGATATTTACAATCTGAAGGATGAGTTTTCTTCTTCTGTTCATCTGAAATCAATAATGATTATAGAATAATTATAATATTATGCCTTTCCTTAAAGAACAGTAAGCACGCCAGCTAATTAATTTAATTCACTTCAGTATGTGCCTTAACTTAGACAGTATGAAACTTTGTAAATCACTTCACTAGAATTCTTCTATGAAACAAAACTCTCTTCTGCATTTCATAATAATAATATGGCCTTAGGTACTATGTGCAGTCATTTTCAATTTGACGCCATCTAGATTGCCTGAGCATTAGTTTTGATGTTCCATTCTACCCTACCAGTTTGTGGAGTAAACTGGACAATCGGTGCCTGATTTTTAATCAGCTCTGCTGCGTAAACATCAGATGTGCCACTAGAGATCTTGTACAAACTAACAGTGTACGACATGAAGTGTCAAATGGACTTTATCCACCCTTCAAAAATCTGACTACTACTTCTGGGCTTGAACCTGCCATCACCGAGCTCGATAGCTGCAGTCGCTTAAGTGCGGCCAGTATCCAGTAATCGGGAGATAGTGGGTTCGAGTCCCACTGTCGGCAGCCTTGAAGATGGTTTTCCGTGGTTTCCCATTTTCACACCAGGCAAATGCCGGGGCTGTACCATAATTAAGGCCACGGCCGCTTCCTTCCAACTCCTAGGCCTTTCCTATCCCATCGCCGCCATAAGACCTATCTGTGTCAGTCCGACGTAAAGCAAATAGAAAAAAAAAAATAGAACCTGCCATCTTGGGATCTGGAGGCCGACATTTTACCACTGACGTACATTCCGATCAAATCTTGCATAATTCAAGAGCATATTCATAGGCCTACCATGAAATGTGACAGATGCAGAAATACAAGATCTGTATTCCCAGCTAGGAATTGCTTTTATTTACACGCATAGCGTACTCAAAGTGCATCACAGTTGGAGGTGAGAGCTTCAAGCAATGTGGTAGGTCTTCCCAAATTGAGTGATGAAGAAATATTGTTTTGAAAGCTGAATGAAGTTATGAAGATTTCATTGCTTAATGACAGTTTGGCGAATTTCCATAATATGATGCACCCTAGTATCTTGGAAGTGTCTAAAAGAAAATGTATATACTTTTATCCTTTTTAAGATATTTAATACTGTATCTTCATCAATATGTGCAGCTTTTGGTTTGTATCAGATTTATAGTGTTCTTGATACCACCCGTATACATTTTTCCTTCTATTTCTCATTTTTCTTGTGTTTATGTGGATTTCCCCATCAATATCAAGGGTGAAGTCTTGAGAATGGCCTCCTTATTGAGTATGGATACCTCTCTCTGTGGTTGATGAAGCTAGGAAATAGAGTGGATTTGTCGTCGTTTAAGAGATAAAGATATGGAATTTGTCTTTGTTTTGTTTTCTTGTTGGTTGATATCTCTACTTTTTTTGTTGCTTCCTCTGACTTGTCATTGTGTTTATTATTTGTGTGTGTTATCCTCCTTTCTGATTCATGTCAACCTTGAACATATGAATTTGTTTGAATTTTTTAAATATTCATACAGTACTGGTATATGCTAATTAACCATACCTTTTGGGTAGCTAATTAACCATATCTTTTGGGTAGATTTCTGCAAGCAGCTGTCCAAGAAAGAAGCTATGGGTAGTGTGTCAAGTGATTCTGGTGGTGAAGATAGACATCACAGCAGTGACAGTGAAAATGAAAGACCATTTCATCACCCATTCCAAATTAAAGAACGTCCCTCCAGTATAGTACTTAATATAAGAGTAAGTAGGATTTTCTTAAATTTTTCTTCTATTATTTCCACATTTACTGTTGTATTGATACTGTTATCTTCCAAATGATATCAGAATGCACATCGTACTGAGGAAATTTTAATCTGCTTCTTTTTCCCAACAAGTTCAGTCAGTGAAAGTCTTCAAAGACTGATTGCATGTATTGAGATACTTCTTGCATGTATTGAGATACTTCTTGCATGTCTAAATAATCTGTTCAGTATTATAATATGTATTTAATCGCATATTAGACCCCTTTTCCCCCCACTTTTACAGCCCAAAAAAGTAAACGGGGGTCCAATATGCAATAACCTCAAATTTTGAGCAGTGAGCACATGACATCTAGACTATAAAGAGCTATAAATTGTACATGTAAACATTCTACACTGTTCTTTAACAAACCTATGAATATATTTGAGTTATACTGGCTATTTTCGTTGGAAGGCAGTATTTCTAAATGTAAAAAAAGTCAATAAATGGTGAACACGACTTTTAGGCCTACATATAAAGTAAATATAATCCGTTTTAGTCATATCACGGCATTTGTTTCATCTCATTAATTCCTCTGATGAAGTCGACGTCAAAAAGGGCATATGGTCATAAAAACTCGCTACGAAGATTCATCTCACTTCATACTCGACCCCGTAGAGAAAAGGGATAAGGGTATCGTATTATCATATTATGCATTATTGATACAGAATAACTCAATGGCCAGTCATTTGTCTCTGTCAGTTGAGCAGTAGGCCTACCACACAGTAAACCTGATCACTGCTCTCATTTTAATTGTCTTGTGTCGCTAACTTCCCTACTACTGGCGTGTTGTCATTCCAAGTGACGTCGTCTTCACTGCCATCTTGTCAGCCATGCACTGCATTTGAGATCCTGTCATTTTGAACCTTTTAAAAATAGTTTTGTTTCCGACTATAGAGTCTAAACTGTGTTAAGCTATTCCCAAATGGTTTCTGGAGATGGTCTCTGATATTCCCAGTTGGTGTATGTGTAGCAGAAGCCACTCCTCCTGAATAAAGCCGTGTTGTTGAAAGTGTGCCAAACCACCAGCTGATAACTAGCGAATGTTACGAGTTGTATTTCCGAATGTAATACATAGTGACTGGAAGCATTCTTTTGATAACTGCGGCTGTTGAAAGCCAGACCCTTATTTTTAAGTATATTTCATGCTTTTCTACATTTATCACATCGGGATTTACCTAAACAGCATTGTTTATGTTAAGTATGGTATTGCCCAGATAGTGCCAAAAGTTTCACGACGGAAAGAATAAAAGTAAATAACAGGAAAGTTTGCCACATTTATGGATATCTACAGGTGTGGCGGTAATGCGTTTATCATAATGTTTAATTTCGTCTCCCATTTGTTTATTAATACATACCTTAGTATGTTTTGTTTGGCATCTCAAAAATCGTTGAAAGTAAGTGGGACATAAAAAAAAACCAATGTTATTATATTATTTGTTAGTACGTTGGCGAATAACAATTGTGTATTTAAAAATAGAAACTTCATATTTGTTCCGTATTGAACTAAAAATCACACCACATCATTCTTTACACTTTTTCGATATTGTCAACATGTATCCTAGCATTAATACCAAAAAATTATTTCCCATTATTGAAAGAAAATTAAACACATATAGTCGCCTAAGTAGATTTTTTCACATTCGACAATATAATATATCAACAAGATGGCTTGGCAATGGGATCACCGGCCTCAGGGATCTTAGCAGAGATATGGTTAGATTTTTTGGAACATACTGTAATTGATAACAACAATTTTAAGAATATACTATTTTGGGCAAGATACGTAGATGACACCTTGGTAATTCTAGATGATAGAATTGTTAAAGCGTCCTCCACTCTGAATAATCTCAACAAGATCGATCCCCATATTAAATTCACCCATGAAACTGAATCCAACAGATCAATCAACTTTCTAGATATAACAATAAGCAGACTACCTTATTCATTATCTTATATGATTTACAGGAAACCTACACAAACAGCTGCTACCATAAGACAAGATTCTTCACACCCACAAACACATGTGTGCGTCTTACAACAGTATGGTTGATCGCCCTTTCCAAATACCGTTGTCCAAAGATAACTTAAATTAGGAACTTAATATCATTCGCTCCATCGCTAAATTAAATGGTTACAACAGATTTTTATTGAACGAACGATCAATAAATTTAAACACCGACCAAATACAACTCTATAAAATGACAATCCTAAACCGGCAGCTTAATCCACCTTTACCTTCAATGAAGACATCTACAGCATTGGCAATATCTTCAAAAAGCATAATTCCAAGATTTTCTTTCGAACTAACAATAGAAACTTGGAAGTGGTACATAACTCCAATTTATTAAACAGAACTAGCATATTTTCAAGGTCATGCGTATACTGGTTTAAATGCAGTAACTGCAATTCTTCTTACATACGGCAAACCGGATGCAACTTCAAAATTAGATACTCAGAACACATTAACGCAATAAAATACAATAGGTTTTCAACAATATGGCAACATATGCAGGACGTAAAACATAATTTCACTACGTTAGACCAAGATATTGAAATTCTCAGTGTCCTAAACAAAGGCCCCCTTCTTGATATCACTGAAAACTGTTTTATACACCTCGATCAATTTTTTATTCCTAACCTAAACCTTAATGAATTATCTGAGAAACCGAACATCCTTTTTGACTTCCTTATCTTGGTTTTTAAAAGCTTCAAGTTGACAGGTAGGCGGTCGATCTTTCACGTCACACACAGCACCTTCTCGCGCTACTTGCCCCTACCACAACGCCCCCATGATCCACCTTAGACAACTCTCCTTACCCCCACATCCCTTAATCTCTCCCCCTTCTGCTACCTTTGCTCATTATCTGCCCTTCCACTTATACTTCATTTATTAGCTCCTCTAAACGTGTCTAGCCACCACGGCAAGCTGAACAAAGTGTGCCTCATAATATTACTTGTTTTTTAACTTACCAATTTCCCCGTTTTTATTTCTAAGTAATTTTCCTTTTTTCTATAGACTTCATATATCCACATCAAACTGAGGAACTTGGGTCCTACAGTTTATCTTAGGAGCTCATATATGTCGCTATCCACCTTTGGACATGCCGATAAAACAAAAGCATGTTATTCCTTGCCTAGCAACAACTGTACACAAGCTGCACCTTTCAAGGTCCTTTTTATCACAATATAACAAGGCAACCCTCAAGATTTAATGTGTTGAATCAAGTCCCTTAACTCGTTCTTATCCATTAATTCAACATCATTATATATGATTTCAGTGCTCACAGCAGGAATGTACAAGACTGTCACGTTACTTATGAACTTCAATTGAAAAATTTATCTTTGTGAGAAGTGTTATATTTTTATATGTATCCTTTAGTTCTTATCCATTAATTCAACATCATTATATGTGATTTCAACACTCACAGCAGAAGTGTACAAGACTGTCACGTTGCTTATGAACTTCAATTGAATATTTCATCTTCATGAAAGTGTTACATTTCATATATCCTTTAGAGTGTGAACATTGTCATATATTTTGTGTTGTGTATGTTGATAATTGTATACCTTTTGCCCTGCTCTTTCAATCGGTTGATGATATGTGTCGAAACTGGTCCCGAATTAAACATGTTGTAACATAAGTTTTTGCAACTTTATATCAGTGTATTGAATAGGTGGAACCTCTTAACTCTCTTTTTAACATTGTAAAACAATTGTGATTGGATTATTTTTTATCACATTTTAAACCTACTTCTCTTCCAGAAAACCCTATATTGGCCAGAGTTATGAGATATTAAATGATACTTTGTTAATGATCTTGCCTGCCTATAGTAATAGGCTTAGCAACAACCGTGAATATTTCTTAACTAAAGTAAACTTGTTTCCTCATGCCGAGGTATTGCAACTCTTTTTTAGACACGCCCCCAGTGGAAGGGAGTTGTATGTACCATTTTTTACCGCAAATCAACCTTCCTGCCATTTGTACATCTCTGGCAATACCGTACCGGGAATTGAACACAGGCTCCCGAAAACGGCAGCTACAGAAATTGTGCTAACCATTACACTGGCGGTCATTCTTAACTACAAAACACAGACGTATATACATGACTGATGTGTGCTTGCAATGCACGGGTCGGACACAAAACTATTCATCTATTTGTGCGACGTCATCAGAGCTGCGTAGGCCTACACTCCGGAGGCGGACATTTCTTAACTGCGAAACACAGATGTACTGCATGACTTCGACATGTGTTTTCATTGCGTGGGTTGTACGGACGAAACTATTCACAAATTTGTGTCATGTCGTATCAGAGCTGCATAAGGCTTGTAGCCGCTTTGAAGTGGAATCGTTGTTCTTCTCTGACGAATTACATTGGGGGGTCTTGTATGCAAGATTTATTTTTTAATTTTTTCGTCTCGAAAAGCCAAGGAGGGTCTAATTTGCGAGGGGGTCTAATACATGAGTAAATATGGTACTCGCCCTAGTAGGTTCACGAGTACAAATACCATTGCACACATGGACTTGGTCCTGTTTTATTGCCGGATGCCCACTGTATGTAATAGAATGCATTCACTATTTCATGTTTCTGTGGTAGTTGGCAGTATGTTTTGTTGTGTAGATCTGAAAAGGTATATATTAAGACAAACACCCTGTCACCGGTTCTGAAGAATTAACGAGATGCAGCTGAAATCCCTGAACTGGCCAGGAATTGAACTAGGGGCCCTCTTAAGACGAAGGCCACAATATTGACTTTTTTTGCCAGGCTGAGTGGCTCAGACGGTTAAGGCGCTGGCCTTCTGACCCCAACTTGGCAGGTTCGATCCTGGCTCAGTCCGGTGGTATTTGAAGGTGCTCGAATACGACAGCCTCGTGTCGGTAGATTTACTGGCACGTAAAAGAACTCCTGCGGGACTAAATTCCGGCACCTCGGCGTCTCCGAAGACCGTAAAAGTAGTTAGTGGGACGTAAAGCAAATAGCATTATCATTATTATTATTATTATTATTATTATTATTATTATTATTATTATTATTATTTATTTTTCAGCCAAATACTTGTTTAAAGGAATAATATTGTCCGTTTAATCAGATATTTCATTAGTCGACCAAGGGTCTGATCCAGAACAGGCTACTTAACTCTTAATTACTCGCCGGGTCACAGAAATCTGGTTGAATTTTCTTTTATCAATTTCTTTGATATATGGTAAAATAAATTATCACCATCTGCTGTTGAGTTATTTGTCATATTGTCATTGTTGACAATTTCTTCCACATCTGCTATTGTTATGAGATTTGACCCGACATAGCGTTCTGCTAGAAAATGTATGTAGTAATGCCTAGAAAAATTCTTATTTTATGTGTAAATGTTATGGTGCGGCTCCGAGGTTTAACTGGTTATTATAGTGGCTTTGAGTCCAAGAGTTCCTGGGTTTGTTTCTCGGTTGGGATGAAGATTTTGACCTTCATTGTTTATTGCCTCCAGGTCAGGAGTGGGTGTTTGTGCACCCTTTAACATTAGATTTCAATGCATACATTGCCTCACTCTCACAAGTGGCAGGTCGCCCATGGGTGTCAACTCTAAATAACCTGGATTTGTGTCCATGAAGTGCCAATTCTTAAGCCAAGGTTCATTTTCAGTGCTGAGCTTTCCAACTCTCTGTGGTTTCATTGTTTTAGAAATATATGTTTTCAATCAGTCTCTCAGCTAATTTCAAACTGAAATTTACCTGGGATTCTATACCTTCCATCTATTTGTGAAGGATGTGAGCATTGAAGATTGTAATGTCCACTAAGTGGCAAAATATTTTTGTGTAATATTTCTTCACTTTCTTTCCTAGGCTATAGTTGACACTAACTTTGGGTTTGAAATTCAGACCACCACTCTTCTTACTGACTACAGTCACCTCTTTGTCATGCACTGCTGAGACAATATGCACATCTATCTTACTTATTCTTCCATTTCATCACTATTAGTTTATTCCTGTACCGTGTGCAAAATTATCGTATTTCCTACTTTTTCTTCTTTTTTTCATGCCCTTTAAGCCTTCCAGTTTGCTTGAATATTTCCTATAACACCTGTACCTTTCTGAACAATTTGATTGAAAAGGATTGGTGATGCATAGTAGTTCTCTACATACCCCATGTATCCCTTTCCCAGTCTTCTGCATCATTATCACCACTCAGATCACAAAAATAACTGTTGCTATCATTATCACTGTTTTGTGAATCTAACAACAAATGGATATCATTTTTGGCAAAATTCTTTGATTTGTTTTTGCCTCCAGTACCACTTTAAGTTGCCATGCTGATAGCACTCTCAGGAGAGTGAAGAAAATTTGTGTCGGTTTATTGCAGGCTCTCAAATCAATGTTAGTTACTTTGTCTAGGAGCTCTCTGGTCTTTGCCGTGTACACCAGCATATTGTAAACATAGCCAGATGAAGATTTGCACGATTGGTTTGACTCCATTTCAAAACATGCTCTCTTCTGTGGGATGTATGCTTTCCATCCAAGCCTACCTTTCCAAACCAGTAAGCTTCATCTATGGCTATATCCTCTTCAGGAGTTTGTATTAAATTTATTGTTCAGATATTTTAAAAATTGGCTTAATTTTGAAAAAGTTTGGGAATTAGGACCATTTTACAGTTTCAGAAAAGGTGTTTCGCTTATAAGCGGCTCATGCAATGTATAGTGCTCATTTAAAATGGCTTGACTCCTGAAAGTGGTTCATACAACTAGCAGTCAGTACGCCATGATGAGTACAAGCAATTGATGCAGTTAAAATACAGGGCCTGTCCAAGAATAATTTATAGTACTATACTTACAATAACTTAAAAATGTTACCATGATTTAAACAATATTTTGAAACATACTAGGCATAAAAAGTTTATTTACTGTAATTTGCATATTACAAATTATTTAAACATGAAAAAACATATGAGTACAACAAATTGGCTAAGACATTGCATAAGCAGTATCGAACTAAGTACATCTTGTCCACAGGTGGGGGGAGGATGGGAGGCTGTGTGGGCTATCGTTACCGTGGGAAACTGTAAGCAGCATTATTCATTGGGTTGACCAGTTAACTTTAGGCCTGTTATGATGGGGTTCTCTGTAATAATATTTTTTTTTTTTTTTTTGCGAGGGAGTGTGGAAAATCTTTCATAAGACTCCTGTGAGGGTCCGCACTCAACAAGTGTGTGGAGATTCTTACCCACTAAAAGCCACACTCCCTTTTCCCACGACATTTATCTCCACCCCGGAAACCGCTCTCGCATTACTTCAGGACGGATGTCGTGCTTAATGCACCTTGTGCTTCATCTTCCTTCTTCTACTTTACTGACTGTTGTAATCATCCAGGTCCTTCTTCTTCTGATGCAGAATATTTTCTAATATTTCCCAGGAGTCTACTCAGTGCAGTCGTGGTTTTCGCTGCCTTATCTGTTACCCGTTGGATGTGGTCCCAATATGTAAGCTTAGTATCAAGCGTTACACCAAGATATTTTGTGCTCCTAGTTGTTTCGATGACTATCTGCCCGATCTGCATCGGTACAACAGTATTAATCCTTTTCCTCGTCATTCCTCGTCAGGAGGATAATTTCTATTTTATGATCTGTGAGTTC
This sequence comes from Anabrus simplex, assembly GCF_040414725.1. Taxonomy (NCBI): domain Eukaryota; kingdom Metazoa; phylum Arthropoda; class Insecta; order Orthoptera; family Tettigoniidae; genus Anabrus; species Anabrus simplex. Next base: position 409,293,723 of record NC_090267.1, on the reverse strand, counting down.
TAACTTGTGATTTATCATCCATTCTTTAACACGTCACATCACCTGATTCAATTTAAAATGAGCCAGCTCTAGGTTAAGGGTTACTATCAGAGCAGTCACATCGTCAGCATAACCCACAAGTTTTACATCTTCTGGCATCTCCAGCCGTAACAAACCATCATACATGATATTCCAAAGGTGTGGTCCAAGAATTGAGCCTTGTGCTGCACCAGCTGTGAGCCATTTTCTTCTCTGACCATCGTCCGTGTCGTATAACAATGTACGGTCTTTCAAATAGTCTCGCAGTATATACATGAGATATTCTGGTAGCTTGAAAGTTTCTTGCAGAGCTTCCAAAATATCACTCCATCTTGCCGAGTTGAAAGCATTTTTAACATCTAGTGTCACAAGAAGCATCAGCTTTCTAGAGTAATGATTACCCATTTGAGATCGTTCTGCTGTCTTCACCACTTCCTTCACAGCATCTAGCGTTGAGTGACCTCTGCGAAATCCATGTTGTTGGTCAGATACGTAGGTTGTTTGAAAAGTTCTCGGAATGTACTAGAATTAAGTATCTTACCTCGGTGGAACTGCTTTTATTTTTCAACATAGTCTCCCTGTAGACTAATGCATTTGGTCCAGCGATGTTCGAATGCCTTGATCCCATCTCGAAAATGAGATTCCTCCAGGCCTGCAAAATACCTCTCCAATTCGGCTGTCAGTTCTTCCCTTGTAGAAAATCTCTGTCCACTGAGGAAAATTTTCAGCGTGGGGAATAGGTGAAAGTCTGATGGTGCCAAATCAGGTGAATAAGGTGGATGTGGCAAAAATTCGTACCCCAGTTCATGAAGTTTTGCCATGGCAATAACACTTGTGTGTGGCGAAGCATTGTCCTGATGAAAGATGACCTTTTTTCTTGCCAAACCAGGCCTTGTTTCGCGTATCTTTACCTGTAGTTGGTCTAGGAGGTTTGCATAGTATTGCCCCTTAATTGTTTAGCCAGTAGGAAGATAATCTATCAGCAGAATGCCTTTTGCATCCCAGAAAACTGAGGCCATGACCTGTCCGGCCGAACGCACTGCCTTTGCTTTCTTTGGTGGTGCTGAATATCCATGTTTCCACTGCTTCGACTGCTGTTTTGTCTTTGGGGTATAGTAGTGGACCCAAGTTTCATCTGTAGTCACAAACCGGCGCAAAAAAATCTTGTTGGTTGCACTGAACGGGCCAGACTTTGTCCGAACATTTCCAATCTGGTGCGTTTATTGTCCATTGTCAAGAGCCGCGGCGGCACCCATCTTTCGGATAATTTTTTCATACCCAATTCTTCGGTTAAAATATAATATACCCGTTCAGAAGACATCCCTACAGCTTCAGCAATCTCCCGCACTTTAAGTCAACGATCCTCCATGACCATTTTATGCACTTTTGCGATAAATTCTGGGGTCGTAACACTTTTTGGCCGTCCACTACGCGGATCATCATCCAAGCTCTTCTGACCAAATTTAAACTCCCTGATCCACTTGGCAACAGTTGAAAATGAAGGAGCAGAGTCTCCCAGTTTGTTCTGAAAGTCGGCATGAATTTCCTTTCCTTTCATACCTTTCTTTACAAAGTATTTAATCACTGCTCGAATCTCAGTTTTTTCCATTGTCACAAATCACTACACGGGAACATCAACAAAGAGTCGTCACTACCACACTTCTGCAGCTAGAGCACTGATGCGCCACGTGTTCACTCACAAAGGATGTGTGATCATTGCGCGGGAACCTCCGTGACATCTAGCGGTGATTCCTAGAACTTTTCAACCTGCCCTTGTAGGTCGCCAACTAATCGGACTGCTACTAGTATTCTCGGTTGTAGTAGCTTCTCTAAACCTTTCCCGGCAATGTCCAGCATTCATACAGGTCTGTAACCCCCAGTTTTCCCTTTACTGATCAGAACCAATCTAGCTATCTTCCAACGAAAGCTAAAAATTCCCGCTTTCAAGCAATGATTATACATTTTCAACAGCAGTTGAGGACATAATTCGACTGCCACCTTTAGTACTTACGCTGGAATACCATCTGGTCCAGGGGCTTTCTTATTTCTAAGAGAATTAATTGCTGTTATCAATTCTTCAGTTGTAAAAGGTGGTACATTATCTAGTTCTTTCTCGGCCTCATCATCAATCCTCTCTGCATGATCAGGGAATAGTGTGTGTACTATTTCTTCCATGGTGCGTGGATCCATGACAGGGCTTGGTAGCATCTCGAATTTCTTCATAACGATTTTATACCCTAATCCCCTCTACTGAGAGAGCTTCATTGTTATGTCGTGCTCTTTGTGCCCTTCGTCTGAGTTGCAGGCATTGTTTCCTCAGCTCAGCAATTTCTTCATTCCACCAATATGCTGGACGCTTGCCTCTCTGTTGTTTGATTCTGGTCATTGATGCGTCACATGCTTGCTGAAGGAGTCTCATGGTGTGTTCCACGCATTTATTAGCAAGTATGCTTCTTTTGCCTCCATTACATGTATCCGTCATATAGTCCATTCCATTCTGTATTACTTCATGAAATTTTTCTCTATCCATAGTGGCTATGTTCTATCTTTCTGGCTTGTGCATGGTAATCCTTAGATGCGGAGTCTCTTGAAGTACACGGAAAGTGATATACTGATGATCGCTTCCAGTATATTCTTCAATTACTTGCCATTCAGTTATCCTAGACGCAATGTCTTCAGAAGCAAAGGTTACATCTGGTATAGTTCCCTGATAGGTTGTCACATTACCAACGTTGATAACAATTAATCCAATCTGGCGGCCATCTCCATTGTACGCCGCCCTTTAGAATCTGTTTGAGGCATGTTCCATTCAACTGCTTGAGCATTAAAATCACCAGCAACAACAAAGTTAGTGTTCATCCCTTGCAGAGTATCTTCAAGCCCATCTAGTTTTATCTAGAAGTCAGAAATAGCCTCATTCCGGGTAAAATAACAGCTGACAAAAATTACCTTCTCAACTTGGACCCAGACAAACCCATCCCCGCATCCTTCATTTATAACTGAATATTTTCCAAGGTCTGGTACCCATATCGCAGCTGTCCCTAGATTGTCCGAAAACCAGCCTGGTTGATCTCTGTCTTGATATTGTTCAATAAGAATCAAGATGTCTGCTTGTATCTCGTAGGTCATCTGCGTCAGTAGATCATTGGCAGTTAGACTCCTGTGTATATTGGCTTGAAGGATCTGTACCATTCACCACTTCTTTTTGGCCTTTTCTAGTGCTTCACAAAACACAATACACTTGCCTGAGCCAAGAGCATGATGTCGTTTTGACACTTCAACGCCCATATCTGTGCAAATTATGCATCGTGGATTCGTTTTGCATCCTACTGCCTTGTGACCAGCTTCCCCGCACTTAAAGCAGAGTTTACTTCTGTCCAATCCTTTACAGTTTCGTGCTTGATGCCCATATGACAGACATCTAAAGCACCGAGGAACTACGGCCCACCGTCTTACTCTGCAGTATAGCCAGCGTACTTTAATTTTGCCTATGTCTAACAGCTTTCATGCCTCGCTATCTTCTATCTCCACAATGGCAAGTTGTTGTCCCCTGCTGTTCGGATTTGTGATTGAGACCTTCAAGTCTTGATGAAGATTTTCTAATTCTCGTCTTACAGCTTCCTCTACGTCGGAAATAGTGGTGGCACTGTCCATATCCTGAATTTCCAATGTAGTTCTAGGCATCAAAACCTTTACTTCGCCATCATGTCCAAGAGCACCTTTAAGTGATTTATTAAAATTTTCTCTGTTCTCCTTTTCTGTGGCCTTATTAAATTCAAGAAGAACCGCTCCAGATATAGTTTTCCTGATCAATCTAATACCAGCGCCACTGTCTTCCGGCTTCACCTTGCTGCGGATATCCTTCACAACATCTGCAAAAGTCTTGCCATTCATAGGTTTAATAAGTACGGCTTCTGGGTGGCTTCTTATAGTTGAACGTTTCCGTTGCTCATTCTTTTTAACAGTTTTGGATACCAGTACTGGTTCAGGTTGAGTACCTTTATCTTCATCTGTCTTCTTCTGCCTCTGTTCTTTCTTTCTTTCTTTCTTTCTTTCTTTCTTCTTCTTCTTCTTCTTCTTCTTCTTCTTCTTCTTCTTCTTCTTCTTCTTCTTCTTCTTCTTCTTCTTCTTCTTCTTGGATAACGCTATTTCACATTTATCCTGTTCTACGTTTCTGTTTATGTTGCTCTGTTGTTCTACCTTCTCGTGAATGGACAAATCTTTTTGCATTAATGCTCTAGTTGCTTTACAAGCTTTTCTATGCGAAGATCCCGCATCTAGGGCTTCCTCCAATTTCTTTAAACCTTGCTGAATTTCCATCTTCATATTTTTCTGCTGAATTGCAAGAATACTTTTCAACAGGCCCCTGGCAATTTCCAGTTGTTCTTCCTCTTTTAACATATCCTCCATAATTTGTTGAGTGATATCAAGCCTCAAATTCGTTTTTGCATTCTGCTCAATACTACTATTGCATGTATCATGCGCTCCACGTCCGTGATATTGTGGCCATGTTCCATAGATGCTGGATTCAAATCCACAGAGTCACACTGGATTCCAGCTCCCGACATTGTGCCGTATAGGGAGTCCAGCTGGCCGTGACTCAAGTCACAGAGAATTATCTATTCTCTGTTATTTTCTGTGATGAAATTAGGTAACCTAAAAACACGATTTCATTAACACACACTATCAATGTCTTGAACATTACACCCACTACCGTAGTTTATCCTATTAAATATTGAAACCACGTATATTAAATATTACTTATACTCACTTTCCATGTCAATATACGGATGATTACCAAACGAATGCTTCAATTATTGCATGCACAACAGACTTACTGATCTTGTCACTACCAAGATGTACAATAATAATAATAATAATAATAATAATAATAATAATAATAATAATAATAATAATAATAATAATAATAATAATAACAATAATATGTCCAAAACTACCATGTGATCCCTGTAATTTCATTTGTGTACTGAGATTCGGTCATTTCTTCTCCTTGTTTCATAATAGTGCAAATTCATTTGTTGTACCAGTTATTGTATGAGTTCTCTCATTCCTGTGTGTCTCAGGTCACTGTCTTGTTTTTCACAGTATCTTGTTTACTATTTGTAGAATTCAGTGCAGCTTCCTGTTAAGACATTGCAGGAGAAGACAGCTGAGCAATCAAAGCAGCTGAGGATTCAATTTCCTGTATCAAGTGGCCAACAACATCGTAAGTCAGGTATGCTTTTAATAGAAAATGACCTGATTTAAATGTTTATGCTGTTATTATGATTTACACTGTCTGATGAAAAAAGTTAAGTACCTGAAGGGGTGGTCCAATATTATTCCATTTTGGTATACTTTCATATTATTAATGTGTGAGTAAATGATTACATTTACAAGGATCTGTAATGTGTAGAACGCCCACTAGAGTGCATTCATGATGGCACCGACCTGTTGTTGATAAGTTGTTACCAGTCAACTGCTGTGAGTCAGACAGTTAAGCAAGACACTCAGAGAGAAGTATGTACAGTACAAAGCACCCGTGATCGCCTTGCAGACGCGTTAGATGGCCTATCCACCAACTGACAGCAATTGCCAGGCTTGTTGGCCATTCGGATGTCACAGTTGCCCGATGTTGGACTCACTGGGTATATGAGGGCACCCAAACACATCGTGCAGGTTCGGGTTGACCAAGAAGCACCACCCCAAGGGAGGACTATTGTATGGTGCGCCAACAATTGCGGGATCCCATAACTTCAGCACCCGCCATCCGCAAACATGTACTGGAGACTGTACAACATCCTGTGAGTTCCCGCACAGTGTCTTGATGACTCGCATCTGCCGGATTGGGGTCCTACCGCCCCATGTGTCGGTTGCCATTGGCACCGGAAAACCAGTGCCTGTGTTTGGAGTGGTGCCTTGCCCGGGAGGCATGGACAGAGAACGACTGGCGTCGCATCATGTCGCATCATGTCGCATCATGGCGGCGTCGAGGGCAAAGGGCAGATCCTGCCCATATTGTGGAAAGACACACAGGCGTAATCCCTGACATCATGGTGTGGGGAGCCATAGGATATGCGTGCTTCGGCAGATTTTGATGGCACAGCGATACGTCACAGGCATTCCCTGTGCGCACGTCCTACCCCTTATAGCACAGCGCCCTGGGACAGTGTTCCAACAAGATAATGCACGTCCACACACAGCACGCGTGTCTATGGACTGCCTGGAGCATGTTGAGGTCCTCCCTTGGCCAGCAAGATCCCCGGACCTCACCATCATTGAACACGTGTGGGGGATGACATTGGAAGGGAACTCCGTCCCATTACCAACTTGTGGGATCTGGAGGGACAGCTGCAACAACTGTAGACAAACTTGCCTCAGGAGAGGATCCAAAGGCTGTTTGACAGCATTCCGAACCGCATAAGGTCATGCATTGCAGCCAGGAGGGTTGCGACACCCTACTGACCTGGCGCTAACATTCCACCTGTAACTGCCAACGGCTTTGTCTCTTTCATTTCATATTGTTATCAGTTCAATAGAGGCACAGGGTCTTTCAGCATATTTAGTTTCATTCACTTTCAACCACTCCGTCTGGGTGCTTAACTTATTTTCTCAGGCAGTGTATGTTGTCTTATTTGAATATAAATATTTTTGTTTTGTTTTGTGAAGTCACTGTCAATCTAAATAAAAGTCCATTAGATGAGAGGTGGCAGCCCCACCAATGGTCTTACTTCCTTCAGGCTAGCAACCCGTCGGAAGTACATTTGATTGCTTTCAAGTCTTGCGAAAAGAAAAATGCAAGACCTTAACGGGACACATGGCCCAATACTTGGAAGGAAGATGATGGTGATGATGATGATGACGATGATGATGATAGAACACAAACTACATGGCTTATATGTCAGCATGAACAGAACCATACCAGGTATGATGGCATATATCCTGATGATGGGACGGGTCTTGTGACCATACACCAGCCCCGGGAGGAGGCAAGTCACTCGACTGAGCAAGTGGCTGCAGAGTTTAGGTCACATAGCTTTCAGCTTGTATTCAAGACACTGTGTGTTCAAATCCCACAGTTGGCAGCCCCGAAGATGGTTTTCCGTGGTTTCCCATTTTCACACCAGGCAAATACTGGGCTGTACCTTAATTAAGTCGACAGTTGCTTTCTTCCCACTCGTAACCCTTTCCTATCCCATCTTTGCCATATGTGTTGGTGAAACGGCAAAAGAAGTAAATGGCTACTAACTTGAATAGGAACGATCAGCATTATCAGCATTGAAGGAAGTCATATGTAGAAATATAGGAACATCGAAAGTAACACATAATAGGATAAATACTATAACAGGTCAGTGTGGGAAGGGGGAGAAATGGGAAAGCAACTAGGGCAATATCTACTCTATTGACAGAAAATCCAAAGAAATAGCTCAGGTCTTTTGGAAAGGAGGAAAATAGTGATATTGCAACTCGTTGAAACCAGGTGGCGGTGTAATAATAATAATAATAATAATAATAATAATAATAATAATAATAATAATCGTATGGCCTCAGCTACCGTGTGCAGACATTTCAATTTGACGCCATCTGGCTGTCTGCTCGTCAATTTTGACGTTCCGTTTTACTCTAGGCCCACTAAATGGCAGACCGAGTAAACCGAAACTCTCTTAGGCGTCTATGGCTGAGATTTAATGAATTTTGTCAGGTAAACACCAAATGTGTCACCAGAGATCTTTTACATGCCGGCATCATACGACATGGAGTGTCGAATGGACTTTCTTCCGCCCTTCAAAAATCCAACTACCTCTGCCGGGTTTGAACCCGCTATCTTGGGATCCGGAGGCCGACACTCTACCACTGATCCACAGAGGTGGTATTGTGATGATTTGAAAGAATTTAGGAAACACTAACCTACACTGCCAAGGTAATAGTAAGGAAATTTCCAGTGTGTCATATCGTAAATCTGCCAGTAAGCAATATATGTGTTTTTTTAATGGGTTTTACATATCACCAACACAGGGAGGACTTAGGGCAACAATGGGATAGACTTGGATAGAAACGACCATGGCCTTAATTAAGGCATGGTGAGCCGTGCAAATGGGAAATCATGGAAAACCATCTTCCAGGGCTTCTGACATTGGGATTCGAACCCACCATCTTCCGATGCATGCTCACAGCTACATGACCCAAATGTGTAGTCAACTGTGCGGTATATGATATTTTATAGGGGTAACTACCAATTTATACAGAAATCTTAAAAATTGTGTCTAGACAGTTTTGATCATCTGCTTGGGCTTGTCACAGCTTGGGCTCCAAATATCTCTGGGCCGGGCTGAGTGACTCAGACGGTTGAGGCGCTGGCCTTCTGACCCCAATTTGGCAGGTTCGAACCTGGCTCAGTCCGGTGGTATTTGAAGGTGCTGAAATACATCAGCCTCGTGTTGGTAGATTTACTGGCACGTAAAGGAACTCCTGCGGGACTAAATTCCGGCACCTTAGCGTCTCCGAAAACCGTAAAAGAGTAGTTAGTGGGACGTAAAGCAAAATAACATCATTATAAATAACTCTGGCAATTTCTAACTTGGAACATCAAAGGTTACTTTTTAAGTGATTCATTTTTCAATAAAAATAAAACTAGTAAAGATATTGTCAAAAACATTTTTTTATTTCACTCCTTATACCTTAAGCTATTTTTCTACATATATTCCTCTTTTGTTTAAACATTTATCTTAGTGTTCTTTAATTTGTTTATACCCACATCGTGGAACTCAGCCACCTATGAAGACAACCAGTCTTCAACTGTTGTTTTCACTTCTCCATCGGTGTCAAACCGCTGTTCCAGCAAAATAGCCCTTCAGATAGTGGAACAGGTGGTAATCACTCGTTGCAAGCTCTGTGCTGTATGGTGGGTGGTCAATTTGCTCTCATCCAAAGGATCTAATTAACTCTGGATTTTGAGCAACGGAATGAGGTCGTGCATTGTTGTGCAGCAACAAAACTCCAAATACAGTAAAACCTCGTTAATTCAAAGTCGTTGGGACTCAAAAATCGGACTTCGAATTACGTGATTTCGAATTAACCGCCAATTCGCAATTCAGAAGTACCAACCCTTGCTGCGTTACAAAATATTCTGAGGCCCGTTACTGCATGCATTTAACCTTGATTCACTGTTAATACCTTTCAAATGCCATGAAAAAAGAACTATTTCCAAAATGTATCCAAGAAGGTGCATTTACAGTATTCAAATAATGCACTCGGATATCTCACTGGTAAACATTACCTCACGCAACGAAAGAAAGAAAAAAAAAAGCACGATTCAAAGACGAGGAGAAATCTATGCTCGCTCCCATGTGCAAGTGCTTTATTAATTGGATTACTATACTGTATGCATTTTATATGCCTTGTATTTACACAGAAAGTACCCGATGCCCTTAAAATCGAACTTTCCTATGACTCTATCCTTGTACGATTTCCCGCCATGGCACTTCTCTCGTACTTCAGAAATGTAAACACTTGCCGCGTCACGAAGGATTCTAAGACCCATTAATACATGCAATCACCTCGATTCACAGTTTAAACCTTTCAAATGCCATGGAAAAACTATTTCCGAAATGTATCCAACAAGGTGCATTTACAGTGTTCAAATAATGCACCTGGATAAATCACTGACAAACATAACCTCACGCAACGAAAGGAAAAAAATCGCACAATTCAAAGACGAGGATAAATTATGCCGGTTCCCCTGTGCAAATGCATTATTTTTTGGATTTCTTTACTGTTTGCATTTTTATTATAGATCAGGGCTGGCCACAATGAGGCTCGCGAGCCGCATGCGGCTCTTGAGTCAGTCTTGTGCGGCTCTTGACACCAACCTTAGAGTAAAATTAAATTATATAATTAATGGAATTTAATGACATCTCTCGGCTGGCGGCAGTCAGTAGCAGTGATGTGTGGCTTAACGTTATTAGCGCTATAGGTCAGTGGTAAGACATGGGAGGTGAAGATAGTTCCGGCGCCTTCCATTTGAAAGTGCTTTGAGCGGGAGAGTGTTTCAGAGAGCCAGTGTCGTGAGGTGAAGCCAGTTGCGTTCACGTATAGGCACGTGACTGGCTTCACTTCACAACACTGGCTTACTGACACACTCTCCCGCTCAAAGCAATATCTTCCTTGTAAAGATATTTCTGAATTGGCCCAGACTGTATTTAGCTTGCATAGCAAGTTGAAGATTTTGGAGAAAGACCTTCAGACTAAAACATTTTTTCACTTCAAATGTTTGAAGAAAATTACTGAAAGCCTTCCTAACGTTAAGGTGGAAACTGATGATTACATGAGTAAAATGTCTGGCCTTGCTGAAGAAATCAATGGCAGATTTCATGATTTGAGATCACTGAAACCTTCATTTTCATTCCTTGGAAATCCTCTTTCTGTTGATGTTGTGGGCGATGGCAGTCCTGTTTCATCACCAATAACAAAGGATACAGCAGGTGTAGAGTTGGAGCTACAAGAACTGCAAGAGGACGAAGGACTAAAAATACTCAAACGAAGTGGCATTTCTACCATAGAATTTTGGAAGAATGGTCCAGAAGAAAAATACACACTAACGAAACAGTGTGTCAGAAGACTAATCTCAATCTTTGGGACAACTTATGTGTGTGAATCACTGTACTCAACGATTAAATTCATTAAATCTACATATCAATCTGAACGAACTGATGAACATTTAAGTGAACTTGTGCGAATTGCGCTTACCAATTATCAGCCAGATTTCAAAAAACTAACAGCAAAAATTAACACTAAAAAAAGCACTTCTCAAAAGTGAAATCTCATTCCTCGATGTGCACCTGAAAAATAATGTTCTGTGTAGTGTAGAAAATAAATGTTCCTTCATTGGTTATAAAATGAAAAACTTGTCTTCGTTTTATAAACTCCTTTCTAAACATGCTCCCAATCTTTTGTCTCCTAAATTTGCGGCTCCCAGAAGTAAGGTTAGTGGCCACCCCTGTCATAGATGCTTTGTACTGGCATGGAAAGTGCCCGACGCTCTTAAAACATTGTGGCTTATCGAAGTTTTCTATGACGAGGGGATAAAGTATCTCGCTTCCATGTGCATTACAACGCACTACTATGACCCCCATCCCTCACACTGTACGATTTCCTGGCTGGCAATTTCTCCTTTAAAACCATAAGACCGTTTGGGCTCGCATTAAAATAAAGCAATGCAGTTTCACCGGGAATGTCAATATTGTTCGGTGCCTACGAATTTATTATATTTGTCACGCTTTTTGGTCAACTGCCGGCATCGCCAGTGTTCGCGGATTCTGTTTTCCCGCACACTGCATGTTGCGTGATATTACGGCGTTCCTTAAAAGGTTGAACACAAAAGAGTTCCGATTTCATTCAACTTAGCAATCGTGAAGCGCACTGTAGACCCACCGAAGTGAGTGTAAGTGCGGAAAGCTAACCTTCCACGTTCCGGAACGTGCGTTCTATTATGACGCGGAGCGGATAAATTTCGAGTTGAAATTACTCTGTAACATACTATTGTTTTAAAATGTAAAGGCAGTTTCAAATTAAATGTCTGAATTTTGGTAATGGGGCCGACATTGTACTTCAAATTACGAATTATCCGTATTTCGAATTAAACAATTAAAATAACATGCAAAACTGTATCTCATGTTTCCGGGAACGAGAGCTTCTTCGAATTAGGCGGGATTTTGAATTAACCGATTTCGAATTATCGAGGTTCTACTGTAACAGTAGGCCACATTGCTTATTCTGAATGGCGTTCTGAAGGTTCCTTAAATTCGTGCAATAAATAGCTGCATTTATTGTTGACTCGTGTGGCCTAAATTCAACTAACAGAACACCACACCTATCCCAAAACACAATTGACATAATCTTGCTTGTTGAAATTGTCTGTTTGGCTTTCACTTTGGTTGAAGAATTTGTGTGTCGCCATTCCATTGGTTGCCGCTTTGTTTCTGGAGTCATGTGAGACGCCTGTCTCTCATCCCCTGTGTCATTGTGGTCCAAAAGTTAATCTCCTTCCTCACTGTATCGGGCCAGAAATTTCATAGCACTGGCCCTTCTCCTTTTCTTGTGTTCTGCAGGAAGCAGCATGAGAACCCATCATGAACACAACTTTCTGTGTACTGTGTGTTTAACTGGCCTTGAAAAATTCCAGTGACAAATTGGAAAACGTGAGCTGTTATCCTTCTTGAATTTTTTTTTTTTTTTTTTTTTTTTTTTTTTTTTTGCTTTACGTCGCACCGACACAGATAGGTCTTATGGCGACGATGGGACAGGGAAGGGCTAGGAATGGGAAGGAAGCGGCCGTGGCCTTTATTGAGGTACAGCCCCAGCATTTGCCTGGTGTGAAAATGGGAAACCACGGAAAACCATTTTCAGGGCTGCTGACAGTGGGGTTCAAACCTATTATCTCCCGAATACTGGAGACTGGCCGCACTTAAGCGACTGCAGCTATCGAGCTCGGTCTTGAATTTTTGTGTCAACTGAGCGTACCAAATCATTTGCGATTACCGAAGCAGACTGAAGTGAGCGGTAGTTACTCCACCAGTGGCAGCACAATCACTGTTTGCTGGCAGCAGATGAGACTTGTCATTAGTGCGTATTACATTTGTGTCAAGTTATTGGAATTTATATTGCTCTCCATTATCACTGTTACTAGGTTTAGGCAATTTGCATTATTGGTGTATTTATTAGTGAATAGTCTAAGTTGTGTTATGCATTATAAACAGTAGTTTACATCACTATTGTGCTTGAAGACAGCATGTTTCAGTGTGGGAAGTATTGATGCAACAGGCCCACAAGTTTCGTACCTGGCTGTAGATCTGGATATGGCCAATCGTCTTCAGGTAGGCATTTCTTTAGACCCTCTAAGAAGAGTAATGTTTTCCTGAAATGGGAGAAAGCTGCCCAAAGAAAAGAAAGAAAACTGAATCATAAATGTTCCATATGTCATATTGATTTTTGCGATAACTTTTTAATAAAAGTAGACTCATTTACGGTGAATGGTGAAACAGTAGACACTAAGACTGCGATGGAAATTAAAACCAGAAGCATTTCCCCATATATTTCTTAATCTGCCGAAGTATGTCTCTATGACAGTTAAGAAACGTAACTTTCCCATGAGGAGGCAATCTACGCGAACAGGTATCACTATTAAAAGCCCTAATCAGAACATAAATGTCAGTGGTCAGCCCGTTTGCTTAGCAGTTGAAAATAGTCCTGATGTTGCAAATGATAGGAAAACATTTGCTTTGTTAAAGAGGAGATTGAAGAATCAGAAACGTAACTTCATTAGAACACAGAATAAACTAAATGTTGCTAAAGCTAAACTACATTTGCTTATAAAAAAACATTTCAGACATAAACTCAAGCGGCAGTTTCACACAATCAAACTAATTCACATCTCTCAACAAAAAGCAGAAAATTATACTCAGTACAATGTTAAAGAAATGTCAAGTGAAAAATAAGAAAGGAATATGAATTTATCTTGCATTCTTCTTTTAAAAATAGTCTCCCAAGGGTTATCAGCACACTTCTTAAATCCTGACCTGCCACCTTTGCACTCTGAAGGTCATTTGAGAACATTGGTGAAGGGCCTTAAATGTTCGTATGGCATAAATGATCATGCTACTGCTGCCATAGCTCAATTTTTTAGTAGGAAGAAGGAGCATGAATGCCTAGGGATGCTGATATTTGATGAAGTAAAGCTGAGAGAAGAAACTCGCTTTAACTTGGATTCATTACAAGTGAATGGTTTTGTTGATTTAGGATCATTTACTTTAGAGGAAAGCAAGGATCAGCTGGCAAATCATGCTCTAGTTTTCATGTTTGTTCCCTTTCTGTACAACTGGATCCAACCCATAACAATATACGCTGGCCGGAACGCCATCCCTGGTGATATAATTGCAAAAATTCTCATTCAGGTCGCCATACAATTAGAGTAAGCGGATGTAGGAATCATTGGTTTCATGTCAGATGGGAGCCAGTCAAATAAAAAGTTATGGAAATGCTTAGGAATATCTGTCAACATGAACAATCTAAAGTGTTCAATTTCCAATCCAGCTGACTCTAGCCGAAAATTGTTGGCATTTTCAGATGTGCCATATGTGTTTTAGTGTATAAGAAATCATTGCCATATCAAAGTACAGGTTAAATACAATGGTGATATTGTTGATTATTCGTTATACAGGAAAGTTTATGAATGTAATACATCTCCAGAATTTTCTGGATTGAAAGTTTACTATAAACTCACCTCTGCCTGTTAGGATCCTGATTTGTTTCAACGAATGAATGTAAAGCTGGCATTTCAACTATTCAGTAGATTTGTCGCTAATAGTATAGAATTCTATCAGGGTATTAATTCCTAGGGTTTAGAAGATAGTGAAGCAAGGGAAAATTTCACAAGTGATTTAAACTGGCTGATTGGTGCATTAAATTCATCCATCCTTAGTCAAACACTGTATTAAGGATCACAGGCACATGACACTTTAGTGAAGTGGCAGAATATCTTCAGAGATACTCGGAATAAATTTGCTTCTCAAAGAACACTGGAGTCCTTGATAGTTGCCTTTGAAAGTGCTTTAGAAGTTTCTGAATATTTGTATAAAAACAATTACAGCTACATGAAAATTTAATCATGATCTAGAACGCCATTTTGCCATCCTGCAATCACTAAGTTGGTGACGATCATCCGTCCACTATTGACTTTCTACATTTACTTATGTTGCAGCCCATTTATGTACCAACTTAACTTGGTTTATCCTCTGGCGGAAACTGTGAGTACCAAGTTGAATCCCCATTAACGTCTTTTATTAATCATGTGCGCATGTTTGCAAGAGCAATTGAGTACAAAAACTGTGCAGTGAAAATACAAACTGAAGATAAAATCAGGGGAAAAATTGTGGATCTTCAGGACAAAATTCAAATACCGGGCTGGGAAAACAGTTTACTTGACTTAAGTGAGCAGAGTTTTGACAAATTATGTTTAATATATCATTAACTGGATACATAGTACAAAATATTTCAAAAGTGTAAATTATGCCTATCTTTCCTTCACGGCAAACCGACTGATATACCGGTACCTGCTACGTTAACACTAGTTAAAGAATACAGGTCTACACAGAGTGACACTTATTTTATGGATGCATCGAAAAGTGTTTATAATGTGCTGTTGTGAGTGGAAAAGGTTGTTGCGGAAAAGCTATTGTTTGCTAAGAGTTTGTGGGGCGATATGTTTTTTTAGTGTTTGGGTAGTTTAGATGTTATTAAAGTAAAGTCGTCACAGTGGGGATGCTGTGAAGATCATGTGTTGTTTTTGTTACCTAAACTTGTTTTTCACTACTTGAAGTGTTGATTTTTCTTCCGCAAAAAGGAGATACGAAAGGAGCTGGCTACTTCCAAGACAGCTAAATCATCTAGAAAATACCCCAAAGTGTCTAGATGCTGAAATCATCTTTAAACGTGAGTTGCATATATCGGTTGATTACATAAATAGAAGCAATAGTACTACTGTAAACGCCTCTGTTTACTGCACGATGCGGCAGTAGTGTTGCTAGTGCGATCTGTGTGGCGGTCTATGGCAACTCGTGGACAGCACACACTTTTCCTTCTATACTTACAATATAAACAGTACAATTTGATGCCACGACTGCAAAGGGTGTCTGCTTGTTGCACAAGGCATGCCGGGATCTGGCTCACATGCACGTTTCTGCACACGCAAAATTTACATAGCTGCAGCCCATCGGACCTTATTTAAAGAATAACTCTCATACAAGACTTGAGTTAAACTCTGCGATAGCTTTCTTACTCTGGAATGACTTGACTGTTGTCAGGAAACCTAGGGCGAGATAACCTTCAGCTAAAAACTTGTGATAATCCAGGTGGATAACAGCCCCTTGTCGAACAACACTCCTACATCATTTACTTTGGCTGTCTGCTGTAGTGTGTCCCTTCCGAAGGAATACCAGAAACAGAGCTGATTTTTAATATCTAGGGGAGGACATTGCAGATCACTTCGATCTGTTGAGATTTAATTAATTTATGTTGCTCGATATTAATACCTGATCTCTGTTTGTCTGTTAAGTCTTCAGCCCAGAGTCTGGTTGGTTCCTCAACATAGCACCATGGAAGGTTTTTCAGTTATAGGATAACCACAAAAAACCAGTGACAATGCCATAATAAGGCATAAATACATAATAAAGAATGAGGCAGCTTACCATTTCTTTCCTCACTAAGCAAGGAATTACTGTTGAGCTCACTGGGCCCCATGAGTAGCATCTTTTATGACATCCAGATGTACTTGTCATGCTCCGAATGTCATTACTCAGCAGCTTCCATGTTGTCAGAGCCATAAATGAGACTGGGATTTGATAGAAGCTACATTTTGCTCTTGCCTACGCCAAAAAACAGATAAAAAAATATTGCATCCTTCAAGAAATAGCAACAGGCGGATCATTTTTAATGTCATTTTGTCATAATGCACAGTCCTGAAGCGTAGAGACTGGTTTGCAAACTATAAAAATCATTCATGTAAAGTAAACAACTTGAGTTCTTATATAAGTTGAGAGATCATTAAAGAAATAAAATACCAAAGTTTAAACCTTTTGTAATTCTAGAATAAGACTCCATATTGTTCACATATAATCCCTTTGTATTGGACATACTTTATCCTATCTTGGAGGTTGCAGCTGAAAAAAGTGAGTATAGGAGTTGAAAATAGTATTGCACTGAGTTTCTGTAGGAGAATGTCATGGCGTATGTGGTCTTGCCCTCCTTTATCTGCCTGCTCAGAAGTACTCTGTGTGAAGTTTTATTAGGTTTTTTTTGTGACTGCTGTGACAATTATCCGTACTAATGTGCAACGTTATTAATGTTTGTGTGTGCATACTTTCTATTAAATCATGCCTGTAAACCCTAAAATCCAAACAGGTCAATAGGTAGTAACTACGGTATTTTAGAATATGATACGCTCACATTAATTTCATTTCATTTGGAAAAATATTGGTTTTCATATTAGCTGTTTCTGTAATTCTTGGAGTAATACTAACCGGTGGAGATGAGTGGCAGTGGAAGAGACAAAGCATTCTGTAACTAAAAACAAAAATCAGTCAGTGTAATGTTATTGTTTATAAGTTTCCTAGGCACTGTCGGCAGCCTTGAAGATGGATTTCCGTGGTTTCCCATTTTCACACCAGGCAAATTCTGGAGCTGTACCTTAATGAAGGCCACAGCCGCTTCCTTCCCACTCCTAAGCCTTTCCTATCCCATCGTCACCATAAGACCTATCTGTGTTGATGTGATGTAAAGCCAATTATACAAAAAGAAAGTTTCCAAGGCTTTAGGACATCATAGTTCATCACATTTTATTTTCATCCAGCTCAGTGTTATTAGGCATTTGAGACTCATTTTACCTCCCTTCCTTTTGCAATTGCTTCTTCCCCCTCATTTTCCGAGTGATCATTTTTCATGTTTATATGTTTATATTTGATAGTCATCTTCATTATTTTAACGATGAATCAGGGCTGTAGAAACCTTGATGAAAGTTAATATCCATGCTAGAGTTTTCAGTCATGTTTTATGGTATTCGTTTAATTTTCTACCATTACAGATCAGGTGGAATAACCTATTAATATGATTGTGTTATGTGTACATGTGTTACTTCAGGGAACAATAAGTTGCATGGTTCTACATTTGTCCATAGGATTGGGTGGGAAAATTATGCATAGTCGTTTTTGCTAGTTCTGCGGGTCATTTTACATTACCGACACACAGGCAGAATGCAGTAATTTAATGTTGGTTGAGTTTCATGAAACTTAATATTAAAAGGCAGGAGGATCACACAGTATTGAGAGAGAGAGAGAGAGAGAGAGAGAAACAAGAAAAAGAGCATATAACAGGATGAACATAATGGCAGCTCAGTGTGGAAAGGGGAATAACAGAATGAGGAGATAAGGGTAAACATGCAAAGTTGGGAAAACCATTTCCTTGCTGTACTTTCAGCAATAGCATTAGTACCATTCACAGCACAGATTGCTTTCACTTCTGTGGCTGCATTTGATCCTAGGTTAAACTTGAAGAACAGAATGTGATGGATGTATTATGTTCCTTTGTATCAGTAATGTCTTTTGATCAGTGCATAAGTTTGTATTATTTTGTAAATCTTTATTCGGGTATGTGTACAATATACTACAATAATAATTAACACAAGCACAGTCAGCTGATTTACACCTCAACCCTCTCTCAGTCAGTAATGTACTCGCCTCTATTGTAAATGACTATCTGCCATTGTGGCAGAAGGAATTCCAATGCCACACCTTTAGAACTGCTGCGGTTTTGAGTTGAAGAAATCGATGAGCTAAGAAGTGTCGAACATCTTCATCAGGAAAGACTAATCCTTGAATGTGTTTACAGAGAGCAAAAATAGTGAAAATTTGTTGGTGGAAGTTAGGGTAAAAGGGGGGGGTGGGGGGTTGAGGAACAGTTTCCCAGGCAGGTTCTTCAATAACTTCTTTGATCAATTTGTCCAAATGTGGGCATATATTATCATGCAGTAACAGTGTTGGACATCCAGATTGTCTGTCTTCAAGAATGGCAATGAGTCTTTTTAGTTGTTGGCTATGCGCAGCAACAGTTATCATTTCAATCCATGGAAGCAGTTCATGGTAAAGGATTACCTTTTAATTTACCAGACACACTTTGCAGTTGCTTTCTTCTTTGGGCTTTTAGCCACTCCTGATATTGATGTATAAATACAATTTCTCACCACCAGCCCCCTGTGGGTGGGGGCAGGAGAATAACACCCACGTTATCCCCTGCCTGTTGTAAGAGGCGACTAAAAGGGGCCCCAGGGGCTCTGAACTTTGGAGTGTGGGTTGGCGACCACGGGGCCCTTAGCTGAGTCCTGGCATTGCTTCCACTTACTTGTGCCAGGCTCCTCACTTTCATCTAACCTATCCGATCTCTCTTGGTCAACTCTTGTTCTTTTCCGACCCCGACGCTATTAGGTTTGCGAGGGCTAGGGAGTCTCATTTTCACGCCCTTCGTGGACCTTGTCTTTCTTTGACCGATATCTTCATTTTTCGAAGTGTCGGATCCCTTCCATTTTTCCCCTCTGATTAGTGTTATATAGAGGATGGTTGCCTAGTTGTACTTCCTCTTAAAACAAAAATCACCACCACCACCGCCTCTCGCCACCAGTAACAGTGTGATACAATTTTTCATCACCATTAACAGTGTTGCCAAGGAATAATTGGCCTTGATCACAGGCTAACCTGTGACGGACATGTAATGATGCACGTACACTGATTTTTCTTTTCTTCACTTGAGATGTGGTATTCATACACTCAATTTTTGCCCTTGCCCATAGAATGCAGATGACACTGTGGGTGAGTGGTCACAATTCATAGCTTCTCCCAATTCCAGCATCGTTTGATGGGGATTCACATGAATAATCTTACTCAAAGCGTGGCAGTTGTCCTGACCATGGATGATAAAATAAGTCAAATCGGTTTTTGCGGAGTTGGAAAAACCATTTCCTTGCCATACTTTCAGCAGTAGCATTAGCACCATTCACAGCACAGATTGTTTTCACTTCTGTTGCTGCATTTGATCCTTGGTTAAACTCAAAGAACAGAACTTGACAGAAATGTTCAACGTTGTCGTTTGACACTCCATCTCATCTAGCCCACGTGCTGGCCATGATCATTAAGGTGTCAAATCTATGTGGTCTGACACCGTGGTTAGCTGCTTTCAATCTCGTTGGTAGAAAAAAATTTCATCATCAGAATGTTGGGTGGCAAGGTAGGAGAGATGGTGGTATACAATTTCTAATCACTAGATTGTGTGCTCTTGTGAAAGTGGTGGAGACATGTAAAAACCTTGGTCTAAATTTAAATTTAAAGAGGGCAAAATACATGATTGTTAGCAAGGGCCCTGTTTTAGATCCTGGTCTGTGGATCATCAAAGTTCTGATACAGAGGGTCCAGAAAATCATGTACCTAGGCAAGTCAACGAGCACCGGGGCCATTCCCAAAAAATAAAATGCTTCATTAAGAAGGCCAGGGCAGCATTTATAAACCTCCATCAAGAACTCTGTTGCAGAGAACTACCATATCAGCTTTGGGTTACGATAGCACGGTACTGTGTGTTCTTTCTTAATCATGGTGTGCGGAGAAGATGGAAGCTTAAAGAAGATTAGAAGTGTTTGAAATGGGGGGCTACCATCACATACTTTGTATCAGCTGGGTAGTCAGAATACACAATGAGGTGGTATTGACCAGGATGTGTAAAGATGAAGAAATGTATAGGGCTGTTAATATCAAGAAGCTCTTCTACTTTGGTCACATCATGATGCACGTGGAAAATTACACCCTCCTCCAAATAATTATAAAAGGAAAGATCAAGTGGAAGAAGAGGGGCCCTGGGAGACCCCACGCATCTTGGCTGGAGAACCAGCGACAGTGGTTCAGACAAACAACTATTTTGCAGTTCCATGCAGCCATCAACAAAACTAAGATAGCCAAAATGATCACCATTGTCTGATAATGGATAAGGCCTAGAAGGAGAAGATTGTGTGCCAAAAGTCTGGGTTTAGTTCCAAACCCCTCTGCCTTGTTCATATGGAGTGAGGGCATGTGATGCTGTTGATAGTGATTCATCTCTCGCCGGCGGAGTTGAAGCCTTGAACAGACACCTTGGTGTTATTTGATAGGAGTAGGCTATCTGCTACCACCACCACCACGTAGAAAACCTGCACCAGGCCTCTCTGGAGGCCATGTGATATCATCACTTCACATCATTTCAACTGCAAATTATGCTGAACATGTTCAGAATTAGAATACACTATGTTTTCACCACGCAAAACAGCAAACTAAACCATAATGGAAAAATGGACAAAGAGCCCTATGCTACAAACTTACGTTGTGATCCAGTATTCATGTCACTTTGAAATTTCGTAATATCTTGGCAGCATGCTAACAAATACAGATTTGATGATGTTATTGGCTTTACAACCCACTAACTACTTTTACGGTTTTTGGAAACACCGAGGTGCCGGAATTTTGTCCCGCAGGAGTTCTTTTACGTGCCAGTAAATCGACCGACACGAGGCTGATGTATTTGAGCACCTGCAAATACCACCGGACTGAGCCAGAATCGAACCTGCCAAGTTGGGGTCAGAAGGCCAGCGCCTCAACCGCCTTGAGCCACTCAGCCCGGCCAAAATACAGATTTAGTAGATGAAGTAACCATTTGAATTCTAGTTGAAAGGAAACTTCTATCATGCAATTTGAGACCTAGCCATAAAATTCCACTGAAATGCAAGAAAACCATCTACCAAAACTATTCCACATGATTCTGACGTGAGGGTGTAAAATTAGCTGATGGGGACTAAAGACGTGAGCAGGATCCAGCAGCTGACATGAGATTTGATAGGATTATAGTCATAAAAATCAATGTGATAGAATAAGAAATACAGATATTAAAGACACAGTTCAAGTTGGGAGATTACCGGACTCCACACTGTCACCCAGGTGTAAGCGGTTTGCACACATATGAAGAATGGATGCATACCAAGGAAAATGTTCAATTTACAACTTGAAGAAGGAAGGTAGAGGATAAGATAAGAGAGATGGTGAAGTCCAGCATTGAGATGAGAGGGTAAGATCAGTACACGATGAAACTGAAGAGGGGTACAAAGATATAAATTGGTGAAGGGTCTTTGTAAGCTGACCCATCAAAATTATGCTGAATAGGATTGTGATGATGATGATGGCAATGATGAAATCATATGATGTTACTGTGTTGGTTACGTAGTTTAGGTCATGTAGCTGTTAGCTTGTATTCTGGAGATAATGGGTTCGAATCCCACTGTCGGCAGCCCTGAAGATGGTTTTCACACCAGGCAAATGCTGAGGTTGTACCCTAATTAATGCCATGGTTGCTTTCTTCCTAGTCCTACCCCTCTTCTATCCCATCATTGCCATAAGACCAGTCTGTGTTTATGCAATGTAAATTAAAAAAACATGATGTTCAGTAAAATTACTATATAAATAAAGACCATATTTTTTTTAGGTGGCATTATTTTCTGAACTGCTTCTAATTTTATTCTTACCAAATTGTTAAACTACCAGTTGAACTTCAAGATTCAAAGATAAATGTTCTGCACGATACTGAGTTCATTATTATAAAGAGTGGTGATAGCTGAGTGGATCGCTGGATTCTCACTGAGGTGACAGGTTCAACCCAACCAGCCCATGTGGGAATTTTGAAATGTAAAGTCACATATTTGTGGTTTGGGTTCCTTGTAAAGATGTTGGTTTCATGGCTATGATCAGGATATCAACAGTCACACAGGAATTACAGGCTTTTCTTTTCCTATAAGTAGGTAAAAATTCATATTCATTGACTTCATATTTTTGTGTCTCTTCAGAGAAAGAGTGGATTCCGGTATCACCAAAGAAAGAAGAGACTCTTGCTGTTGCCAAGATTCCAGAGCCTAAGGTTTATCCGCATCTGCTTCCAAAGGGTGAAGTCTTTCCAGCTACAGCAAACACAGAGGTAGCAGAAAAGTGCTGTTCGTAATTTTTGTACTCTGTTACTGACAAATGCTAATGGGGAATTTCGTACGATTACTGAGCTGCTTACACTCTTGTTTTATAAGATCGTTTGCAAATGATGTTAGAACGAAAATATTCTACAAGTTTTAAAGTTAGTGACTTTTTAACACAGCATACCTAATTTCATATTTTGTAATTATTTGTTTTTGATTCTCAGTTAAACAGAATTGAACTCGGAAAAGAATCAAGCCTACGTTTGTTCTATTTTTATTATTTAATTCATTGCATTTTATTGAGTGCTGACTATTTTGAAAATTATAGTCAACATTTTAACATCCATTCCCCTTAGAACTCAGGAAAAATCTTTTATTATGTAGTTTTTTTTCTGGCTAGTTTGAATGTTGAGGCATGCAGTTTGAAATCAGGATACAGAATGAATATTTGTGTACTGGAATATAAATGAAAGTGTATTGCAACTTAATCAAGTATTGAGAAATGAAAAATTGAAGGAGAAATGTCTTTATATGGTAACTGTTTGATAGAAATGCACACAGAATTGTAGAATGTTGATTTGTTATATAGACTGTAATATAGACATTGAAGGAGAACACTATTTTCAAAATATATTTTGCCTAAAGTAAATTAGAAAGACATTATATCCATAGACACGAGAAAAGGTTGTGACGGTGTCATTATATCAAAGAAATACAAATAGACTGAAGACTGACTTCAGCTCTGCTGTATATCTTACTTTTCATTTTAATTTTTTTTTTTAAATTTCCTTGACATATTTGTTGTTTGAAAATTTGGAAGGTAAAATTATGCAATGATCACCATTTCTAGAGGATTTGGTTATAAAGAAAAGTGTACCTTAGATACATGTTGAAATATAAGCTGTATTTGTACAATTATATGATATACAATCATTGTTTATGATTTTGTCTTAATGTCCTCTTGCTTTCCTATGTTTGGTTAAATGAAGGGGTGTTAAACAGGCTGTTTGGTCTCTGCAAGAGACGATTGTCTTCTTCATTCATTCATTCATTCATTCATTCATTCATTCATTCATTCATTCATTCATTCATTCCACTGGTAGTGATAAACATAAATTCTTCTTATGTTGTGTTTTTAGTATCATTTAAGTCTCAATAAATGTTAATGATTCATTATTAAATTTATATTAGGGGATGAAGGAAAAAAGAAGGCACTTCATTGCTCTACTTGCTGTGCAAATTTATCACATGTTATAATCGTAATCAACAAATTTATTGCTGCTACAACCTGTACTGTCTAATTGTATTTCACATACTTTCTGATTCATTTTGTTATTCATATCATTGTACCTACCATGAGATTACCCTTGAAAGATATTGATATTGTTCAGTAATCCTTTTTCCTTAAAATTTTTATTCTTGGTTCATGAATGCGAGTCCACACTTTGTACAGTTATCCATAATTTTTGTTAGATTCTACCCTTTGGTCTTATTAGAAATGACAAGGTTTAGGATTAGGAATTATGGTAGAAGGTAACTCCATCTAGGAACAATGATTAGTTGTACCACCATATAACTATTCCTCCTTCCACATTTTTGTAATATGAATGGAACTCTAGTGGGCTAGACAAGACTCCAGAGCATATTAAAATTCTGTTGTTTGATTGGTTCTCTCATTACAATTTAGAATCAAGTTGTAATTTTTTTTTCTGTATTGTTTCAAAAATCACTATAAAACTAAAAATGAGGAAACTTAGATGTAAAATATTCTCAGTATTTATCAACATTCAGAAATGTAGATTCTTTATGCTTCAGATTTTAAGAGAATAGACTTCTTCAAAATGTGGTCATGTATATGAATGCTCTGCATTCCTCGGACAGCATTCCGCAAAAAATAATTCTAGTCAAGTGGAGCTTAAGATCAAAAACAGCCTGTTGATAATCTGTAGACAAAGGATTCTCTAGTTCTTTGTCCATATAGTCTGCCGTGGAAATGAGAGCCTAAAGAGGTTCATCGTCAGAGGAAATGTCCCTGGCAAGAGAGATTGTGGATGTGCTCCTACACGTTTGTCGAACATCATAAAACAAGTAACTGGGATATACCTTGCAAAGGCTTTGCATTCTGGCTCAGAACCAAAAAAACAGTGGAAAAATATACACAACAGTCTCCATGAAAATCACAATCCTCACTATTGAGGAAATTATTAGAGAGAGAGTATCACAGATTTGCAAAAGACTATGGAATAACTAAGCATGTGTTGGTCTTCTCTAACTACTTCTTATGGTGCCCTGCCACTGCTGACTTAAATTCTCTATGCTCTAAATCTGATATGCATAATTTGGAGAGAGAGAGAGAGAGAGAGAGAGAAAGCAGCATTTGAAACTATACATTCTTGTTCTTATTCGTTAGTATTTATCCTGCTTGGTTGTGGGGTCTGCTACATGGATCTGTTGTCTCCACTTCGTTCCATCTTGGGTCACACCTGGCTAGATATTCGCACTCTTCAGGTCTTTATGTACTGGTGATGTATTGGCCCAATGTTGTTTTAGGTTGTCCCCTTTCTCTTCTGCCAACAACCTATAGACAGTTGAATCAGCTCCTGCCCGTAAAACATGCCCAAACAATCAGAGATGTCTATTACACATTTTCTCATGGATTGGTTCAATGCCAAACAGTTTCCTGATTTTTTCTTTGGAAATACGATCTAATTTAATGTTGCTTTCTGTCCACCTCAGCATCTTTGTCTCTGTTACACTAAGCCAGCATTCTGTCTCAGTCGTAGTCGGCCAACATTCGCAGCCATAGAGTGCAACAGGATGGATGACAGTAAGGTAGATTTTATATGATCTTCCATCCTGGGGTTGCAAGTGACTCCGGTTGTTGTTTACAATTTCATCCAGGCTGCATTAATTCTCATGTTGACCTCTGACAAGCCAACTATCAGCTATCGTGGAACGAAGGTATCTAAACTTTTCCACTCTCAGCAGGTCTTTGCCGTCTACTTTGATGGTTCTTATTTCTTGTGCGTCTTGACGTCGTGTACTTGGTTTTCTTCTTGTTGAAGCACAGGCTGTATTTTGCTAGTCTGTCGCTCCATTCTTGAGTTTGGCGTTGTAGATGCAGCTTGTTCTCCGCAGCCAATATGATATTGTCAGCATAGAGAAGGGTCCATGGTAATGGATGCTGCAGGTCAGCTCTGATGGTGTTCTTCAGTAAGTTGAGCAGGCGTGGTGATAGGGCAGAATCCTGGTCTATGCCGACTGAGATGGGAAAGACTTTGGGAGGTCCTGCAATCATTTGGTCGTAGCTTCTTGGTTCTGCATAAAGCGTCTGCAACCATGTGACAAGATATTCTGGCACACCATGTTTTCAAAGTACTAGCCAGATGAGACTGTGCGGTACCTGATCGAAGGCCTTCTCAAGGTCCAAGAATGCTAGATGAAGCGGCTTGTCTTTCTCATGGTGCTTCTCAATAAAGAGCTGTGTTGCATGAACTGAATCAATTTTACTGCAATTTGCCACAAATCCAGCTTGCCTGCTGGTAAGCTTAATGAGCTCACGAATCCATTTGTTTAAAATATGCTCACTGAAACACCTTTATAGCATGACACAACAGTCAGATTAGACACACTTAGCAGAACTTCCTTTCTTTTTAAAGATGGGTATGGTGATGTTCTGTTGCCATTCACTCGGGGTTTGTCCCTCTGTGACCTTGTTGAAGAGCTGTACTAACCATCCTGGTGCATCCCAACAGTGAAACTACATACTAAATGCAGAAACTTGTCTCTTCATTTTAAATAAAAATTCTTATAAATACTCTAAATATAATTTTAGTGTGATTGGACCATGGAAAAAAAAAAAAAAAAAAAAAAGAACTGTAGTCATGCACTGTGGAAAAGAGAACAAGAGAAGCAAGTGAACATAGATGGAGAACGGTTAGAGAATGTAGAACAGTTTACATATCTGGGTAGCATTATTAATGGAAGTAATGAAATCAATCCTGAAATTAATAACAGACAAAGTAAAGGTACAAGTCAGAGAGCTTTTATGGGATGACAAAGTACCCAAGAGAATGAAATTAACATTATATAAACAGTATTTCATACCAGTTGTAACATACGGACTAGAAACGCTGGTAACTAATAAGAGACAAGATAGTAAGATCCAAGCAGTAGAAATGAAATTTTTAAGAACATCAGTTAAAAAGACAAGAAGAGATAGAATTCAAAATATTAAAATCAGAGAAGAGCTAAATATAGAACCGTTATTACAGAAGATACAGAAAGCAAGACTGAGATGGTTCAAACATGTAAAAAGAATGGGAAAGGAATGGGTAGCAAGAAAGGAATTGGAAAGAGACCAGTTGGAAGGCCGAGAAGAAGGTGGATGGATCAGAATTGGAAGGATATTGGAGAAGCTGGATTGGATGTGGCGGAAGTAATGGAGCAGGAAAAGTGGAAGGACAGAAAGGAGTGGAGGAGGATAGTTAACCACACCCAGGCGATTGGAGTGGGACATTGATTATTATGATGATGATGATGATGATGATGATGATGATGATGATGATGATGATGATGGACTATGGAAAAAAAGAGAATGAAAGTAAGGAATGATAAGATAAAATAAAGTGAAACCCAGGAGTGAGGTAATCAAATCTTGCTTATGCCGATTTGGTCATATTATGAGAGGATCTGAAGACAGTATGACATGAAGTCTTAGCTATCCACACAAACTAGAGGAAATATGGCAGACACTTGATTTCATGGTAATCATAAATTAACAAAGACCTTTAAAAAGATGTTTTACTACGCAGATGACAGAATTTTAAGCTCTGGAAATTGCGTTCCAGAAGAATTGACGCCAATAAAAATAGGAAAAGGTGAGGACTGCGAAGGAGAAGTGGGAAACTCAGTCAGAGAGATTTGTTCCTTTACTGCTATGAGTTTCAGCTGTTAATGTGAGAGTGGACTTTTTGCTATTTTTTATAGACTCGCTCTTATTAATTGATGGGAAATGATAAGTTCCAGAGTTCCTATCGCAGTCTTTAGTTATAATTGCAACTACATGCAATATTACTAGGGACCCCTTATGTTCATGAATGGGTTTTAATCACATTCTTATAAATTGTAAGGTAGATGCATTATACATGTTTTTTAATATTTATTAAATGATGTGCGAATGTTTTACAGCTGCGACATATTGCAAATTTTAGTAATATTGTACTATATTTTTCACAAATTCTTATGTAATTCATGATGTTTTACAAATTTCTTTGTTCTGTATTTCACTTTTTTTGGTTTTGTTTTTTTGTTTTTCTGATTTTGGATGACTTTTGCAGTGAAAACCATGACATATTGCAGGACATCACAAATTGATTGTGTAAAAACAATTGATGTTTTCAATACCACCATAATCTTGCAGTACAATATACATCAAAATTGATTTTCCATAATATCTAGTGATTTTACTTGCAAGTCATTTAAACCTTTTAGTGCCAAGAACCTATATTGTATGTTCAGACTTGATCTGAAATTTTTAAACAATCATTTATTAAAAAAAAAAAAATTAATTTAGCAGAAGGGAACCACAATTTAATTTCACCCATTGCAAATATTAAATTATTCAACCTCTTTAGGCTTTATCAATTCTGAAATTACCAACATTCTGCTCTTGTGTGGGAGTCAGCTTGTCATTTATTTATTTATTTATTTATTTATTTATTTATTTATTTATTTATTTATTTATTTATTTATTTATTTATTTATGTACCGTATTTACTCCCATATTAGACTCCTTTTTTCCCCACTTTTACAGCCAAAAAAAGTAAAGATGGTTCTAATATGCGATAACCTCAAATTTTATGTAGTGATTACACGACTTCTAGGCTGTAAAGAGCCATAAATTGTACATGTAAACATTCTACACTATTCTTTAACAAACTGATGAATGTATTTGAGTTATACTGGCTATTTTTGTTAGAAGACAGTATTTCTAAATGTAAAAAGACAATAAATGATAAACACGACTTTTAGGTCTACATACAAAGTAAATATAGTCAGTTTTAATTACTCATATTATGTCATTAGTTTCATTACATTAATTCCTCTGATGAGGTTGACGTCAGGAAGGACATACGGTCGTAAAAACTTGCTACGAAGATTCGTCTCACTTCATACTCGACCCCGTAGAGAAAAGAGACAAGGGTATCGTATTATCATATTATGCAATATTGATGCAAAAGAACTTAATGGCCAGTCATTTGTCTCTGTCAGTTGAGCAGTAGGCCTACCACAAAGTAAACCTGATAACTGCTTTCATTTGAATTATCGTCTCGTGTGGTGTTGCCAACTTCGCTGCTACTGGCGTGTCGTCGTTCTAAGTGACGTCATCTTCACTGCCATCTCATCAGCCATGCACTGCAATCAAGAGCATTCGAGGTCCCGTCTTCATGAACTTTTACAAATAGTTTAGTTCTTAACTATAGAGTCCGAACAGTGTGAATCTATTCCCAAGTGGTTTATGGAGATGGTCTCTGATATTCCCAGATGGTGTATGTGTAGCAGAAGCCACTCCTTCTGAATAAAACAGTGCTGTAGGAAAGCATACCAAATCTCCAGCTGGTAACTAGTGTATATTACGAGCTGCACTTTCAAATGTAATACATAGTGACTGGAAGCATTATTTTTATAACTGCGGCTGTTGAAACCAGGACCATTATTTTTAAGTATATTTTATGCTTGTTCTCTACATTTATCACATCAGGATTTACCTAAACAGCTGTAAATATGATAAGAGAGACCGCATTGTTTAGGTTAGGTATGCTATCGCCTGGATAGTGCCAAAAGTTCCACGACGGAAAGAATAAAATTAAATAACAGGAAAGTTTGCCACATTTATGGATACCTACAGGTGTGGTGGTACTACGTTTTATCATAATGTTTATTTTCGTACGTTTGTTGTACCCTTTTTTTATTAATGCATACCCTAGTATGTTTTGTTTGGCATCCCCAAAAATGGTTAATGTATTATTATTTTTATTGTTATTATTATTATTGTTTTTGTTATTATTATTGTTTTTGCTATTTGCTTTACGTCGCACCGACACAGATATGTCTTACGGCGACGATGGGATACGAAACGCCTAGGAATTGGAAGGAAGCAGCCGTGGCCTTAAATAAGGTACAGCCCCGGCACATGCCTGGTGTGAAAATGGGAAACCACGGAAAACCATCTTCAGGGCTGCCGACAGTGGGGCTCGAACCCACTATCTCCTGATTACTGGATACTGGCCGCACTTAAGCGACTGCAGCTATCGAGCTCGGTATATTATTATTATTATTATTATTATTATTATTATTATTATTATTATTATTATTATTATTATTATTATTATTATTATTATTATTTGTTAGGAACTTTGGAGAGTAAAACAGTTGTTATGAGTAAATAGTCTGTATCACTTTAATTTACTTCTCACAAAAAAATCCTATATTGGCCCGAGTTTCGAGATATTAAACAATCACTTTATGATCTCACCTGCTATATTAATAGCAACAACCGTGAATATTTGTCAACGAAAGTAAACTCATTTCCTCATCCCGAGATGGTGCAGCCCTTTCTAGACACACCCCCAGTGGAGGGGAGATACATGTACCATTTTTACCACATATCAACCTTCTTGCCATTCATAAATCTCTGGTTGTACGGTACCAGGAATCAAACTCAGGCTCCCGAGAACAGCAGCTAATTGTGCTAATCATTACACTGGCGGACATTCTTAACTAAAAAACACAGACATATAGAATGACTGATGCATGCTTGCAACGCGCAGGTCGGACACGAAACTATTCACCTATTTGTGCGACGTCATCAGAACTGCAGTATGCCTACACTACAGAGGCAGACATTTCTTAATTACAGATGTACCATATGACTTCAACATATGTTTTCATTGCTTGGGTCGTACGGACAAAACTATTCACAAATTTGTGTAATGTCATCAGAGCTGCAATAAGACTTGTTACCCGCTTCGAAGCGGAACCGTTGTCTTCTCTGACATATTACGTTGCGGGGTCTTGTATGCGAGATTTATTTTTCATTTTCTTTGTCTTGAAATGCCAGGGGGTCCAGTACGCGAGGGGTTCTAATACACAAGTTAATACGGTATATATTTGCATGCATAAATATATTTGTGTATAACTTAGAATATATTTCAGTATTTGATATTATCAAATGATGTTTTGCATACTGTGACATGGAAGTAACAGAGATATGAGCAATGCTATTAATGCCATTCCTTATGCAACCAATGCCTATGATGAATCGTGTGGAAGTGTTGTTCATAGGGTTTGTTGGTGTATGCAATTCAGTGGGCTTGGGAGACTGATAGGTAATAGCAACCTTCCAGTCCGGTGCGGGAAGCAGCGGGAAATTACATCACACTTCATGTCCGTAGTACACCTACATTACTTTTGACAGTTGGTGGTGGATCTGTTGAGGTTCAGGGTTCATTTCTGAGCAGAATTGTTAGTGCAGCAAAGTGAATTTTTTAGAATTCTTGGACACACCCATTATCGTTATTACTGGTAGTGTTGTTATTGATCTTAGGCTTACATTAAGTTATGATGTTTACTTTATGGTACATTGAAAATGGATATTATCTGAGCTTATTTAATGACTTTATTTACTGCTTCACCCTGCAGGAATGTCCGATAACTTCCAAATCAATGTTGGTGTCCATCAAGGACCAGCCTTGTCCCCATTGCTCTTCTTAGTCTGCATGAACGCCATCACAAATGACATCCAGACCAGACATCCATGGACATTACTACTGTATATGCTGACGATGTCATGTTAGCTAATGAGACACGCAAGGGCCTCGAACAGCAAGTACAAGAGGGGAAGATGCGTCGTGAAGAATTTGGGGTGAAATTAAGTCTGAAGAAGACGGAGTACCTGGAATGCGATGACCAAACTGATGGCACAATCACTGTGGGTGGAGTTTAACTTAATAAAGTGACCCAGTTCAAATACCTTGGGTCATGCATCACCTCAGACTGCAGTATGATTCCTGATGTCAAGACAAGAGTCAGCGCCGCATGGATGAAATGGCGCCAAGTTACTGGAGTCCTGTGTGATAAGAAAATTCCATTGCATCTGAAGTCTACGGCCCTTTATGGATCTGAATGCTGGCCTACAACATCGAAGCACGAACAGGCACTTCATGCAGTGGAAATAAAGATGCTGCGGTGATCCAATGGCTTGACTCGACTAGACCATATCAGGAATGATGCTATGCAAAAGAAATTCAAAATTGCCCCAATCACAGAGAAAATGTGTGATCACGTCTGCGGTGGTATGGGCATGTACTCCGTAGCAGTGAAACCTCAGTTGCAGAGACTGCCCTGCAACTGAACATGGAGGGTTGCCCGACCTCGAGGGCGACCTCAAACACGCTGGGTGGATAGGGTAAGAGATGACATGCGGCTCACCAATCTCAGCCCTCGGGACTCTATGGATCGATTGAAGTGGAGGAAACATTGTAAGAAGGTAGACCCCACATAAATGGGAAAATGCGAAGATGATGATGATGATGATGATGATGATGATGATGATGATTTACTGCTTTACACCTTTTTGTCTTTTTTTTTTTTTTTTTTTACCACATTTTAAGTGTATTTTCCACTGATAATGAAGCATTTTATTCACCACTTTCTGAGGTCCCTAATTATTACACAAACACAAAAATAACAATAACATATCACCAGTCAGTTCCTACACACATATTGATGAATAAATATATTTCTCATCTGTAAAATGTTTCAGTAGAACAGTGGATTCTTAATAGAGTACTGACAATCCATCTTGAATCAACTGCTCCTTTTTTTTTTAACTTTAGATATTTAGAGAGAAACTGAACCACATTAAATGAAAATTATCTCATAACTTTTAAAGTGTTTCCTATTACTTTAATGTTCTGAACTCACATGCTGGCCTAGAAAAGGAATCCAGCAAATGGGGTCAATTTTTATCATTGGGTGAGGCGTCTGAGTTGGGAAAATTTGAGGTTATACAAGTTTTAGCATTTAAAAATTTTTACATATTCATACTTTACATGGGATAAGGCTATCTTCATACAGTAATTTACTATAACATATTCTCTCAGTTAATTACCTGACAAAAAATTAGATTACATACATTAAATACTGATTAGGTGAAATAAAATCATCAGGTTATAAACCAAGATTGTAAAAAGTGAGTTACATCCATCAATACGGGCAAAAATGAAAATTATTGCTTACATTACTGTCTAAATATCAACTTTAATCTCTTCATATTGACTTCGTCATCATCATCATCATCATCATCATCATCATTAGTTTCCAGCCTTTGGCCGGTCTGATGTTGATTCTGGAGCAGAGTTTTATCACCTCATCCACTTGCTGACATCAACCCTAGGATCTAAAAAGCTGTTCCTAACCTGGAGAACAGATGCACTTGTAGTTGCACCTTACCTGGGGTGCAGATGCTTCTTGATGAGTTTCAGAGGCATTTCCTCCTCTTGATGGCCCAATACTATCAACTTTAATCCCTCGTGTGGGGTGCCGAGATGATGATACCGCAATGGTTGTCCTATGATCCCTAGGGAAATAATTTCTTAATTTTCTTCATATCGACTTCATCATCATCATCATTAGTTTCCAGCCTTAGTTTCCAGGGAGCTGCTCCGTCCATAGCCATAGGCCCTCTCAGAGTGTTGGGTTATATCTTGCCACCCAACAACCAATGTTGAATCTCTACTGTATGGTCTGCTCCTTTACCATAGCCGGGTCACCTGGTTAGACAATATCATATTTTACTGCATAATGTTGGTACTTTTTATACAAAAAATTTTGAAAAAGTAGTAGGGATTCTAAATAGTTTATTAAGTCACCTATTCAATACATTAGAATTGACTGTCTTGTCCGTATAATCAACAACATTTGACACAGTGTTGTACTCCTTTGCACGGACAGATTGTATCATCGCATTAACCTCGTAACCCACCCCCAACTCCCCTTAAACTGAGTTACGGTATTATTGCGTTCGCGCGGTACTTCCCATGCCTTTATTTGTAACATTTCATATGATACACTTATTATGTATTTCATTGACGTACACAAACACTTCTTCGTCAATTTTCAGACACTTCCCTGTTTCTGGACATGTAAACACGTAGCTAAAATAGTTCGTGTTTTTTAACTTGTCTTTTAATTTTGGCCAGTCACATGTACCAATTTTCCACTCACTGAAACTTTTCTTTCCACAGCTCTGACCGTGCTGTTCGGTGAACTTTCAGACATGTGAAGCATATGTTCGTAATTATGGATATAGAAACTATTCTGTGGCCTTCAAGGTAAAGATAATTGTCTTATTTCAGAGCTGGAAACAGGAGCATCCTATATCAGCCTCATAACGATTGTTGTAGAACTGTTTCCACAGAACACAACAGAGAAACGTTGACATTAAAGAAGATAGATGAGACACTGTGGATGAAATTGCAGTAAAACTTGCATAGTTTTGCTATGCAAGGAGTGATTGCCAGCTTAGGCTATCTAAAAAATTTGTAACCTCTGTGTCTCTCATTTATTGATGGAAGACCACAAAGTTAATATATGATTCCCTGCCAGTTTGCACATTCTGATATATTGCCTTTCTTGGGTAGCAACACATTTGGGCAAGTTCCCACAATCTGCAACATTTTGGGCTTCTCCTCCTTTCGTTGAAGCCAGTCCTCATCGCAACAGCCATATCTTTTTTGATACTTTGGTCATGTTCATATTGTTGGGCTGCTTGCTCCTTATCCTCCTGTGTCTAGCTTGTTCTGTCCATAGCTTGACATGAGTCCTTTTATCAGTCAGCAGCGCGCGCACACAGGATGTCTTTAGTGATAACTGTAGAATCTCTGAAAAGTTGGGTGAAATGTCCAGTTTGGCACATTGTGTAAGAGAGAGAAATTCAACAGTAGGATGTTTAGCTGGCAGAGAGACAGTTGGTCACAGTATGTGTTTACCAGATAACAATCCATATTCATTAGTCCATTTCTGTACTGCAGTAGAAGTCCACTGCAGTGAGTACGGCATATAGCGAGAACTCTGTTATAATGACAGCTTTATTCTGTCCCTTGAAAATTCCTGTATTAAACTGTGTATTATCCTTCATTTACAGCGAGAACCCTATCACTGATGCATTCATTATTATGAGCAATTAAGTGTGCTTTTCTTTTTAGTTATCAATATTTATGCACTCCAGCTATTATATTTAATGCGATCGATCCTCTTCTGAATGGTTTTCTCACTGTGCACTAGCAAGCGCTCTCGTAGACATTCAAACTCAATGGCAATGTCGGGGTGGATAAGTAATACTCATCAACTGGTGTTCTATAAACACAATTTGAATGAAAGAGGACATGTTTCTGTAATGGATGCGTAAATAATGTGCCAATAGCAGTAGTTAAATCGTTAGAAATAAAGGCTGAAGTAAACGATCGCTTAATTTTAATGCTATGTACGGTATTATGTATTCTCACATACAGTCTAGAAACATGAACACTGAAAGAGATAGAAGTTAATAAATTGCAAGCATGTGAAATGAAGTTTCTATGAACTATCCTCCAAAAAATATTCAAGGACCCTGTAAAGAACAGTCACATCAGAATGGAACTGGAAGTGGACTCAATAGAAGAGAAGCTAAGGACTTTGAGACTAATATGGTATGGACATGTGGCCAGTGGGAATACCTAGGAAGAGATGGCTACACCAGCTGAGAGAGGATGTGGAGAGAAGAGAGGGAATTGGGAGTGAGTGGTGAGAGAGAAAGCATTTCTGGACAGGCAACAATGATGACTTGTTCAACGCCACCCTACTCAGCATGCTGGAGGGGTTCTGTGATGATGATGATGATGATGATGATGATGATGACGACAACTGAAATTAAGTACACCTCAAGATATGGCATAGAGTGGATGACTGATTTTGGAGATTAGTTTATTCAGTAGAACCTTATTAGCCGTGCTGAAACACCAGATCCCATGAGATCTCCAAAGTTAAGCAACATTGGGCGTGGTCAAGATTTGGATGGGATGCCACGCGCTGTTGGTGGGGGGGTAAAGGAATGGAGGAGCGGAAAGGAACTGGCCACGTAAACTCCGGCTCAGGCACACCTCTGCGGAGGTTTGGACCTGCTTTCGGGCAGAATACACCCTTACCTTACCCTTATTAGGACATTTCTTCAGGGACCAAGGAAAGAGAATGTTAAGTGAGAAAACACACTATTGAGTACACAAATATCCAACAGGGATATGTAAACACTTGAAATGTTTCTTTCCGACATGCGTGCATTTTGGTCCGTTATTGGAAATTATAAATTTTCCAGCTAACTCATTCCTGGTTGCCAGCGTTTTGCCCCCATGTGCTAGGTTGGGCTCATCAGTTAGTACGTAGCACACCTACCAAGATGCATGGCTAGTGCATACCGTGGAGGCCACTGCATAGGCTACTTGAAGCCACCGGCAGTGCCAATGCACTATAAAAGACTTTGTCTCACTAGAAAAAATTGATGCCTGCTTGGCCATCAGATGATATAGATGTTGATTCCCTATGGGAATAAATAAGTTAAAACAATTAGAAGTAATATAATTCCCTATGGGAATCAACATCCATATCATGCGTGCATTTTACGTCATGTGTATGGGTACGGTGAAAGATATAGGCCATCTACTGTTTCTAAAGATGAAACAAGAGTATTTAAAAGGTGTGAAGAAGACAAGATAACAAATATGAAAACCTTTTCCTCTGGGGCTTATTAAATAACAACAGTGTATTAAAAGGTGTATAAAACACCAGACAACGAATAAAAAAACATTTGCACTAAGACCCATAAAAGTATCAGCGCATTATTGCAGATAACACTCTTCCTAAAACAAATGTTAGCTGAAGCCTTATATTTTGGATCAGTGGGTTATTAAATGCTAGCACGTATCCGTGGCTTCGCCCACATTTATTAATCCAACCGTTAGATAAAAAAAATAAAGATATTGGGTTGGTAGATTGTACAAATAATATTAAATGATATATAAGACCATACTATATAAAAACAAACTTTTTTCTTCCTTATAAAACTTCTGGATAAACTATATTAAGTGTCCTCCCATATAGAGTGTTTGCCTTTTGCAGCTCTTTAACAACCCACGTGCAGTTGACCATGGGAGAATCATCATTTCCAAAGATGGAGACCTACAACTGTAAGCGATTGTCCTCATCCCTTGTTGATGCACATAGTGGAACTTAAACAAATGGGGGAACTGCAGACGTCTAAATTGAAACGGTATATTCAGAGGGATGATTTGAATCCAAGGAATGAATACTACTCCGCCTGCAGCATGCTCAGTCATGATAGTGGCTTCAGTAATATTCGGCATCAGTTTCTTTACTGAGTCATGTTTTATTGCAGAGGAAAGGAGGATTCATATTCCTAAGAAGGATAATTGGTGTGGTGCCACAATCGTCCGCTCCAAGATGTTCGACGGTACTCCAGTTGACTCAAAGTTGTTCAAAACTCTGTCTTCTGGTTGACAGCCTCATCTGCATTACATTTCGTGTTGATAGACTTGTAAATTTGTAGAACACCGAGTAATTCCTGTAAATGTTTGCTTGTTGTTGATGTTGACAGATTCATATCTTGGAGCAAGATTTGCTCTTTTGACACAGCTACAAGTGATCGGTGAAATCCTGAGCCACATATGTAAAAAATTTCAGATCTCTGCATGCCATAGATTTGGCTGGTCATTGTACACATACATAGAGAGAAACACTTCCTGTTATCACAGACTGAACGAAAATGGCTTCCTATGCCATGGACTTCTACTACTACTACTACTTAAAATTGTCCTTTGACTGATACATGTACTGTATTACTATTCCCTGTTTATTCTAATCTCCTCTTATCTGTCTTATGTACTATATGTTTTCTCTAATAAAATATAAGACTGGGTTTAAAGAAAATACGGTTCATGTTTTATTGCTGGTATAGCGAAATCCTCATATTCCCTAAAATTTTAAGTTTATGAAATGAATATTGGGTAAATATGAAATAACTAAAAAGCTAACTAAATAAGTTAAAACAATTAGAAGTAATATAATTAATGAAAGCAGGTCTTAACTTGTATCAAGATTCATCTACGCCTACGTTTCAGATCTTTGCATGCCATAGATTTGGCCGGGCATCGCACACACATATAAACAGACAAACACTTCTGGATATTATGAACTGTGTATGGCTCCTCGTGTCGGGAACCAAAAATGGCTTCCTACTCCATGAGCTTAAAATGGCTCCGTGACTTGTATTATCGATCTTATGTACGTTACCTAGCAACATTGAATCTATGCATTTAATCTTGGTGACAGCACATTGGATTGTCATATCCCAACAGGTTTTCATCTGGTTTTTCATTCATAACTCGCCATTGAACACAAAAATTAAAAATCCGGTTTCGAGGTGCATTTGGACCCCCTTCCATCTACCTATGTTAAAAATGTCAGACCTGTATGTGCCATAGATTTGGCTGGGCATCATGCTCAGACGTACATATAGACAGACAGACACACACAGTCTTTGACCATGAATTGTTTGGAGGTTAAACTCGGCCATGTGAGAGAGAATAACTTTGACTATCACCTGAAATGCAACAATACTTCGATCGACTCGAAACTCGAAGGTGTGAATTGCAACATATGCGCCATTGTTGAAAGATGCTAATGCCTGTCCACTTCCTGGATTTTGTCTTCATTAGTAAATGAATTTCACGACTTTTTCAGTATCTATAACTGGGCTACCACAAGACAAATATCCACCATGCTAATCAACTTCACACGATTAAGTTCCTAATCCATAGGTAGTCTATCATGCTACAGATATTTGCTACTCCTCACTGTGTCACTCAACACAGAATATATTTCTAACTTCTGAATGGAATGTGAAATACAAGCACAAACAAGCTTACTGGGTTATTCAGCAATACCAATGTAAACCAGAAAGCAAATTGAACTTCCCTGAGGCTAATGGCTTGCTTGATTTAGTTCAGAATACAAGGCCACTTCCCGTTTTCATGCAACTTTTCCCGACCTGTCCCCTGTGGTGAGGACTCTGTTGGAAATCACGCTCCTTTCACAAGGGATGACAAAGAACATTTTCAGGGCTGGGAAAAATGTAATTGTAGAAAGTGACAATAGTGAATATTTGTGATGCAGTAAGTGAAGTAGTTTTAAATAGATTTACAGTAAGACGTGAATCGGGACTTCGAATTTACGACGTGCTAAGAGAGAAACCGTCTTAATGAGGAACGCACTTACGAGATTTCACTGGATTTTCTCGCGTCTGATTACAGTTTGAAAAGGCTATTCCCAGTAAATTTATAGCAAAAAGGTTATCATTACTCTACTGGTGCTTCAAATATGTTTTCATGTTACATATAAGGTTAAGTTAGGTTAGGTGATGCTGTTTGAATAAGAAAACTGAAACGTTTGCCACAAAAGTCACTGGAGTGATACTACTACAATTTTTCAGAATGAAATTTAACATACACGTTCACTGCCTCTGAATTAAAAAATAACTTACGAATAAGTTGCAGAATTGAAATCTGTTTAAACGCAAGTTTTGAACAAACTGATTGCTGTTATATGCTGATTTTAATGTGTTTGGGTTTTGCTGAAATTTTACAAAATATCAGATATAACGACAATCCGCTATAGCGAGTACATTTTTTTTTTTCATTATGAATTCTCGCTGTAACAGACTTCTACTGTATTTGAAGTGATAGGTGTCTGATAGCATACAATAGGTCATTTGAAGTATTGAGGAACCTTGACTCCTTGATATCACCAACTGGAATATAAACTCTAGTTTTGTTCCTCTCCTTTCTTCACAGTTTTTTTTTTCTTTTTCCTTAATGATCACTGTATTGACTGAATAAGAATTTGCTAACTTAATAAATAAATATATACCATTCTTATATTCTGTGTGTGTTTCTATTATCAGTATGTTCCTATTTCAGATTGTCACTTTTCCTTTCTCATTTATTAACAGTATTTGTTAGATATAGGTACGAATACTATGTGAGATATGTGCCTTAAAAATGATGATAAAACAAGTATGATTTTGTCACCTCTTAATTAAGTTGTCCTTGAATTATCTATTAAAGATACCTCAATTGCATTGATTAATCAAGATTTATGTTTTACATTCTCTTTAATGTGCCAGTTTCAGATTTACATTTGCATATTAATAATAAATGTTTATTCATTTTGTGATCTTCAGTTATACTGTTTGAGTACAGTACTCCTCTGTCATATAGTTCTAGTTTGTAAACCGTGGATAATGGCCGAGGGGTATAATTAGTTGATGTAGCAGTTGGAATGCAGCTTATTTGAATTAATATGGACATTCTGATTTTGGTTCTCGTAAAAGTCAGGGCTATTAAAACTACCATTAAATCTGAGTCATTAGAAGTAGCCTAGTACCATACTTTATAGTTCTAATGAGGAAGAGCAGAATTGAATTAAGTATACAAAGACCAGGCAAATCTCCTTTATGAGATATTTGGAGCTGGTCCAGTTTATTTTATCCTTTCTCTTTTGTAACCGGTTTTCAGTGGTTACACAATACATAGCAAGGAAAAAGGAAAAATTAAATTACACAGCACTTTAACATCCATAGCACCAAACCCAACCTCAGATAAACTGCATCATGTCTAAACAAATGAACATCAGGTTGGGCAACGTGACTACTATAATAAAGGATGTGGAGCGGGCATGGAAACCCTACCAGGGGCATTTGGGATATGTAGGTTGCGGGTTTCTAGAAAAATTAACGGTAATCCCTTGTTCTGCGATATTGTTTTCCAAAAAAAAAAAAAAAAAAAAAAAAAAAAACTTGCAAATTAACACTTGACATCAAGAACAGTTCCTTTGAGTCAAGAGGCTAAAATACAGAGATACTTCAACGTAATGAAACTTTCATAATACAACGATTAAAGGTAATAAGAAACACATGATATTAGTAATACAACATTAAGTGAAAGCTAACGGCGCTTTCATACGATCGCACCACATAACGGAAACAAGGGGAAAACAGAAACACTTAAACTTGGTGCAGAGGCCAGTTCAACTTGCTCCCACACCAGAAACACTTCTGACGTGGGGCAGAGGAAAAACCAGCGTGCATCAAGTAATACAGAGTTACTGGAGGCAGACCCCAAGGGAAAAAAATATTAATCTACTAATTACACGGTTTACCAAGTCAAAAGAAAAGGGGGAATGCCTCCAAAATCAAACAGGCAGGCCCAGCTGAAAAGCTAAAGCATTTGAGTAATAGAGTGGCGAATCTGGGCGAGTAGGGGTAAACTCCTATGTGAAAGCACAAGCAAACATTAAATATAAATTAAGGTGGAAATGAAACCAACAGTGCTTACCCCAAGGCAGCCCATCCTGGGAGTGCGGATAGCGACGTGCGTCTGATCGCTGGACTGACGAGAAACGAAAAGACCATGAAATCTTGTCTTGCTCTGTTAAGAAGGCAAGGTTGGCCCTGGTGCAATCACCGAGTGACCAATCAGATCACAGAAGTTTCCCTCTTGCCACCCAGATCCACCAATCAAAACCCCTTACCAAGTCACGATGTTTTCACAATATTCCAGAACATTACCTAACCCTAATCACAAACTTTCCATCTTCCAAAATTAGTAAAAACATGGTTCTAGAATCGACAGGGTCACACACACGCTGTTACGAAAGTCTGCATCACGAAACTTTCCAGAACATTACAAAATATCACTCAACAATAATAATAATAATAATAATAATAATAATAATAATAATAATAATAATTTACAATTTAGTAGTTACATTTCCAAATTTAGATACATGAAAGGAATACAAATAAAATATACTACAATAATATTTTACACCATATAGTAAACATTTCTTTGAAAGAGACATATCCCACAGGTCATATCCAAGATGATATTTTACACAACCTAGTAAATGTTTCTTTGAAAGAGACATATTCCACAGGTCTCATCTTTCATTAACAGTTTTCCTTCATACATAAATATTATTGACATACTGGTACTCGGAAGTCTCCTTTAAGTTATTTGAGCAAGTCCAGCTTATTTTATCCATTCTCATTTTTTAACAGATTTCTGAGATGGGAGTATGAAAACCATGTGAAATATATACCCTAGGATAACGTGGTGGTGATGATTATTGTTTTAAGAGGAAGTACAACTGGGCATCCATCCTCTATTAATATTAATTCAAAGGAAAATGGAAGAGGTCGAACATTTTGATGAAAGACGGTATTGACAAAAGAAAAGGAAGGGCCACTAAAGGTGTGAAAATGAAAGACTCTGGTGTCAGAAATGAGCAAGAGTTGACCAAGAGAGGTGAGAGAGAAAAGATGAAGGTGAGGAGCCTGGCACAAGTAAACAGTAACAATGCCAGACAGAGCTAGGGGACCTGTAGTTGCCAACCTACATTCCCAAGATGAATGCTAGAACAAGTTTGATTTTGCCATCTCACCATGCTATTATGGACACTATGAGACAATAGTCAATTATTATTTATTTAGCATTTGGCGTGCAACATAAGGAAAGTAAAAGGTAACAAATTGATGTCTAAATTATTTATAAATTTAAGTGCCTCAGGAATAGCACCCAAAAATTCCAGAATATTATCAGTTTAGGAAGAGTGGGACATTCCTTGATGATACCGGTATGTTTGATGTTGTCTTCCCTCCCCCATTTATATAACAGATCACCGCATCTACTATGATTTTTTCTGATACCGTTCAGCACCGACCACGTTCTGCAAGGCAAATTCAGAGTGTCAGATGTAATGCTACCTCTGAGAAAATTATGCAGTCGCAGTAGAGAGCTATTAATCCATTCTTGCTATCAGGCC
The DNA here is from genome assembly GCF_040414725.1 of Anabrus simplex. NCBI lineage: Eukaryota > Metazoa > Arthropoda > Insecta > Orthoptera > Tettigoniidae > Anabrus > Anabrus simplex. The sequence continues at coordinate 409,251,137 of NC_090267.1, read as the reverse complement.
AGATTGGTATGGAAGTTACTGCAGTGTCTGCCAGGTCCTTAGCTGGGAAGTTGTCTAAAATAGTGCCTTCACTGTTCTCATTGATAAACAGATAAGAGCTGCTTGTTTTCCTTTTATACTCTGAATGAAACATGTTTCCTTAGCAGATCAGGTGGAGAAATATGACTCAGGGTAGGCAGCCAGAAAGTTTATGTGGATTTCACTGTGCCTGGTATGGATGCACATACAGTAGTTTGATTTAGGTAGCCAAGGAGGGGAATAATAAAGTAGAGAAGGCCAAGGGGAAGTTGTAGAACCACATAGCTTTTGAAGGATGTTATTTCTTGTCTTTTTAGCTGCTGTCCTAGTTAGGTATTCTTTTAGATATAGTGATTGCCCTCTCAACCAGCCTGCTCCAGATCGGCCCTTTGGTCAGATAACAAAATGGGCAGTTAAATCAACAGTACTGAAATAAATGGCCTTCTCAGAAATTACGATATTTAAGATATTTTTAAAGGTTATATTAAACATACATACATACATTATCATTATAGACTGTTATGCCTTTCAGCATTCAGTCTGCAAGCCTCTGAGAATTTACTAAACGTCGCCACAATCCTCGATTTGCAACTAGTGTTGTGGCCTCATTTAGTTCTATACCTCTTATCTTTAAATCGTTAGAAACAGAGTCTAACCATCGTCGTCTTGGTCTCCCTCTACTTCTCTTACCCTCCATAACAGAGTCCATTATTCTCCTAGGTAACCTATCCTCCTCCATTCGCCTCACATGACCCCACCACCGAAGCCGGTTTATGCGTACAGCTTCATCCATCGAGTTCATTCCTAAATTAGCCTTTATCTCCTCATTCCGAGTTCCCTCCTGCCATTGTTCCCACCTGTTTGTACCAGCAATCATTCTTGCTACTTTCATGTCTGTTACTTCTAACTTATGAATAAGATATCCTGAGTCCACCCAGCTTTCGCTCCCATAAAGCAAAGTTGGTCTGAAAACAGACCGATGTAAAGATAGTTTCGTCTGGGAGCTGAATTCCTTGTTACAGAATACTGCTGATCGCAACTGCGAGCTCACTGCATTAGCTTTACTACACATTGATTCAATCTCACTTACTATATTACCATCCTGGGAAAACACACAACCTAAATACTTGAAATTATCGACCTGTTCTAGCTTTGTATCACCAATCTGACATTCAATTCTGTTGGATTTCTTACCTACTGACATCAATTTAGTCTTCGAGATGCTAATTTTCATACCATACTCATTGCACCTATTTTCAAGTTTCAAGATGTTAGACTGCAGGCTTTTGGCACAATCTGCCATTAAGACCAAGTCGTCAGCATAGGCCAGGCTGCTTACTACATTTCCACCTAACTGAATCCCTCCCTGCCATTTTATACCTTTCAGCATATGATCCATGTAAACTACAAACAGCAAAGGTAAAAGATTACAGCCTTGTCTAACTCCTGTAAGTACCCTGAACCAAGAACTCATTCTACCATCAATTCTCACTGAAGCCCAATTGTCAACATAAATGCCTTTGATTGATTTTAATAATCTACCTTTAATTCCATAGTCACCCAGTATAGCGAACATCTTTTCCCTCAGTACCCTGTCATATGCTTTCTCTAGATCTACGAAACATAAACACAACTGCCTATTCCTCTCGTAGCATTTTTCAATTACCTGGTGCATACTGAAAATCTGATCCTGACAGCCTCTCTATGGTCTGAAACCACACTGGTTTTCATCCAACTTCCTCTCAACGACTGATCGCACCCTCCCTTCCAAGATGCCTGTGAATACTTTGCCTGGTATACTAATCAATGAGATACCTCGATAGTTGTTGCAATCCTTCCTGTTCCCTTGCTTATAGATAGGTGCAATTACTGCTTTTGTCCAATCTGAAGGTACCTTACCAACACTCCACGCTAATTTGACTACTCTATGAAGCCATTTCATCCCTGCCTTCCCACTATACTTCACCATTTCAGGTCTAATTTCATCTATTCCTGCTGCCTTATGACAATGGAGTTTATTTACTATCCTTTCCACTTCCTCAAGCATAATTTCACCAACATCATTTTCCTCCTCCCCATGAGCTTGACTGTTTGCAACACCACCATGATGATTTCCTTTTACATTGAAAAGATGTTTAAAATATTCCCTCCACCTCTCCAGTGATTCCCTGGGATCTGTTATGAGTTCACCTGAATTACTCAAAACACTGTTCATTTCCTTTTTCCCTTCCTTCCTAAGATTCTTTATTACTGTCCAGAAAGGTTTCCCTACTGCTTGACCTAGCCTTTCCAGGTTATTACCAAAATCTTCCCATGACTTCTTTTTGGATTCAACAACTATTTGTTTCGCTCTGTTCCTTTCATCTGCGTACAAATCCCTGTCTGCCTCGGCCCTTGTTTGGAGCCATTTCTGATAAGCCTTCTTTTTACGTTTACAGGCTGCTCTCACTTCATCATTCCACCAAGATGTTCGCCTTTTCCCATCTTTACACACAGTTGTTCCTAGGCATTCCCTTGCTGTTTCTACTACAGCATCCCTGTATGCCACCCATTCAGTTTCTATATCCTGAACCTGCTTACTGTCTACTGTTCGAAACTTCTCACTAATCATATCCATGTACTTCTGTCTAATTTCCTCGTCCTGGAGATTTTCTACCCTTATTCGTTTGCAGACAGATTTCACTTTCTCTACCCTAGGCCTAGAGATACTTAGTTCACTACAGATCAGATAATGGTCTGTATCATCGAAAAATCCCCGAAAAACTCGTACATTCCTAAAAGATTTCCTGAATTCAAAGTCTGTTAAGATATAGTCTATTTTGGATCTGGTACCCCTAGCCTCCCATGTGAAGCGGTGAATAGCCTTATGCTTGAAGAATGTATTCGTAACAGCTAAACCCATACTAGCACAGAAGTCCAGCAAACGCTTCCCATTCCCATTAGCTTCCATATCTTCCCCACATTTACCAATCACCCTTTTGTATCCTTCAATTCTATTCCCAACTCTCGCATTGAAATCGCCCATTAGCACTATTCTATCCTTGCTGTTGACCCTGATCACGATGTCACTCAATGCTTCATAAAACTTGTCAACTTCATCCTCATCTGCACCCTCACATGGTGAATACACGGACACAATTCTTGTCCTAATTCCTCCCACTGACAAATCTACCCACATCATTCGCTCACTTACGTGCCTAACAGAAACTATGTTGCGTGCAATGGTATTCCTGATAAAGAGCCCTACCCCAGACTCTGCCCTTCCCTTTCTCACACCCGTCAAGTACACTTTATAATCTCCTATATCTTCCTCGTTATCTCCCCTTACCCGAATATCACTTACTCCTAGCACATCCAGATGCATTCTCTTTGCTGACTCAACAAGTTCTACCTTCTTTCTTCCATAAGCCCCATTAATATTGATAGCTCCCCATCAAATTGCATTTCGTTCGCCAAGTTGTTTCCAAGGAGTCCATCGCCTGTCAAATGGGAGTGGGACTCCATTACTCCCATAGGTCCGAGGCTTGCTTAAAGTGTTCTGAGCTCGGTGAATTCATGAAGCAGTATGCTGCCCTACTTGCACATAGTCCAAGTGAGGATCTCTCCTCTAACGGGTTATGGACCACCGGTGAATTGTGTAGTCCTAGCCGCCTGAGCACAAGGAGGGCCACGACTCAGAATATGTCCGAGATGCCCACTCCCATTCCATAGCAACTGGTATTCCGACTCTCATGACCACTTGCTAGGCCACTCAGCCGTTGCCCATGGTTCACGAACTAGGACGTGACTACAGTAACCCACATACATGAACCATGGTTATATTGAAATGTAATAATAATGTTATTTGTTTTACGTCTCACTAACTACTCTTTTATGGTTTTCGGAGATGCCGAGGTGCCGGAATTTAGTCCCACAGGAGTTCTTTTATGTGCCAGTAAATCTAATATTGAAATGTATTAGGCTTATAAAGAGACTAAAAACTCCATCCAGTGTTATAAGCAATAAGCAAAACAAAACAAGTTACATTTTGTCCATCAGCGAGATGAAGGTGGGAAGTATCATGGGCACTCATGACCGTGGGAAACTGGAAGCAACATTTTGAGCGGGTGCAGACACAGAGTGGCCACAACTCTATAACTCTGCATTCTGACCGACCAACCGAGCAGAGGACCAGTGGCCACTGCTTTACTGTGGCTTTATACCTCTGCATTTGGGAGACAGAGGGGGGCTGACTCCTACCATTAGCTGTCCTGAGAGTGGTTTTCCGTGGTTTCCCATTCTCCTGCACTAAGACAAATGCTGGGACAGTTCCTAGTATAGTCCGCAACGACACCCACCTCACCCCTTCTTCAAATCACAAATCACCATACCACATCTAGAGGCCAGTGTTGCCAGATGGGATATACAATTTGTACTTACAGAGCTGTCAAAATGTCCTTATATTTTCCTTACTATGTTATATTTTCCCCTATTTGGAATTTAAGTTCCGGTTATTATGTTTATGGGGTTAAAGTATTGGTTATAAACTCTAAAATATCACCTTATCCTAATTTGAAACAACTTGACCCTAATATGTTAACATGGTTAAGATTAGCTTAGCAGCTGGCTTCCCTCCGGGAAGGCTGTGGTTCAAAATCCAGTCAATCCTGGATTGAGATTTTCATCTAATCAATGAATTGTTTAAAATTACACAAATAATTACCCTAGCCTAGGCCCACATAAAATTAAATCCATTTCCATGTATGAGGATCAGGCAATTGTGAATGTAGAATAGGTGATTAGTTACCCTTATGCTGCTGATGTAACATTCCCATCAATTTAACAGACCCTCTGTTGCTGCCTATATTGTTCTCAATTCTTCGCACAAATTACAGTATTTGCGATCATGTATTTTAACAGTCTCCAGCAAACATTACATCACTATAACATTATCTGACTAAAATGCCCAAATTCTTGGCCCATATGTTTTTCGTCTACCGGTACCAAAATATATTTTAGTCTACTTAGAATAATCTTGACTAAACTTGTTGATTAAGTGCGTTTATTTCCAAACCACCGCAAACTTTAGTACTGTATTTGGAAAAAGTGTCTGAGCCAGCTTAACTGTATGTTCCATGGAATTAAAACTGAAATTATGTTCCACAGCTGACAAGGTTTATCTCAACTCAGTAACGGCTGACTGATCATATTTAACTGAAGGGGAATACTTCATTTAATTCAGTCATACCTTTCAGTTTCTTGTGTTTCAACTGTTCAATTGTACTAGCATTTAATATTTTATCACAATACATGCATGCACATAGCTTTAAATGTATTTTCTTGAGTCAGCCAATCCCAAAATTCATTTTCCTCCATTTTCTAAGTAAGATTTACAAGTATTCAAGAAACTGTTAAATTCTGAGCAATGTACATACAAAACTCTTATTTTATATGTATAGATGGTGATAAAACGTTCATTAAAATAGACTCTCACTTTGTCTGGAACATACAAATTTCTTCACAAATACTTTTTTATATAAGAGCTGTCCTGTCTGTTGAATGGAAAGAATGGTCATGTTTTGCAGTATGAAATGCAAATAACCTTTCTTCAGCAGTATTACTTACAAAGAAAGTTATGTTACTGGAGATTTTCACAGAAACAACCAACAAAAAGACTACATAAAGTACATTCTACCTTCATAAATGTTGAGTCCCTTCAGGAAAGAATTCTTCTTGCATGGTTTTTGGAAAAAATTACACCTTATTTTCCCCATATTAATATGCGTATCTTGAACCAAGTGAACGACAGATAATAGAGGATGTTCATCACGCCAATCATTAAAGTTGTTCCCTCTTTAGCTACCTGAAATGTGAGAGCTAGCAGAAATCAGAGATCGTAATTTCTTTTTATGATTGTGTTTCCTTAACCATTTGAGACATATCTTGACCTCAGTAAGCAAGTATAAATGAATGGGACCAAAATGACACAAAAACAAATAAAAACACAAAACAAAGCAAAGGAACAAGATCTCATTATTGCAAGTATGGAAAAACAGGACGTTGGTGTCCTGTTATTGGCAGGACAGTGGCAGACACAATGAAAATGGAATAACTGGTCACCTTACCTTAACTTGCTCTGTAGTACTACAAAGGACCAAGTTCTTACCATGAAAGCTGTCAACCCTACTTCTGCCAAATTTCACTGTGGGCTGTGTACAGGCTGATATGTATCGTTTGCCTGGCACTTGCAACACCCGAACCCACCCATTTGCCAGCCACGTGGTATAGCCTGAGTCATCAATCCAAAAGAATGCGTCTCCAGTCGTCCATGGACCAGTGGCAATGCTCAACGTTCAGCAGCAAAATGTTTGATTTATAGACTGGTTCCGGAGCCTTGAACCCCAATCTTTATATTTCCCAGTGTACAGTCATGGTGATAGCTGCACAATTAGTGACACTGAGGAATTCATGGGTGATATTATGATACAATGTTATGCAATTTTCCTGTACCATCTTCTTGAATGCTCGATGGTTCTCGTCGGTCAATGCACATGGCCTACCCAGCTGTGGTTTTAACATGGCCATGTCTTCCCGTTCCTGCCTTACAATCGTATCCCCAACAGTCGACTTCAGCAACTTGAGAAAGATGGAAATGTCTCTGACTGGTTGTTTACTGATGTGGTAACCAATAACTCCTTTCTGCATTCAAAGTCACTAAGCCCCTTTGCTCCATCCATTCTACTGGATAACATAACACAAAATGATATCATGGCCTCAGCCACCTTTCATAGTAGCAGCGGTGGTCATAGTGATGTCTAGGCTCTAGTTTATATATTACAGAGGGGTGTCTAGATACTTTTGAGCAGATAGCGAATGCGTTTTAACTCTAGATTATCTACATAAAAGGGCCGATGACCTTCGATGTTAGGCCCCTTAAAACAACAAGCATCATCATCATTTATCTACATAAAATATATAAAGTTCAAAGAAGTTTATTTCACGTATACTGAGAACGCTGCTCCATTCTCCTCAACACGTGCTGCCCCTTTTACAGTACTGCTCTTGCTTTTTTTTTTTGCTAGTAGTGTAAGTTTCATGCAGATTGCAGTTGTTTATTCATGTATGTCATAATGTAGAAATATGTGTATGATGAGTTTGACATCAAAATCCTTGACTGTGTCCAGAAGACTTCTCAGGGATCAAACATGGAAAATCTGCACCATGTTTACCAATATTATATGACAGTAGAAGAGATGCATACAATAGCGAACACCAATGTGTTACAAATGACAAATGAAGCTACCAGTCTGTCAGTTAGTTCTGTAAGCACAGTCATGAAAGAAGACAAGGAAGATTTTGCAAGGAATAAACTCACATTTTCTACTTCAACAGAGAAAAATACACCAAGAAAGGAGAGTTTCAGAGTCGATAGCATGACAGTATATGTGATTAGGCAGAAGTTCACTTTTCATATGGTCTTAAAAAAATAAATTCCCACCATTGGTAAACTCCTTACTTCCTTTAAGATAATGGTCTGATTGATTCTGGAAGGAAATTCATAAGGTAAAGGATTTAAAAAAATGTTGTGTTTCAGTTGGAAGAAATACCAGTCTAAGAGGAACTTGCTTATCGAACATCCAGATATATAATCATGTAGAAAGACAATAAATCAGTTCAGGCGTGAAGGTTACAACATTGTTTATGTTGACAAGACGTACATTCAGCAATCTTATATTGTACTGAAGTATTGGCAATTGGAAGAAGAAGTAGTGGCTGTTACAAATATTGGGGCACGGCGAAGACTAATAATTAATTGTTTGTGGAGGTGGGGATTAAGGTTTTGTAGATGGGGTCTTGTTGATTTTTAAGTTGGAACAAAAGTCAGGCAATTATTACATGCAATTGAATTTTGAAAATGGCTCAAAATGCAGCTACTCTCAGCTTTGCCGTGATCAAGAGTTATCGTGATGGATAAAGCAACATACCATTGTAATGAGAGAAACAAAGTGCCTACTCAAGAGCTTTTCTAAAAAGCAACGCAATTTGATAGTTACATACACATTGAGTTTCAATTTGATGCAGCGAATAGTAAGACTGAACTCCTCATTAAATTAGTCCAATTAGTATTATTCACACATATGGCCACATTTCTTTGCACCTACCACCTTACCATCCAGATATCAATCCAGTTGAGCTCGTTTGGGGTGATATTAAAGGCCAAGTTGGTGGTTCTTTAAAAGAAAAAAGAGGAGCTCTGTTGAAAACTTCTCCAGGACTACACCGTCAATAAATGGAGATGATGTGAACATTTGTACTACTGTAAGGAGAAGGAATACTAAAACCACAGCTGTATTATAGATACCAAGATAGAATAATCATCAGAGTGAAGTGACAAAATAGATATGTCTAGAAATGATGAGGACAACAGTGGTGACAGCAGTAGCTTGAGGGCATATGGAGGGGCAAGGAAACCTGCAACCAGTACTGGTGAGTGTCTACCATTTTTTTTTTCTATCCAGTAGAGCTGTAGTTAACTTGCTGTAGTATACATGCCCAAATAATACTGAATTGGCATTTTTTCCTTGCAATATGACCAACTAAAATATTATTAAGAGACAAATAAAAATACTCTTAGACTAAGATCTTGCCCCTGAATTAAATGGAGTATATGGTATATTTTTCCATATTTCAGATTAGTACTTCTAATGTGTATAATTGGGGTAAATGTGAATTAGCATGAAAGTAGACCAAACTAGAAAGAGAAATCTGCCTAGACGACAAGCTGCAAGCCTACTAGATGACATCACCATGTGAATGAAACTTGCATCCTGCACAGTATTTGAAATGTCGGAAGATTTACAATGTCATCGCGGCATAACATTCTGAAAGAATACCTCAACTTATCAGTTGACACCAGCTGTAAAAGTCACCAACTCTACTATATAGATGCCAGGTACTTACTGTGTGCAGTTGTTCATTGTAATCTTCTCTGGAGGGTAATGTATTGTTGAGTATGTGTAACATGAATTGGAATCAAAGTGCTTCTGTTGTGTTGTGTTGTGTTGTGTTTTGATATTCTGTGGGTCAGGGTGTCTGCCATTGGACACACAACTCAGTGGCATATGCTGGGATCAAGACGTGGGCTAGCAGTAGACTTAGGTTACCCCTTTTCGATGGTTGGTTCAGTGAACGTCAAGCCTTCAGCGTTTTGAGCTGCAATCAAAAGCCAACGGAGGAGCCTGCTGTGTTGTGAAGGCTGTTTCATAAGCTAATGCCCTGGCCTCTGATACTGCCAGTGCTCAACACCTGTTCAGTGGAGATGGTAGCCGAAGGTTTAGCAAATTAAAATCCGGCTTTGTGACTAAATGGATAGAATGCTTGCCTTTGGTCCGATGGCCCCGGATCAATTTTCAGAATCAACCTCCTCATACTGTTAATTTCCCTGGCTTGGGGACTGGGTGTTTATGACGTCTTCACCATTCATTTTATCCTCATTAGGACACCACCAAGCCTACACAGATGCCATGCTCAATTATTATTATTATTATTATTATTATTATTATTATTATTAAATGCAAATGCTCAAGGTTACAGCGGTTGTACCCATCATTCACTGGTTTATTAGCTTCCTCGGGAGATCAGTGGTGGTGTTTGATCCATGCTCACAGGTTCGATTCCAACCAACAAAAGAGAACCTGAAAGATTGCATTTCATTTTAGCAGTTGTACCTATAAAAAGAAAACTATATTCCTCCTATAATAGTAGCCCTGCAGTGTCTTCCTACAAGGATGTAGAAGTAAATAGGAGTGAAATACCAGCACTCTGTTTTCTATGTGATTAAGTCAGAATTATGAGGTGAGGAAGAATATATGATGTGTAAACGCATGGTTGATAGTTAGCAGTGGCGATCTGATGGATCGAAGCTTAGTACACCTATCCCCACGGTCCTCGCTCCTATCCGATATACAGCAGCATGCCGCGAGGGGCAAGTAGAGGGGAGAGGGCCGAGAGTCTGGGCTGCGATATCAGTCTCCGATGCTTAGCTCTTAGAAATACGTGCAACGTTTTTTTTCTCACTGCTTTCAAGTTTTATAAATGGAACAATGTGTCTGATGCATACATTATAATATGCTTTAGACTTCCATCATTCTCAACTGAGGTTTGGGCTTCACCGATAGCCTCGGTAGCTCTCAGTATACACCACTGACACAACTAGATTAAGAAACTAATAAAAGTATGTTAGAAGAAACTAAATACCCTATTAGCACCAAAACATTCCAACCAACATATCATTATTATGACTACACACATCTGTCACAGACAATGAAACCAAGCTATCAGAGAGAGGTCTAAAATATATCTTACTATATGATCATAATTAAAGTATTTGACACTTGAAATGGCGTATGGCTTTTAGTGCTGGGACTGTCCGAGGACATGTTCAGCTCGCCAGGTGCAGGTCTTTTGATTTGAGACCCGTAGGCGACCTGCACATCTTGATGAGGATGAAATGATGATGAAGACAACACATACATCCAACCTCCGTGCCAGGGAAATTAACCAATGATGGTTAAAATTCCCAACCCTGGCGGGAATCGAACCCAGGCCCCTGTGATCAAAGGCCAGCATGCTAACTATTTAGCCATGAAGCCGGACTATTTGACACTAAAAATGAAGTACAGAAATCCTACAAAGAGGAACATGATAGATACAAAAGCAGCAGAATCATAAATACATTATTATTATTATTATTATTATTATTATTATTATTATTATTATTATTATTATTATTATTATTATGGCATTTACACAGATCAAACAAGAATTGATGCAAATACATCATGAGTAGGCTAGATAATTTACATAAATTCAAAAACCTAATATGCTAAAGGAGGACACAGATCTAGATTTGTATCTACAAGTCTTCTACAGTGAGTTTCTCTCATCAGTTGGCCGGAAGGCGTGCCTAGCTTATGCGCTTCCCATTGACTCATCACTCCCCGCTCCGCGGCATAGCAGCACTTTATCTGTGCATGGCATAAGATAACAATTAAAATTAAGTAAATTAGTAACTAAGAATTAAGAAAATAAGCTTGTACCTTATGACAGGAGATTTTAACATATTCTTTGCCCACCATGCTGGGCTCTTCGAAAGCCCGACTTCTTGTCCAAGTCGTCTTTGGGATTTTTGTAGGCGTATGTTCTAATTTTTCTATGATTTCACTTTTTCCTCGTTAAGTACACGTTTTTAACACTTTCATTTTGTTTACGAGTTTCCACACGGTCTCTCTATAGGGAGGGCGTACAACTGGAAATTGTGTTACAAATCACTCAACGATTTCTCTCTAAGACTCCGTTTTCACATAATTATTGTTTATAAATACCCTTTCCTCTACCATGTCCACATGTGAGGCATTATGAGAATTATACCCCAAAGTAACACTTCACAACTTGAGAACAGTTGGGCGACAGATCAACGCTTAAAACACATTCTAAGCATGGAGCTGAACTGGGAAGTGTGGGTATTCCTGTTCTATCGCTGTGCTGTGTAATGGAAAGTGATGAGTCAACAGGAGGCAGATAAATTGGGTGCACCTGTCAGCCAACTGATGCGAGAAAATCACTGTAGCTGCTGTACCAACAGTGGGCAACATCCATTTGGGGTATGCACGAAAAGAGCTTTCATTCATGATGTGCAAAATGGTCTGGAAATCAGTCACATTATGGAGAGTTTTTTGAACCTCACTCACATCACTAAACACAATCGTCAAACAGCAAGCACAACAGTGAATTCATAACTACAAAACATATACAGTAGAATATGTTAATCCAACCTCCAATGGTTCGACTTTCCTTATAATCTGACCATGACACAAGTCCAGACATGTACTGTACGTTTGTACATTGTAGGCGTATCGGTATTTGAAACTTTACATACCACGAACCTGCTACGCATGTGTAGCAGGGGGAGAGGTGATACTCCCACGTGGCGCCTCCCAGGTGGAGGATAGGGGGGTCCTAACCGGCTTGCCGGTGGCCTTGAGGGAAATAAAATACCTCTCGCGGACCAAACACACACCCGCTGTGGGTGGGGGAGGCAAACGAATAATTCACCCATGGTATCCCCTGCTTGTCGTAAGAGGCGACTAAAAGGGGCGACCAAGGGATGATTGTCTTGGAACCATGAAACTACTTATAATTAGTACCACCATGCGGAGAGCATCATGGGTCGCTTTTCCTTGCGAGTAGTACCACTCTGTTAGGTACTCAATAGTTTTGTGATTCGTAGCACTCAACCGGGGTGAAGTGTTGGTTTCCAGTACTTGTGAGTCGTACCCATGTGAGCAACACCACAGGTCTGGGCGTTGCCTGTGAGTTGTACCACTATGTGAGCGACACCGTAGGTCTGCATTGCCAGTGATTAGTACCCACTATGTGAGGAACACCACGGGAATACCGGCGCCCGTGATTAATACACCTAGGTGAGGAACCTCATCGGTTTGCATTGGCTATGAGTGGCGCCATTGTGTGAGAAACAACATAGGTCTGCGTTACCTTTATGACGTACAATACTTGTGAGTAGTACCTTAATGTTTGGAACACCGTGAGTTTACGCTACCTTTGATTAGTACCGCAGCTTGAGAAATATCATGGCTCTAGTTTACTCGCGACATGTACCATACTGAGGGGCCTTAGACCTGGTTTTTGGACCCCTTTAGACATCAAGCATAATCGATTCAGGACTGTGCTTTATACGTGGTCTCTTGGTCAGTAATACTATTATTTTTGACCATTTTTGAGTCGGATCCACCATTTTTTTTGTTTGTTTCTTGTTTTGTTTTTTTTGTTCATGTCCATCCATTCATTTTTCATGACATTTTTATTTATTTTGGTCAGTGGATTTTTTGAACTTTTGGTTGTCATTTCATTTCGTACAATTAGGGGCCGATGACCTCAATGTTAGACCCCTCTAAACAACAAGCATCATCATCATCAACACCAATATAGTTGGTCCTTTCCAGCTAACTCATTCCTAGTTGAGTTAGTTAGCTGGTGTGACCAACCAATACATTCTGATGTTTTTCTTAGTGAGTGTTTATTGTTAAAGCAGTGTTTCTTGACAAGGTGAACAGTTTTTATGTTTTACAGTAAGAAATTGTTTTCACTTTGCATATACATCACATTATGGCAACCATAAAGTATAAGTGTGTTATACTGACTTTAGAAGATAAGTTTGTAGTGCTTGAAAGATTAAACAAAGGCAAGTCACTACAAAAGATTGCAGATGAAAATGGTGTGGGTTTTACTACAATTACAGACTGGAGGTTGAAAAAAGAACTAAAACTCATTCAATGATGGTTTTTAAGTTTTCTTGAGCATTTTGTGTCTATAATTGAACAACATTTGAAGGCAAAACAACTTCTCTAGGTGCCTTTTTGGTGCTGGATAACACACCATCTCTCTCCTCTATCTGAACAGGAACTTAAAAAAGGGGAAGTAAAAGATGTTTCTTCCACACAATATCACTTCTCTCATCCAACCCATGGAACAAGGGATAATTGTATGGCTAAAGCAGAGATATTGCTGGAAATATGTTGCATCCCTTTTAGAGAAGTTGGAAGAAGGCAGTAACCTTTTTGAGGCAATTAAATCTTTTAATATGAAGAATGCTATTTACACAATTGCTGGGGCTTGGGAAGAAATGAAAGCATTAACACCTGAAAAATCCTGGCGTAAACTTTGTCTGACAATGGCAGTTGAAATGTATCAAAATGAAAATAAACAGGCAGTAGTGAAAAAGAAGACGATAATGATATATTCTCTTACATTAGTTATGAAGTTGTCTGTGTGCAAAATGACTGTTGTGGTGCCAAGTGCTTTATGAAATCAGGTTATCTGATATACGGTAGAACCTTGTTAATCTATCAGCTTCGGGACTGAGGGCATGGTCAGAATGTAAGGAAAGTCTGATTACGAGAGGAGCAATACTATAGTAATAAAAGCACAATAATTACATACAATAATAAATGGGCTTACCTTAAACAATAAAGAGTGAAAAAAATCGGTAATGCTCGTTTGTCTGGCAGATGACATTCAAGATTTTGCTGCTATTCCCCTCCATTCCCTTATTCACAAAACTTCCATAGGCGTGGAACAAGAGTTCAGTTCAATATACAGAAGAGCTAAATCAAAAGCCTCCTTGGTGTCTGCATGGGATACTCAACTGGGAAATTCATAGTTTTCATCATCGGTCCTGTATGAAGTTAACACCAGATAATATGTGCAAGTGCTTATTCATGTCAACAGACTACACAAATGCCAGCAGTTTGCACAGAATATGAATCCAACAGATCAGCCAACTGCCTAGACTTAGCTAACACAATAAGAAGAAACCTCAATTCCTGATGTACAGAAAGCCCACCCTGACCGACTCCCTGAACCACAATACAAACACTCAGCATTCCAATTAATGTCACACAGTCTGAACAACACACTACTTCCCACAGAAGATAACACTGAAGAACGCACACCCTGAAGTACCTAGCAGTTACTTATGGTTTCAACTAGGGGTCGGAAATGAGAGTGCATGTCTCGAGAAGCCCAAGAACTTCTCGATGTTTCGCAAGGGAGACCCTTCTCATGAGCCTCGCAAGAAGACCGCGGGCGCTTCGTATGTTATGCTGAATGCTTCGAGCGATAACACACTGTGACGTCTTGGTCAATCGAGTGAATCAGGAGGCAGTTAGGTCTTCCATTCTCAGCTTACAGCGTAGACGTACATGCAAGCAGGAAGAAAAAGGACTGGGGGTCTGATTTATCTTAGTCGACTCACAAGGCAGATAGCAGAATCTGTCATGTCATTCGAGCCTGAACTGAGAAGTCCCAGAAAATAAGGTGCAGTACAATTGGCTCTGGTTAAAGTGAACCTCTAAGGACAGATATTTGGTTAAAATAAAACACAGCTCAACAAAAAGAATCAATTTTACAGTACTTTACTTGGCATTGAAATGCAGTAGTCAGTTATATATGACTGCTTGTCGTGAACAGGCGTAATGAATATTTTTGCAGATCCTTCTTAGAGTTTGCACTCTACACTACACTAGATTCAGTATTGTCTATACCTTCTAGAGATCTTAGAATGGTCCTGATACTCTTTAATGCTTCTTTTACTGTTGAGACTCTTTCTTTATCGTCTTCACCCTCATTTCCTCCCGTGCTGGAACAGCCTTTTACAGCTTCAGTGATGGCTTCATCTGAAGGGATTTTATTCATTAGAATTTTACATTCCACATTGATAAAATTATCTATTTTGTCGACATGCCCAAGCAATTCCTTCAGGGGCAAATCATCCTCTTCCTCCAATGCTATAAACCTGATAATCTAAACCAGCATGGCGGAAACAGTTGTGTATTGTGACCACTGATATATTGCTCCACACATTATGGGCAAAAGAAAACTGGTAACGCAGTGAATATATGCCAACATAACAGGGTGAGAAGGAAAAAAACTGTTGCTGACTAGGTATTTAAAAACCTCAGGCATTTAAAACGATGTTAAGCATTTTCATTACTAAATCCTGGATGACATCAACCACTTGTTTTGATAACACATTGGTTGAAAATAGGGAACCAGCAAGGGGCTAATGAGCATCCAGGGAATGTTCAAGGTCGAGCAGAGAGTCACTAACTCTTCCCAGCAGGGAGAGAGAATATGGTTCTTGATGGCAACCAAAAGTAAGCTGCAATATGGTACTCACTTTAGTTAATAGTTTCCAATATCAAACATCAAACTGTCAGAGCATGAAGTATTCTCTTTGAAAGATAAGGCAAACATTGTCAGTGACACAGAATGGACTTGCTAGTGTGGGTTGGAAGTATGGCTTTAGAAAATCTACTGTGAGCAACATTGTTGAAAACGAAGACAAAGTTCTTAGTGCCTTGACTACAAACAAGCCTTGAACATAACAACTTTGTACAACTCATCAAGATGACATTGGCCACGCATTGCTGAAATGAAACACTATTCAGTGATCTATTGGGATCACTCTTAGAGGGCCAGTGCTGAAAAGATGAACAGTTCGTCAAGCTGCTTGATGAAACTGAAGAATTTGTGTGTTTAGAGGGGTAGCTGGCCAGGTAGAAGAAGAGAAACTATATTACAGCTGGAGAGACCAAATCATTGAATCCAGAAATGACAGCAAAATGACTGACTTCTTCAGAGTGGCAAAAATTTACTCCAGCTGCTCACCTGAAGACATTTTGAATGGTGATGAAGCTGGACTATTCTATACAGTTAACATCGACAGAAGTTTAATGGGGGAAAATGTATGGGTGTTACAAAAACCTGGTAACACTGCGAATATATGCCAACATGACAGGGTTAGAAGGAAGAAGACTGCTGCTCACTGGGTATTTAAAAACCCCAGGCATTTAAAAAAATGTCAAGCATTTTCAATTCTAAATCCTGGATGACATCATCCGCTTGTTAAGAAAACTTTGATGGGGGATCAAGAGCTAGTAATAAAGCAAGGAAATATTTTGCTTCTGGTAGATAACTGTCCAGTTCGTCCTCATGTTGAAAACCCCAAGAATATCAAGCTGGTGTTCCTGCCTGCCAACACCACATAAGTGCTCTGGCCCGTGGACCAGGGCGTGATCCACAGCTTCAGGACTTATTATAAAAGAAAGTGTTGCTTCGCACGATCCAGGTCAAGAATCTAAATGGAGTGTTCCTATTGATATTCTGAATGCTGTCCGTTTTCCCCCCATTAAACAGAGTTGAAGTATGATGTCATGCGGGATGTGAAGCGGCCCAAATAAAATAATGTGTGCGGTTGTGGAGTCCAGAGTTTATGACCCAATGGTGCATGGTGCATGAGAGGAAAATGGCCACAGAGACCCGATTAGAGTCCACCAGTAGCTCCAGCGGCATGAAGGACGCCCTCAGTCATGTTTGGCCTATGAGGAGGTTGTTGGAGTACTCGACGCCCGCTCGCCATTGTGGGCACTGTAGTCGCTGTTACTGCTTCTCTGCACTCCTATGCCTCAGTACTCTGCTTTGCAGTCTTAAAATATATACTACTGAGCTCGATAGCTGCAGTCGCTTAAGTGCGGCCAATATTCAGTATTCGGGAGATGGTGGGTTCGAACCCCACTGTCGGCAGCCCTGAAGATGTTTTTCCGTGGTTTCCCGTTTTCACACCAGACAAATGCTGGGGCTTAATTGAGGCCACGGTCGCTTCCTTCCCACTCCTAACCCTTTTAGATTATTCACATGCTGCCACTGCTATATAAGTGAGTATATAAAGCAACTGGAATTGATAAGATTTCTGGAGATATACTAAAGACAATGGGTTGGGATACAGTACCATATCTGAAGTACTTATTTGTTTACTGTTTGCATGAAGGAGCTATACCAAATGGAGAGTTGCTATAGTAGCCCATGTGTAAGAAGGAAAGGGTGACAAATAGAAAGCCAAAAGTTAAGGGCCAGTCAGTTTGACATGTGTTGCATGTAAGCTTTGGGAAAGCATTCTTTTTGATTATATTAGATATGTTTGCAAAATGAATAACTGGTTCAATAGAAGGCATTTCATGTTTAGGAAAGGTCATTCCACTGACGCTCAACTTGTAGGATTCCATCAAGATATAGCAGATATCTTAGATTCAGGAGGTCAAATGGACTGTATTGCGATTTACCTTTGTAAGGCATTTGATAGGTAAGATCATTGGAGACTACTGTCCGGCTACATGGCTAAATGGTTAGCGTGCTTTGGTCACAGGGGTCCCGGATTCGATTCCCAGCTGGGTCAGGAATTTTAACCATAATTGGTAAATTCCACTGGCACAGGGACTGGGTGTATGTGCCATCTTCATCATCATTTCATCCTCATCACGACGTGTAGGTTGCCTACGGGCGTCAAATCAAAAGACCTGCACCGAGCCTCTCCAGAGGCCATGCTATTATTATTATTTTTCTATTATTATTATTGTTACGGAGTTATCCGTGGAAGTCAGAGGTGAAAGAAGGTGCGGGCTGGAATGGGTCTAACTACAAGTCCGTAAGATGAATTTAAAATTTAAATAAAGGTTATATTTTCAATAGACAACCAGAGTTAACAAAAGTTTACATAGAATTTGAAAACTTAACAAGTCAGTCAGGTACAAGACCAGAAAAGCAAGGATTTAGAGACAAATTAATGATCTGGGCTTCAAGCCCCACCTTTTACAATCTCTGAGCCCTCAGCTCACAACCACAAAATACCAAAGGGCAGAAAACCCCTATTACATGGAGCACTTGCTCCCACCTCGTAATGTCAAGCCTCCTAGAGGCACCTTCCAAAATACCAAAAAGAGCTGACCCGCTCTCGATCTTTCAAGCCTATTTAAGAGACCATAAACTGACTTTACATTAACTGCCCTCAAGGCACACTTATAATGGCACAGGGGTACCTTGTACCCAACCTACAGGGCCTTCGCATGAAGAAAAAGTAAAAAACAACAGGTTAAGTTACTGGCCCAAAGTACAGAGAGGACTGGAGGCGTGAACTTGCACCCCTAAATACACATTTTGAAACCTAAGTGGCGCTAGGCCGATCACACAGGGGCTAATCCCAAACTATGGAGGTGACTAGTATACAAGATAAATTTAACACATTAAGAAGGAAGAGAAAAACGGTTATGAAAACATAGTCACCTCAAATTCAAAATGAAGAGGTGCTCGAGAGGGTAAAACACTCTCTATCCCTGCTTTACAGTTAAAGAGATAGTAGTTTCTACATAGAGTGAAAAGGGATTTACATTTTAAAGAGATGGGTTACATATTAAAGGTTTCGAACCCTCCCCGAGAGTTAAACTGCTGAGCTAGCAAGAAATACAGATACAGAAATACAGAAATACCCTGAGATACCTTTCTCCCGCTACTATGAGAGGGGTAGTCGTGGTGAAGCACGCCGCAGTTGCGAAGTTTGTTTACAGTCCTCGAGTAGCTTGCGGGTGGTGCGCCGCACATCAGCCTTGGCGCTTCCCGCCCCCTGCTACATATCCACACACTAAGCTAGATGTTACTGAAGTCGCCCGGAGACAAGAAAATCAGCAGTTTTTATACCCGCGTGGAAAATTCGAGACCTTTCAGGAATGAGTAGACACCCCCACTTTTTTTTTATTGGTTGACTAAAAGTTACACATGGAAATTCGAAGAAGAAAGCAATGATTGGAGGAAAATTAATTACAGAAATTACTGATTGGCTTAATTCAAAATAGGCGGAAGGAAAGGATTAATATTGCCAACCCACAAACCACAGAACAAAATTTAGTAAAGACAAAACTTACGAATACAAAATTTCTTCAAGAGAGTTCATTCCATTGCACCAGAGTGTATTACCATAGTTTTTGGTAGAGACATCTGTTAGAGAATGTCCCCACTTCTTGATCAATGAAAAACAAAAGCAAATCAAAAACACACAGTGACATCTTCTGATAACCAGTAGAGTTAGTTCGTTGGTTAAAGTTCCGGGTTTCTCCAGTAGAGAAGTTTCAATTGGCGCAAGATTTGAACTTGCATCGTAGAGGTGTACCGCCCGGTACAGACCTCCCCCCCCTCCCCTCAAGTGTCCTTCCAAGGGGTGACACAGAAAAAAAAAATTTTCAAAACAAAAGTCCAAGTTTGTTGCTGATTGGTTGAAGAAGAATTTAGAAGAGAAAATACAACTTTTCAGTAGTCGGAGGTCACTTAAGTTGTTTGATATAGATGGATGTCACTAGTTTAAGTCCAGCTTTAGAGTTTCTTTGTTGTAGTAGAATTGCAAAACCAAAAACATTAATTCATGGGGGTAATATTTTTCTAAGTCCACCGAAGGTTGAATTGAAGCAAAAATTATTAATTGCAGAAATAAAGTGTCCATGTAACTGTTGAAATACATTAGCTGCCGATTAATTTTGACGACAAGACCTGTCACCGCTGCCAAAGTTCCGTCGAGGTCGCCCGGACCCCTCAAGTACCCTGAGATACCTTTCTCCCGCTACTATGAGAGGGGTAGTCGTGGTGAAGCACGCCGCAGTTGCGAAGTTTGTTTGCAGTCCTCGAGTAGCTTGCGGGTGGTGCGCCGCACATCAGCCTTGGCCGGAAGGAGGGCTCCGGCTCGCCGTACACTGGTTGACCTCACTGGAGTGGAGTGGGCCCGTACCCCACCTCAGTGGCGGTACGGCGCTGCACGGCTGCGAGGGCACTGAAACAGTAAGATCTCGGTGGCAGAATTTTTGTTGGAATATAATGTTTTAGGGTACTGTCTGCTGAGAGGCCAGTGGCGTGGAAACTTTTTATTTTATTTTTATTGCCACTGGTGTGATTTAGCAGGAGATGGGAGCTTGGTAATGGCCGTACGGAGAGGACAGCAGAGTACCCTCGGACAAGGTTTTACAATATTTATACGGAGCAGATTTTTAAAAAATGTAAAAATATAAGGGGCAGAAGGCCTAAGATTTAGAGAAAAATATAACCTTTGGGGTTCTTACAAGATGTTAAAGATCCAATGAGCAAGTAATATACACAGGTTTCACCTGAGACAGGTGAACCCTAAAGATTCTCTCGGTGGCTGGATTGCTCACTAACAATGTGACCGGCGTAAGAAAATCTAAAATAATGCACGGCCCATGAAATCTGGGGGCAAGCTTACCCATGGGAACAAAATTCTTGACCATAACTTGGTCTCCTACCTTTAAATTGGTGGGCCTCCATCCACGATCATATCTTTCCTTAACCTTTTCATGGGACACTTTAAGATTGGCCTTATCCTTCTTGCAAATTTCTTTAATATTGTCTGGATCTATTGTCTCAGGTAGAATATCACTAAGAGACCAAAGGTTAGAGAGCGGCGTGTTGGGGACAAACTTAAACATCAAGGAAGCTGGAGTAAACTTATGAGATTCGTGAACCGCCGAATTCAAAGCGAAAGCTAACCAATGCAAGAACGTGTCCCACCTAGAATGATCCTCATGATGATAGGCAATAAGAGCCGACCTCAGATTACGATTGACCCGTTCAGCTAGAGATGGTTGAGGATAGTAAGCGGAAGTAGTCACATGAGAGATGGACAGATCAAAACAGAATTTACGGAAGAGATTAGAGGTGAAGGCTTTAGCATTGTCAGGAACAATGTATTGACAAGGACCAATAGAAGCAAAGATGGAATTCAAACAAGAAATAGTCGACTGAGCGGTAGCCAGGTTAGTCGGAAATAACCAGGAAAATCTTGTAAAACCATCTACACACACAAGAATGAATTTGTTAGCGTTCCCCTTAGATTGGGGAAGAGTCCTACGTAGTCGATATAAAGACGTTCCATGGGGCGCGACGCTTGATGAGAAAACAAGAGCCCTTGCTTAGTGGACATGGTGGGTTTACTAAGCCAACAAGTTTTACAAGCTTTTACCAAGTCACGAATTTCGCCGTCCATACCTTTCCAGATGAACATTTCTCAGATCTTTTCTCGAGTTTTAAAGATGCCTAAATGCCCGCCTAATGGGGTCTCATGATAGTACTTGAAGATCATGGGCATGAGAACAGCTGGAACCACAACTTTCATCGTTTGATCATGCCTCGACGGGCAACATAAAACACCATTCCTCAATACATAAGGGACGACATGTTCCCCAGAAGAAAGGGTTTCCATGATAGGGGCCAGTGTCGGTTCTTCACGTTGATATTTTTCAAGATCCCTAAACAACATGGGAGCATCCGTTAGAATGGCATTAACCTCAGGTAATATGGACTAGGGAGGTGAAGAACTATCAACCTGTTCAGGGGTCTCTACATCATTAGAAAACATACGGCTTAGTCCTTCAGCAACCACGTTTTCAGTTCCTCTTATATGCCTAACATCAAATTGGAATGCAGAAATTCTGATGGCCCAGCGGGCTATGCGACCAGTGCGACGTGGCCTACCCAAGACCCAACTTAAGGCTTGGTTATCATTTTTTTTTTTGCTAGGGGCTTTACGTCGCGCCGACACAGATAGGTCTTATAGCGACGATGGGATAGGAAAGGCCTAGGAGTTGGAAGGAAGCGGCCGTGGCCTTAATTAAGGTACAGCCCCAGCATTTGCCTGGTGTGAAAATGGGAAACCACGGAAAACCATTTTCAGGGCTGCCGATAGTGGGATTCGAACCTACTATCTCCCGGATGCAAGCTCACAGCCGCGCGCCTCTACGCGCACAGCCAACTCGCCCGGTAAGGCTTGGTTATCAGTCTCCAAGTCGAACTTGACATGTTCCAGATAGAGGCGGAACTTTTCTAGAGCAAACAAGACAGCCATACCCTCAAGTTCATAGATGGAATACTTGGCTTCTTGAGCCGAAAGAGTCCTAGATGCATAGGCGATGGGTCGCCTCCCTAGTTCGGTCTCTTGAAGAAGCACAGTAGCCACTGCCGACGACGACGCGTCGGTTTGGACGATGAATTTCTTCGAGAAATCCGGCATAGCAAGAACAGGAGCGTTACAAAGAGCTAATTTGAGGTCTTCGAAAGCGGCTTGTTGAGAAGGCCCCCATTCAAATTTGACGCCTTTCCTACGAAGTAAGTTCAAGGGTGCCGCTCTATTAGCAAAGTTGGGAATAAATTTCCTGAAGAAGTTCACCATGCCTATGAACCTGGCAATACCTTTGATGTCCTTGGGAGGTTTGAAATCATGGATGGCCTGTGTTCTAGAATGATCTACAGTGACACCATCGGGCGACACAATATGCCCTAAAAATGACATGGAAGGCTTAGCGAAGGCAACCTTGGACAACTTCACCATTAACCCTGCCTTATGATGGCGACTCAGGACCTTTTTCAGATGATCTAGATGTTCTTCAAAGGTCTCAGAAAATACGACGACATCATCAAGATAATGGTATAAATACTCAAAATTTGATGTCGGAGAAGACCCTATCTAGCACTCTCGTAAGCACAGCTGCTCCTGTGGGGAGCCCGAAAGGCACGCGGTTGTATTCATACAAGTTCAAATCAGTGGCAAACGCTGTAAGATGTTTAGATTCCTCAGCTAGAGGTATCTGGTTATAAGCCTGATTGAGGTCCAAGATGGTGAAGAATTTAGCCTTTTGAAACCATGAAAAACAAGAGTGAAGGTCTGGAAGGGGCACAGATTGTAACACCACCTTCCGGTTGAGAGCCCTATAATCAATCACAGGCCTGAAGCCACCTTGGGGTTTCGGGACAAGAAAAATAGGCGATGAATACGCTGACTTAGAGGGCCTAATTATGCCGTCTTTCAACATCTGATCTATGATTTCCTTCAAAGCCTTCATTTTAAGTGGAGATAGCCTATAAGGTGGAAAACGGACTGGAATCGAATCTGTAACCTCAATCTTGTATTCGATAAGGTCAGTGACACCAAGAGTATCAGAAAAAACCTCTGGAAATGACTGACACAACTTGCGAATACTCTCAGCCTGGTCCTCAGGTAGATGTCTAAGATCTAACAACATCTCATCCTGGGTAGACGAAATAGATGAACATGACACAGAACTACATTTTAATAAAGGGATTTAGAATTTACTAGCAAATTTGAAAGTGCACGACTTGCTCTGAAGGTCGAGCACTAGACCAGTGTGAGACATGAAGTCCGCTCCCAATATAATGGGGCAAGACAAGTGCTTAGCCACCAACAGTTTTATTTTCCAAGTGAATTTCAAAATGCGGATTTTGGCATACAGAGAACCTAAAATTTCTAATGGAGATGAGTTAGCCAAAACATATTAAACCGAAGACGAACAAAAATCAGAAAGTTTACAAACAGATTTTAATTTGGAATACATTCAGCCTAAATAATGGAACAAACACTGCCTGAATCTAAAAGAGCAGTTACGGGCTCATTATTCAATTCAATCTTGAGAATTGGAACAGGTGCGGGGGAATCCGCTGCGATCCTAAGACATTCCTTTGGACATTCAAATGGTAATGTAGAACAGTTCTGACTTTTCCCTGAATTTTCGTCGGATTTAACCTGGGTTGAGCCTTGAAAAGATGAATCTGCCGACTCAGCCGGAGCCACTAGTCACTTATGATTGTTGGTGGAAGTTGCACCCGAAGTTGAGCAGGAGGGAGTGCTATTCGAATTCGGGCAATTTTTGGCAATATGGGAAAAAGCGCCGCATTTAAAGCATCCTTGAGATGACCGTGCTCCATTCTTTGTCCCGCTAAATTTAATTAATGGACACTTGTTCCGAAAATGGTCAGGCGACCCGCAAGCGTAACATTTACGGGGTGTGACGAGTCGGCGAGGTGGAGGCCGAAAATTACTAGAGGATGGAGGGGGTTCTTTCGCGACACGTAAGGTGTTGCCGTATCTAACTCCTTCCGCTGAGACAGCCATAGCCTCTAATTCAGCAAAAGTTTGAGGACGCGACGCAAAGCACAAATATGACCTGTACGATGGGGAAATGCCTTCCACAATGGCCTGTACAATCTGGTCTTCAGGAAAATGAAGAGCAAATACCCTGGTGTAGAATTTGATGTCTTGGATGAAGTCGGCAAGATTTTCATCCAGCCGCTGTACACGGTAATAGTACTTCTGAATTGGTGATGACCTAGCCCTAGCCGGAATAAAATTAGCTAACAGATAGGCGTGAAATTCTTCTATAGATGATTGATCAGCAATTGCTCTTACTATTTTGTCATATAGAACACCAATTGAATAGGGATAAATAATCTGCAGAATTTGACACGGAGAAAGAGAAAAAACAAGAGCATGATCTTGGAATTCAACAAAAAACCTTAAGAATGAAATTATGTCACTGGTAGAGAAAACTTAGAAATACCTCTGAGCAACATTGCTAAAGGATGGGGCAAACTGCTGAAGCCAGGTGACATAGTAGGTAGAGGCCTAAGTGGCGGAGAAGCTGATTCAGAAGGTGCATTATTCAAAGAGGTACGACTTACAAATTCATTGTCTAATGGGGCAGAGGTTTGTTGAACTCCTACTGATTTCCTATTTTCTTCTCCTTTAGAAGAGTCTTCCTCGCTAACTACGTTTACCGTAGCGGGTTGGTCGGTTTTGGGAGGGACTGCCCCAGTTAACAATAGTCTCACCTTACTGGACAATTTGGAAAGGTTTTCGAGAAGAGCACTAGCCTCCTTCCCTTGAATGTCCTTCAACTTTAGAGACAACAGATCGTTAACTCTATTAGAAAAATGAAACAATCTAGCTTGCACACGTTTAAGTTGATTTGGAGAGGGATCATTTTCTTCAAAAAAACTAACCACGGATGCTAGCTCAGTAGTATTGTCAGTGATCGTGGAGAGAGAGTCGTCAATCTCTTTCTCTCCCAAAGTGGGGATGGAAATAGGCAAATAAAGGGAATCTTTAAGCTTGTTGGTGTCTACCGCAACCGTGCCTCCAGATTGCACATTTCTAATTGTTAATTCATAGATTAATTCCTCCTTGTGCAAATAGTCGGGATGGAGGACATCGCAAGGGCCGGGCATGATGACAGACACTTTACAAATTTAGAAAAATCAAAAAATTCCAGCGACGGAGAAAACTGTTAGAGTTCGAATCAAAAGCAATGTTTAGCCGTCAAAAGGGGCTAAATTGAGACCCATTCAACCACGCTCTGCTACCACTTGTTATGGAGTTATCCATGGAAGTCAGAGGTGAAAGAAGGTGCGGGCTGGAATGGGTCTAACTACAAGTCCGTAAGATGAATTTAAAATTTAAATAAAGGTTATATTTTCAATAGACAACAAGAGTTAACAAAAGTTTACATAGAATTTGAAAACTTAACAAGTCAATCAGGTACAAGACCAGAAAAGCAAGGATTTAGAGACAAATTAATGATCCGGGCTTCAAGCCCCACCTTTTACAATCTCTGAGCCCTCAGCTCACAACCACACAATACCAAAGGGCAGAAAACCCCTAATTACATGGAGCATTTGCTCCCACCTCGTACTGTCAAACCTCCTAGAGGTACCTTCCAAAATACCAAAAAGAGCTGACCCGCTCTCGATCTTTCAAGCCTATTTAAGAGGCCATAAACTGACTTTACATTAACTGCCCTCAAGGCACACTTATAATGGCACAGGGGTACCTTGTACCCAACCTACAGGGCCTTCGCATGAAGAAAAAGTAAAAAACAACAGGTTAAGTTACTGGCCCAAAGTACAGAGAGGACTGGAGACGTGAACTTGCACCCTTAAACACACATTTTAAAACCTAAGTGGCGCTAGGCCGATCACACAGGGGCTAATCCCAAAATATGGAGGTGACTAGTATGCAAGATAAATTTAACACATTAAGAAAGAAGAGAAAAACGGTTATGAAAACATAGTCACCTCAAATTCAAAATGAAGAGGAGCTCGAGAGGGTAAAACACTCTCTATCCCTGCTTTACAGTTAAAGAGATAGTAGTTTTTACATAGAGTGAAAAGGGATTTACATTTTAAAGAGATGGGTTACATATTAAAGGTTTTGAACCCTCCCCGAGAGTTAAACTGCTGAGCTAGCAAGAAATACAGATGTTAAAAGGCCATTACCTTGTTGAAGAACTGCTGCCTGAAGAACGAGTAGCTTCCCGCCCCCTGCTACATATCCACACACTAAGCTAGATGTTACTGAAGTCGCCCGGAGACAAGAAAATCAGCAGTTTTTATACCCTCGTGGAAAAATCGAGACCTTTCAGGAATGAGTAGACACCCTCACTCAATTTTTATCGGTTGACTAAAAGTTACACATGGAAATTCGAAGAAGAAAGCAATGATTGGAGGAAAATTAATTACAGAAATTACTGATTGGCTTAATTCAAAATAGGTGGTAGGAAAGGATTAATATTGCCAACCCACAAACCACAGAACAAAATTTAGTAAAAGACAAAACTTATGAATACAAAATTTCTTCAAGAGAGTTCATTCCAGTGCACCAGAGTGTATTACCATAGTTTTTGGTAGAGACATCTGTTAGAGAATGTCCACACTTCTTGATCAATGAGAAACAAAAGCAAATCAAAAACACACAGTGACATCTTCTGATAACCAGTAGAGTTAGTTCGTTGGTTAAAGTTCCGGGTTTCTCCAGTAGAGAAGTTTCAGTTGACGCAAGATTTGAACTTGCGTCGTAGAGGTGTACCGCCCGGTACAATCATTATGAGAGACTACTGGCAAAAATGAGTGCAATGGAGTAGACAACAGGGTGACTGAATGGGTGGCTATATTTCTAGAAAATATAACTCAGAGAATTAGAGTAGGTGAAGCATTACGTGATTCTGTAATCAATGAGAAGGGAATTCCTCAAGGCAATATTATTGGACCTTTATGTTTTCTTATATAAGTAAAATGAGTAAAGAACTGGAATCAGTGATAAGGCTTTTTGCAGATGATTTTATTGTGTATAGAGTATAAGTTGCAAAATTGTATATGTATGTATCAATTTGTTGTGAGATGGACAGCAGGCAGTGGTATAATGATAAACGGGATTAAAAGTTGTGTTGTGAGTTTCACCAATAGGAAAAAACCTCTCAGTTTTATGACTGCATTGATGGGGTAAAAGTTCCTTATGGAGATCACTGTAAGTACCTAGGTGTAATATAAAGAAAGAACTTCATTGGGGTAATTGCATAAATGGGATTGTAAATAAATGGTACAGATCTCTGCACAGGATTATGAGGATATTTAGGGGTCATAGTAAGGATAAGCAAAACAAAGACTGTAGAAATGATCATCAACAGGAAAGGAACCAATTCAAATCTATTTTTGGAAGGAGCAAAACTAGAATCAGTTTCTTACTTCAGGTACGTTGGAAGCACGGTCTCCAAAGACAACATTGTCAAGCAGGAAATACTCAGCAGGACACAGAAAGCATCAAACTTTTACAATCAAGTCAGAAATCTACTCTGGGACTGAAAAATACCACAAAAAGTGAAAACAACCCTGTACCACACCTACTTTACTTCGTACCGATTCTCACATATGGTTTAGAGGCATGTACTCATTTTCATTAGAACTATGAATCAAACTACTCAAAAGGACAAAATCAGGAATGAAGTAAACCTGAAGGTAGGTGGCATTGAGGTCCCTATCCTCAATGTAATAAAGAAGCGTAGAATTCAGTGGTATGGGCACATTATTAAAATGAAGAATGAGAGACCTGCCAGAAAATACTTTGACTTTACTGTCCAAGGAAGAAGACCAAGGGGAGGCCAAGGAAATGCTGGATCGACACAGTGAAATCAGATGTGGGGGAGCGAGGTCTCAAACAGGAAGACGTCCTGGAACAGAAGGTGTATGTAAACAGGAAGAGATGGTGAGCCCTTGTACATCACACCCGGAAAGCTGGAGTTGGAAAGTGATGATGATGATGAGTAAGGATGTAATAGAGAGGGTGTATAAGTCTCTGGTAAGACCCTAACTAGAGTATGGTTCCAGTGTATGGGACCCTCACCAGTTATTTGAGAAAATACTAAGTAAATAACAGGTAGGGAATCTGCCACCTGGGCTACTGCCCTAAATGCAGATCAGTGTTGATTGATTGATTGATTGATTGATTGATTGATTGATTGATTGATTGATTGATTCATTCATTCATTCATTCATTCATTCATTCATTCATTCTTCAATATGAAAGTGTCTACAGTATCCTTAAGCTCCCAGCTTACGGTCACAGGAGTTAAAATAGTTTTGTAACAGGAAAACTATTTTCATGGGTTAGTTGTACAATTGGAGTTAATATTATTTAAGATTGAGTGAATTTTCAGACTTGTCCGCTGAGAGCTGTGTCAAAAGCTTAAGAGAGTGGCTATGACATAGAGAGATTCAAAATTCAGTTACTCCTTGGGACCAACTTTGCTTCTAAGAATTCTCCAAAAAATATCAATAAGAAAGACAAGTCCAAAGATAAGAGTGCAGGCTTTCAGCACCATCTGCCATTCAGACTGTCACCTGCATAGGCCAGATTGCATACTACATTTCTACCTAACTCTGAATCCCTCCCTGCTACTTTATACCTTTCAGTAGATGATCCATTTATTTATTGAATCTTGTCAAAAACATACATTATACTTACAATTATACAGGACAGTAACAAATCTGGTACTATAATCATTAATCATTTCTGATGATGGCAGATAACAATGTGATTTAAGCTCTACATAAATACAAAATTAATTAAATGTGGTGTGACCAATAAGTGGCTAATTTACATGCTTCCCTGGTAGCGTTGATCACATTCTGGAGAGAGCAAGTAGTTGGACACAAGTTACAAAGAAGAAAATGGCTCATTGTCTGTTCTTCACCACATTCACATAGAGTGGGGTCACAAACAAAACCCCACTTTCTCATGTTGGTCTTTGTTCTTCCAACTCTTGAACGCAACGTATTGAGTGTCTTCCATATTGACCAGCTTTCCTCATGGCCTGGAGGAAGTCTTTCGGAAGGCGTCATCCATCCTGTAAGGTGGCTGGATCTGGAACGTCATGAATTCACTCTGAAGTTTGATGGTGATTCAGTGAGGCTTTCAGTTGTATGGAGAAAGCTTTTCCTTGATTTGAGCCGTTGGGTTGCTGGATGGTACCCATATAAAGTATGGGTCGTCAGGTTCAGTGCTTTAGATTTCTCCAGTCTGGATGCACACTCACGGCGAATATCTGGAGGTGGGATACCTGCTAGACAATAAACTTTATCAAGTGGTGTAGATCTGAAGATCTCACACATCCTGTAATGAGTCTGCAGATTTCATTTAAGGCGACATCCACTTGATTAGCATGACTAGATCTACACCAGACAGGGCAGGCATATTCTGCTGCTGAATAACAGAGGGCTATTGCTGATGTTCTTAAAATGAGAGGATGCGTCCCCCAGGTT
This sequence comes from Anabrus simplex, assembly GCF_040414725.1. NCBI lineage: Eukaryota > Metazoa > Arthropoda > Insecta > Orthoptera > Tettigoniidae > Anabrus > Anabrus simplex. Next base: position 409,221,290 of record NC_090267.1, on the reverse strand, counting down.
GAACCCAATAATTTCCGGATAATGTTGTTCCTTGCAAATACCTTCTTTTTGGTATTCAGACAGTGTGTTTTATAGGTTAGTGCTCGGTCAAGAGTTACTCCTAGATATTTGGGAGTGAAGCAGTGTTCTAATATTTTACCTTCCCAAATCACTTGCAATTTTCTCGCTGTCTGTCGATTTTTTAGGTGGAAGGCACAGACTTGTGTTTTTGATGGGTTTGGTTTTAGTTGGTTCTCTTGGTAATAACCACTTAGAATTTGTAGAGCATGGGGGAGCTTCTCTTCAGCTAGTTCAAACGTTTCCTCTTGAGCTGCCAGAGCGACATCGTCTGCATAAATAAAGCTCTTTGTCCCTTGTGGGCGAGGCTGATCATTGGTGTAGATGTTGAAAAGTATAGGTGCTAGCACACTCCCTTGTGAAGGGCCATTCTGTAAGTTCCTCCATATACTCCTCTGGCCTTGGAATTCAACAAAAAACCTTCTGTTCTGTAGAAAGCACTCAATCATTTGGGTGAGTTTATAGTCCTTAGTTATACTGTGCACTTTACGAAGTATATGGTGATTAACTGTATCGTAGGCTGATGTCAAGTCAACAAAAACTACTCCAGTGACTTTGTTGTTTTCATAGCCGTCTTCTATATATTGTGTGAGGTGCAGTATTTGGGAAGTACAGCTTTTCCCTGGTCAAAAGCCGGCTTGTTCTGGTATGAGTAATGGGTCTATCACTTCAGATAGTCTGTCCAGAATCATTCTTTCTAAGATTTTGTATAAATGGCACAACAAAGAGATTGGTCGGTAGTTCTTCGGATCACCTGCGTTCTTGCCTTGTTTGAGTATTGCAATAACTCTTGCTTTTCTCCACAGTTTAGGAATTTTGCAATATTTGATGCAGTTGTTGAATAAGTCCAAGAGCCATTGCTTACTGACAGGACCAAATCTTTTGAGTTGCTCAATACAAATGTTATCAAGGCGCCTTACCATTTTTGCATTTATTCAGCGCTGTATGTAGAATTTCCATAGCAAACTGGTTAGAGAGAATGCTGTTTTCCTGATTAGTCAGGTTTTCTTCTTTTTGTTTTGATCCTCTCTCAACTTTATTTGATTTGCTGCTCTCTACGAGCTGACTAGATATTTGATTTGCAGAAACGTTGCTATGTACTAAGGTTTTACTTGTATCGTTACTGAGGTGTCGAAGTAACCTCCACGCATTGTAACTGTTCCTTCCCATATCCAGCTCTTCCATTAATTTAATCCACTGGTTACGTTTGGATTCTGAAATGGAGGAAATAACACGCTGTCCGCTGTGGATAGTTTGGTCACTGAAAGGATCTTTTTTGAAAAGGTCTTGATATTCTTGCAGCAAAGTGGATGTTTCAGAGGTAAGACCTTGAATGTAACTGGTCCTACATCCTCTAGGAATAGCTTTTCTGGAGCAATATTGGACGACTTCCAAGAACTCTTCATATGCCTCTGGAACGGGATCAATTGTTGTAATCCTCTCATCAAGCATTGTGGTAAATTTTTTGCCAGTCTGCCTTCTTGAAATTGTACCTTTGCCTGAAGTGCACGGTGTGTGGCAGGATTGCTGGTACCAGCTGACACATAATTGGGCGGTGTTGTGTGTTAGGGATTGGTGTACAAATTGACTTTATGCTTTGATTAGCTAATTTCTCGCTCACAAAAATAAGATCAGGGTTGTATCCATGTTGCCATCTACCACTATTAAAAGATGGAGGAAGTTTATTATCATGGATCAAGGATAGTCGATGCAGTTCTGCCCACTCTAGTACGGCATTTCCATTTGAATCATCTTGAGAATAGCCCCAAACAGTGCTATGACTATTGAAATCACCAACATAACAGATGGTTTCCGACTGCTGAAATTAGCAGGAGGATTTAAATGAGAATACTTCATTGGGAGGCTTGTAGACAGAGGAAATTACAAGGTTACTAACTTCTACAGTAATTATTTCAACATTATTTTATTCTGTGATGGAAGTCGTAAGAATCTTGAGATCTGGTTTGGCAAAGATGGCACTACCATACTGGCCGTGAGGTCTTTCGGCCACTAATTTAATTCCTCGGATCTTAGGGTGCCATTGATGAATGTCCCTATGTGTTTCCTGAAGACATAATAAATCACATTTGTGGGTGTAACAAAGGTTGTGTAATAGCTCTTCTTTACACATTGATAATCCTTCTATGTTTACAGAAATAATTGTAATGATTGGCTCTGATACGAGCCCTTCCCGATTGTTGGAAAACATCTTATTCATCTTATATGAATTGTATTGTTTCTGGAATGCTGACGTTCAGTTAGGTAACGGAAATTCAATTCCGACTACCTATGCAGGGGCACCTCGAGCAGGAATTAGCTTCACCGCCAGATGATCCATGTAAACTATGAACAACAAAGGTAAAAGATTACAGCCTTGTCTAACCCCTGTAATTACCTTGAACCAGGAACTCATTCTAGTAGCAGTTCTCACAATTGTCAACATAAATACCTTTGATTGCTTTTGGTAATCTACCTTTAATCCCACAGTCCGCAGTATGGTTTATGATTTATGAAACATACACGTAACTGTCTGTTCCTCTCGTAGGATTTTTCAGTTACCTGATGCATACCGAAAATATGATCTGACAGCCCCTCTGTGGTCTGAATCCACACTGGTTTTCATCCAGCTTACTCTCAACCACTAACGCCACATATTCTAAAAACATTTGAAAATGAGTGATCACAAATCACGTGAGAAAGTTCATTTAGGTGAAGATACATGTTAACCAGTGTGGATTTGTATTAGGAAAGTCCACCATTGATACAAGTCAGGCCGTAAGAATTCTGATGGAAAAGCAAACCCAAAAAGATGCCAGAAAAAGCCCTGCATATAGTTTTCATCGATCTTGAGAATGTGTTCAGTATAATGAACCAAGAGATCTGATAGAGGCAGCGTTATGAGCTCATGGCATTCCAGAATCTTATGGTAAATTGTTGGAAAACATCTTATTCATCTTATATGAATTGTATTGTTTCTGGAATGCTGACGTTCAGTTAGGTAACGGAAATTCAATTCCGACTACCTATGCAGGGGCACCACGAGCAGGAATTAGCTTCACCGCCAGATGATCCATGTAAACTATGAACAACAAAGGTAAAAGATTACAGCCTTATATGAATGCAAACACCCATCTGAGATGCACTGCAGGTATATCAAAACTTTTTCTAAATCAAAAGTTGGCATTCACCAGGGCAGTATTCTCTGCCCTCTGCTTTTTATCAGTCATGAATTTTCTGACAACGGAAATCACAGATGTGCTTCTTCTGTCAATACTGTTTCGGACATTACTGTTTGCAAATAGTAGTTTTGGACGCAAGGTCACTGCATTAGCTTTGCTGTACCTTGATTCATTCTCGCTTACTATACGGTACGTGCATGGCTGCTCCTAGTGCCTCTAGTGGAAGAAATCCGCCGATTCTTGGTGATCTAGTCTTGAGCAGTCAGTCCAGGTGGTGTAACTGTGGGAGTGAAATTGTGATAGTATGTCTAAATAAAATAGGAACTGTGGTGCAGCGACTTGCTACAACACCAAAACAATAAAAAACACGTGGAAATACTAGAACTACATTTCTTGGTTGTCCACAATGGGAGATGACAGAAGATGTTTGAAGTGTTACAAACTCAGAGTGTATCAAGTGTGCGAATTCATGTTGAGAGATGCATACAGACGGTAAACATTTTTCAAAATCTTGAAGCATATTCCTAAAGATCTGTTCCTGTATATCTGTGACATTGATTACGTAGCTTGTGTACTAGTAAATTTCTTGCTATCAGTAATAAAGAATGTAAAACTGTAATCCTTGTTTATCATACACCGTTAAATCATGGCTTTCACTTAGAGCCATCTACTTATTCCATCTGACTGAATTCCTGTTTATATGCTTACCGGATGTTGCCCATCAAAAGCACATTCAATTGAACTGGAAATCTCACTCGCAAAATTTTAAGTTTTCGCAAGTGTTGCTTCCTTACAATGGTGATTAATTTTGCCCTGTGACAACAATATCAGTTACAAAATTGTATTATTTTTACCAAGCAAGTGGCCATGCAGCTTGGGTCACGTAGCTGTCGGCTTGTATTGGGAGGTAGTGAGTTCGAACCCCACTATCGGCAGCCCTGAAGATGGTTTTCCATGGTTTTCCCCATTTTCACACCATGTAAATCCTGGGGCTGTGCCTTAATTAACGCCACAGTCACTTCTTTCCCACTCCTAGCCCTTTCCTATCCTATCATCGCCATAAGACCTATGTGTGTCAGTGCGACGTAAAATAAATTGTAAAAAACAAAGTGTATTTTTGTATTTTCAATACTTTTTCAAACCTAAGTTACATTTAAAAAGCATACACAGTATTTTTTAACATGGTAATGGGTCAGCAGCAGGACTATGCAGACACCTAAGACATATTTTACAGGGGAAATTATACTCATAATTTACTATCTAATAAAATAGGTTATAATTATTGTTTGACTAGCTGATGTACCCGTGCTTCTCTACGGAATTCTCGGAATGAATGTCTTTGTGGATTTCCCAACTGAAGTCAACATAGGTCATTACAATGACGTCAGTAGGAATGTCGCAATTAAAAGCAATGTTATCATGAAATACTCGATCAAATGAAAAACCTCATATTTTCTCATTTATAACAAACAGTACTACACTGCTGACCTAATAGTCCAAAGTTCCAGAGCTGGAATGACCAGGCTGCAGACAGCAGCAAACACTCCTCTGCCATTATTCTGTTAAATGTGCAGACTGCTCATTCCAATGAGTGCCCCAGAGTAGGGATTGAATAGCTCGAATGCTATGATGAACCAGTGTGTTACATACCAGTAGTATCAGAAAATTTATGAACCAGAGAAATGGTATGCTAAAGAAGAGAGATATCTAACTCCCCAGCTACTTCCCACCACTATTCAGGCAGGCTGTTATACTCGGTACGTAACAGTAATTCCAAGTATCGGAGATGAGTGGCAGCAGAGGACACCAAGCACATCACAACAAACAGTGGTCAGTGTAATGTTATTGTTGATCAATTTTATGAACTTGCTAAATTGTAGGTCTTCACATTTCATTTTCTTCCAACTCTGTGTTATTAGAGCATCTTATGTAAAGTGAGTCATCCTTTCTTTCATGACTTCCTTCTTATTATTCAAGCGATCATTCCTTCATGATTTTCCTCATTTTTATAATCATCTTCACAATTTCTATTATGGATATGGACCAGTGTCCATGTGTTTTCACACCTTAAAACATACATACATACATTATCATTATAGACTGTTATGCCTTTCAGCGTTCAGTCTGCAAGCCTCTGTGAATTTACTAAACATCGCCACAATCGTCGATTTGCAACTAGTGTCGTGGCCTCATTTAGTTCTATAACTGTTATCCTTAAATCGTTAGAAACCGAGTCTAACCATCGTCGTCTTGGTCTGCCTCTACTTCTCTTACCCTCCATAGCAGAGTCCATTATTCTCCTAGGTAACCTATCCTCCTCCATTCGCCTCACACGAGCCCACCACCGAAGCTGGTTTATGCGTACAGCTTCATCCATCGAGTTCATTCCTAAATTAGCCTTTATCTCCTCATTCTGAGTACCCTCCTGCCATTGTTCCCACCTGTTTGTACCAGCAATCATTCTTGCTACTTTCGTGTCTGTTACTTTTAACTTATGAATAAGATATCCTGAGTCGACCCAGCTTTCGCTCCCGTAAAGCAAAGTTGGTCTGAAAACAGACCGATGTAAAGATAGTTTCGTCTGGGAGCTCACTTCCTTCTTACAGAATACTGTTGATCGCAGCTGCATGCTCACTGCATTAGCTTTACGACACCTTGATTCAATCTCACTTACTATATTACCATCCTGGGAGAGAACACACAACCTAAATACTTTAAATTATCGACCTGTTCCAGCTTTGTATCACCCATCTGACATTCAATTCTGTTGAATATCTTACCTACTGACATCAATTTAGTCTTCGAGAGGCTAATTTTCATACCATACCATACTCATTGCACCTATTTTCTAGTTCCCATATATTAGACTGTAGGCTTTCGGCACAATCTGCCATTAGGACCAAATCTTCAGCATAGGCCAGACTGCTTACTACATTTCCACCTAATTGAATCCCTCCCTGCCATTTTATACCTTTCAGCAGATGATCCATGTAAACTACGAACAGCAAAGGTGAAAGATTACAGCCTTGTCTAACCCCTGTAAGTACCCTGAACCAAGAACTCATTCTACCATCAATTCTCACTGAAGCCCAATTGTCAACATAAATGCCTTCGATTGCTTTTAATAATCTGCCTTTAATTCCATACTCCCCCAGTATGGCGAACATCTTTTCCCTCGGTACCCTGTCATAAGCTTTCTCTAGATCTACAAAACATAAACACAACTGCCTATTCCTCTCATAGCATTTTTCAATTACCTGGCGCATACTGAAAATCTGATCCTGACAGCCTCTCTGTGGTCTGAAACCACACTGGTTTTCATCCAGCTTCCTCTCAACGACTGATCGCACCCTCCCTTCCAAGATGCCAGTGAATACTTTGCCTGGTATACTAATCAGTGAGATACCTCGATAGTTGTTGCAATCCTTCCTGTTCCCTTGCTTATAGATAGGTGCAATTACTGCTTTTGCCCAATCTGAAGGTACCTTACCAACACTTCATGGTAATTTTACTACTCTATGAAGCCATTTCATCCCTGCCTTCCCAATATACTTCACCATTTCAGGTCTAATTTCATCTATTCCTGCTGCCTTATGACAATGGAGTGTATTTAACATCCTTTCCACTTCCTCGAGCATAATTTCACCAACATCATTTTCCTCCTTCCCATTTGCTTGGCTGTTCACAACACCACCAGGATGATTTCCTTTTACATTGAGAAGATGTTCAAAATATTCCCTCCACCTCTCCAGTGATTCCCTGGGATCTATTATGAGTTCACCTGAATTACTCAAAACACTGTTCATTTCCTTTTTCCCTCCCTTCCTAAGATTCCTTATTAATGTCCAGAAAGGTTTCCCTGCTGCTTGACCTAGCCTTTCCAAGTTGTTACCAAAATCTTCCCAGGACTTCTTTTTGGATTCAACAACTATTTGTTTCGTTCTGTTTCTTCCATCTATGTACAACTCCCTGTCTGCCTTGGCCCTTGTTTGGAGCCATTTTTGATAAGCCTTGATTTTACGTTTACAAGCTGCTCTCACTTCATCATTCCACCAAGATGTTCGCCTTTTCCCATCTTTACAGACAGTTGTTCCTAGGCATTCCCTTGCTGTTTCTACTACAGCATCCCTGTATGCCACCCATTCACTTTTTATATCCTGAACCTGCTTACTGTCTACTGTTCGAAACTTCTCACTAATCATATCCATGTACTTCCGTCTAATTTGCTCGTCCTGGAGATTTTCTACCCTTATTCGTTTGCAGACAGATTTCACTTTCTCTACCCTAGACCTAGAGATACTTAGTTCACTACAGATCAGATAGTGAGTGGTCTGTATCATCGAAAAATCCACGGAAAACTCGTTACAGATTTCCTGAATTCGAAGTCTGTTAGGATATAGTCTATTATGGATCTGGTACCCCTAGCCTCCCATGCTGAGCGGTGAATAGCCTTATGCTTGAAGAATGTATTTGTAACAGCTAAACCCATACTAGCACAGAAGTCCAGCAAACGCTTCTCATTCCCATTAGCTTCCATATCTTCCCCACATTTACCAATCACCCTTTCGTATCCTTCAGTTCTATTCCCAACTCTCGCATTGAAATCGCTCATTAGCACTATTCTATCCTTGTTGTTGACCCTGACCCGATGTCACTCAATGCTTCATAAAACTTGTCAACTTCATCCTCATTCGCACCCTCACATGGTGAATACACGGACACAATTCTAGTCCTAATTCCTCCAACTGACAAATCTACCCACATCATTCGCTTATTTACGTGCCTAACAGAAGCTATGTTCCGTGCAATGGTATTCCTGATAAAGAGCCCTACCCCAGACTCTGCCCTTCCCTTTCTAACACCCGTCAAGTACACTTTATAATCTCCTATATCTTCCTCGTTATCTCCCCTTACCCGAATATCACTTACTCGTAGCACATCCAGATGCATCCTCTTTGCTGACTCAGCCAGTTCTTCTTTCTTTCTTCCATAAGCCCCATTAATATTGATAGCTCCCCATCGAATTCCATTTCGTTCGCCAAGTTGTTTCCAAGGAGTCCCTCGCCTGTCAAATGGGAGTGGGACTCCGTTACTCCCATAGGTCCGAGGCTTGCTTAAAATGTTCTGAGCTCGGTAGATTCATGATGCAAGATGCTACCCTACCCTACTTACACCTTAAAACAATCATGACAAAATTCATCGCCAGTTAACATGATTCGTTGATGTGGACAAAAGTCTAAAAGTCTAAATTCCTCTAAATTCATGAATTCTCTTATTATAGTTGTCCCCCTGTGGGAGGGGGTGGTAAAATAATGCCCACAGTACCCCTGTCTGTTGTAAGAGGTGACTAAATGTAGCCCCACAGGCCCTGAACTAGGGAGGGTGGGTTGGTAAACACAGGGCCCTTAGCTGAATCCTGGCATTGCTTCCAGTTATTTGTGCTAGGCTCCTCACTTTCATCTATCCTATACGTCCTCCCTTGGTCAGCTCTCTTGTTGTTTTTTGATCCCGACTGCATTAGGTTTCCAGGGCCCAGAGAGTCCTCATTTTCACACCCTTTGTGGCCCTTGTCTGTCTTTGGCCGATAGACATCATTTTAACACCCATTAACGGTGGATATCGGCAGGACTTCAAGTTTTAATGCAATTTCATTCATTCTTAACTCAACATTTTTGAACTACGCAAGGCAACTTCAAGGACACTGTGAATTCATATCATCACAAGACGTTGTATTTAATTAGACATTACTATATTGTGTTTTTAATTTGTACTTGACAAAATGGGATTTTGATTCTATGTTTGTACTATCCAAAATTTTTAAGTGTCACATTGTCATACTCATTGTTTTGAATTTTAATGGGGGCCCCCGTATTTTAGTCAGGTCTTATTGTATACTGAATTTTAATCCACTAGCGGAGGAAGAGAATGCATAATATTCTCGAAACATGTACTAGATGTTAAGGTGAAAGGTAAATAAATGAATAGTATTGACTAGGTGGACTATCTTCCAACATATTTACTGTTTACTTCATTTCTCAAAGTGTCAGATGGTTTCCATGTTTTCCGTCTTATTAGTGTCAATAGAGGATGGTTACTAAATTGTACTTCCTCTTAAAACAATAATCACCACCACCACCAATATTATCATAGTCAGTATGGTAAAACTTAATAAGACATAAATGATCGGAAATTGTATCCTCTATAACTTTTGTTATGTAGTACTTTTCGATAGGGCCAATAACATAGGTAATTAAACATTAAATTTTTGGCACCTTCCCCTAAACTACAGTTCAACCAGGGTGAATAAAATTAATTATAGCATTGTAGTTCCTTATTCCCCAACTTTACATACTGATTTTCATTATATTCTATTTACCCATTTTCTCGTGACTCGGCGCTGATATGGACTTAGCAACAAAAATCCAAACTCATGAATATCTCTGTTATCATAGCTGGTACAGTAAAAAAATAAATGATCATAAATTTAATAATAATTATTTTAGTTATGTAGTATTTATCAATAGAATTAAATTTTAGACCTTCCCCTAAACTACCATTTCACTCAGCATGAATAAAATTATTTATGGCCTAGATTGTAGCAATTTTCTTCAGCCATTTCTTCGTGATGCACATACATACAGACAGACAGACAGACAGACAGACAGACAGACCAAAATAACGGAAAATTAAAAAGTGCATTGTCTTGTTACTATGGACACGACAGATACAGAAATACCATTCTTTTTAAATTCTGAGCAAAGTACAAACAAAACTCTTATTTTATATATATATATATATATATATATATAGACATTCACTCATGTTTATTGCACTGTTAATTCAGCAATAATTTATTAATCATAGGCTTTCATCTTTTCCACAGAGTCTCTCTGCAGGTGTTTAACATTTATGATGTCAGGAGGTTTAATTATTGGTCTGTCATTGCACGAATCGGACACGTGATTTCTTGAACCTTGAAAGTATGTCCATCCCTTCCTAGAACCAACCCATCCAGTGTAGCACAAAGCGAGGGTTGTTAAAGGTTGTTTACCTTCGACATTAGACATACTGATCTTGTTAAAGCAGAATACTCTTTCAGAACTCTGTCAGTCACACAATATTTTTAAGCGGAATACTCTTTCAGAACTGTGTCAGTCACACCAAGATTTTCAAGTGGAGTACTCTTTCAGCGCAATGCTGTCAGTAGCCTTGTCTTAATTAAGATTTCTATGAGCTACGGGGGGTTTTCACAAGGATTCTTTTTTTTCTCGTGTGTGCCAATTTACGAGGGTTCCGCCAATGGGCTTGAGGTGAAGCGGAAATGCGTAGTGATCGTACCCTCAACCATTCATCACATTTATTTGGAAACTGACGTTTAAATTCATTATCAAGTATTAGTTCTTCAGTTACCTTACATTTAGACACACAAAAATCATCACTTAAGCGCTACTTAACTGGACACTATGGATGTGTTTTGAAGTTGTAGCAACTCGTTCATGAGTTTATTAAAATTTGTACTTATGCCAATGCTGACACAGTTCTTGCACAACTCATTCCATGAACTTATACTACTGATTCAGACTGTGTTTTCAGCTCATCTGGAATCATTTACGTTCGAGGCAAATTATCTACATCAGATTTTTCTACTTCATTGATGGTAATAACAGCATCCCTGTAAATTCTCATCCTCTTCTTGGAAGAGAGATTTTCAGCCTTCTTCCCTTTCACATATTTTACACTCCCTAGAACATGTAAAATCTACACTGTATGAATCATATTGTGAGCATTTCAATTTATTACATAATTAACCGTGATAATATTACATACCAGCTGTTTTCAAATTCGGTTTTTCCCATTCTTGTGACAAATCTGTCGTACTAAATCTTGAATCGGAATTGCAGTACTGTTTAATGGCACATACATATTTACAGTTTTTGACTTGGGACTATTTTGGTAGTGCATATACTCAAAATCATTTGTTTGATGACTCGATGCAATGATATCTTTGTTGTAACTGTGGCTCAAGTGTTCACCTCAGCAGGACACACACTCCCTGCAGTAATACTGGGAATGCCGCCAGAGCATTCTGTTACCAGTACTGTGCATGCTCCCTATTCTACCATCCTGGAGGATTACACATTCTAAATACTTGAAATGATCTACGTATTCCAGCTTTGTATTCCCAATCTGACATTTAATTCTCTTAGGTCTCTTACCTACTGACATAACTTTAGTCTTGGAAAGGCTAATTTTCATATCATACTCATGCACCAGAGATCGCACCCTTTTTTTCTAAAATGCCAGTCAACACATTGCCTGGTATACTGAGCAGTGAAATTCCTTTTGTCTAGTCCATTGGAAGAAATGAGTGCAATTGAATTAGACAAAAGAGTGACTGAATGGGTGTCTATATTTCTAGAAAATAGAACTCAGAGAATTAGAGTAGATGGAGCTTTATCTGATCCTTTAATCATTATGAGGGAATTCCTCAAGACAATATTATAAGACCTTTATGTTTTCTTATATATATATATATGATATGAGTAAAATAATAATAACAATAATGTTATTGGCTTTACGTCCCACTAACTAATTTTATGTTTTTCGGAGATACCGAGGTGCCGGAATTTAGTCCCGCAGGAGTTCTTTTACGTGCCAGTAAATCTACCGACATGAGGCTGACGTACTTGAGCACCTTCAAATACCACCAGACTGAGCCAGGATCGAACCTCCCTAGTTGGGGTCAGAAAGCCAGCGCCTCAACTGTCTGAGCCACTCAGCCTGGCAATGATATGAGCTATTTTTTTGCTATTTGCTTTATGTCGCACCGACACAGATAGGTCTTATGGCAACAATGGGACAGGAAAGGCCTAGGAATGGGAAGGAAGCGGCCGTGGCCTTAATTAAGGTACAGCCCCAGCATTTGCCTGGTGTGAAAATGGGAAACCATGGAAAACCATCTTCAGGGCTGCCGAGAGTGGGGCTCGAACCCACTATCTCCCGGATGCGTGCTCACAGCTGCGCGCTCCTAACCGCACGGCCAACTTGCCCGGTAATGATATGAGTAAAGAACTGGAATCAGAGATAAGGCTTTTTGCAGATCATGTATAGTCTAATAGATAAGTTACAAGATTGTGAAGAACTGCAAAAAGGCCTCAACATGGTTGTGAGATGGACAGTAGGCAGTGGTATGATGATAAACGTGGTTAAAAGCCAAGTTGTGAGTTTCACTGTTAGGAAAAGTCCTCTCATTTTTTATTACTGCGTTGATAGGGTGAAAGTTCCATATGGCGATCGCTGTAAGTACCTAGTGTTAATATAAGGAAAGATCTTCGTTGGGGTAATCACATAAACAGTATTGTAAATAAAGGCTACAGATCTCTATACAGGGCTATGAAGGTATTTAGGGGTTGTAGTAAGGATGTAAAGGAGAGAGCATATAAGTCTTTGGTAAGACCCCAACTAGGTTCCAGTGTATGGGACCCTCACCAGGATTACTTGATTCAAGGATGGGGAAAAATCCAAAGAAAAGCAGCCTCATGTTGTTCTGGGTGATTTCCAACAAAAGAGGAGCGTTACGAAAATGTTGCAAAGTTTGGACTGGGTAGACTTGGGAGGAAGGAGAAGAGCTGCTTGACTATGTGGTATGTTCTAGCTGTCAGTGGAGAGATGGCATGGAATGACATTAGTAGACAAATAAGTTTGAATGGTGTTTTTAAAAGTAGGAAAGAGCACAGTATGAAGATAAAGTTGGAATTCAAGGGGACATATTGGGGCAAATATTCATTTATAGGAAGAGGAGTTACAGATTGGAATAATTTACCAAGGGAGATGTTCAATAAATTTCCAAATTCTTTGCAATTATTTAAGAAAAGACTGGATAAATAACAGATATGGAATCTGCACCTTGACCTTGAAAGTTGTTGCAATCTTTTCTGTTCCCTTGCTTATAGATAGGTACAATTACTGCTTGTGTGAGTTTAATGCTCTGTAGTTTCCAATCAGAAGGTAAAGATATCTTACTAATATTCCATGCTAATCTTATTACTTTATGAAGCCATTTTATATCTGCCTTCTCAATATATTTCACCATTTCAGGTCTAGTTTCATCTATTCCTGTTGCTGTATGACAGTGGAGTTTATTTACCATCTTTCCCACTTCCTTGGGCGTAATTTCACCAACATCATTGTCCCCCTCCCCATAAGCTTGGTTGTTCAGGACATCACCAGAAATAAATTATTTATGTTGAGAAAATTTTTGAAATATTCCTTTCACCTGTCCAGTGATTCCCCAAAATACTGTTCATTTCTTCTTTCTCTCCCTCTCTAAGATTCTTTATTACTGTCCAGAAAGGTTTTCTCTGCCGCTTGACCTAACCTTTCCAGGTTATTCCCGTAATCTTCCCGTGGCTTACACTTAAAATAAGGTAATATTTCTTTATTAAGAAATTGATATTGGTCAAATCCACCTAATCAGTACTTTATCGAAACATTTTTAGGACATGTTCATTTTGCTTCATTAATTCTGTTCAATGTTGTTAGCTGAAGAAGGTCCAAGAAAGACCCAGAACATATCCTAATTTTGTTGTTGTTGTAGTAGTAGTAGTAGTAGTAGTAGTAGTAGTAGTAGTAGTAGTAGTAGTAGTAGTAGTAGTAGTAAATATAGATTAGGTGGATTTGACCAATAACATTTCTTATTAAAGATATTTTATCTTATTTTAATGACTTGATTTCATGAGTTATAGGTAATATTCTGCTTACTGAGCACCCTTTTTCACTGTTACTGTTACAATCTTCACCTCCCTACATGTATTTTTTGTGGGCATCCCAACAAATGTGTTTTGTTGTCGAGAAACTCACATAGCCATATAGCTATTTCTTCTTGCATATTGCATTTGTGATGTCTTTGTTCCAAAGATTGTCAACCTGTCATTGCCCTGGCTTCATTGTTCCAAGAATGGCATGTGCAGTTTTGCGAGCAGCCTCTTTCACTTTCGTCCAGCTGTGGTCAACTGTGATAATATGGATGGTAGTGTTATTTGTGCTACATCAGCTGCTTCCTGTTTAAAGTGCCATTTGATTCTCACTGGTCCTGTTCATGCTGCATGTTCAGTTTCAGTGGCTTGATACGTAACTTGCAGGTGATTAGTGGTTGTTGCATCACGATTATTTGTTATGGTACAACTTTTGTGCCTTGTATTTCTTTGAGATTGCGATGCCTGACAAGTATGTAGGGAATTTATGTTGCTTTTGTGCCACTATAGTGAGTAATTAAATATGAATCACACTTTTTAAATCACGTGTTGGTTTTCGGTGACCATTGCCGTTTTTCTCATACTATCCAATACTGTTTGATTTTCCTTCTAGCAACAATGAGATAGTCATCAATAGAGACTTTGGGTATTCTCTCATCGTACACTGCCCAAAGGGCACCTTTGGTCATTCCAGGGAGACAGAGTTAGTGCATAGTCGCTAAAGATACATCAGTGCCAACTCTGTTTTTAGTGCTACGAGAACCATTGTATATCATTTTATAACCGCATCTGAATTTACAACCATCATGTAAGGAATATGAATGTAAGGTAGAAGAAGATTCTTGTTGTATGTCATAAAATAGAAAGGAAGAGTTACTATCTCACTGTGTGACAGGGTAACTATTATAGAGCTGAAAAGGACAACTAATGCAGGTGGTGAGACATATCCCAAGATTACAGCAGATAGACATGTGCTTTAACTATGTGGAAGCCAAGACTGGAGAATTGAACAGAAGGCAGACCAAGGTAATGAGAATGAGACTTCGTCAAGAAGATGGGAGGGGAACAATGGACAAGCTTTTGCTCACTCAGTATGTTATAGGCAATTGTTTTCTTATACCTTAGACAAACCGGGCATATTAATATTTGTAGCAGCAAGCTAAGTCAACCCCAGCCTAGTGCAGTTAAAAGTCAAGTGATCTATGCCGGTCATCTTTCCATTGTTCATAGAAGGAGGCACTTGTTTTATGCAGTTTTTTCTCTTAAGGGGGAGAAGATCCCACTTCTATCCCATCCCCTCTTCTAGGTTCCTTGTGTACTAATAGAGCCTTTTTCACCATAGCCCACTTTCTGACTGTGTGTCATTACTTTGACCTTAGATGGTTAACCTCATGTTACCCAATGATGAAACTGCCACTGATTCACTTATTTTACGGTTGGAAGTTCCCCTTTGATATGAATCTTATATTTTCACTTTCATACTATGCACTCATTCCCATTTATTCCAAAATCAATCAGGAGACTAGAATTTCATTTTCTATTTATTTATTTTCTTTTCTTTTTGTTAGAGAAGTTGAGAATCAAGTTATTTTGCTTTTAAAAGAGTCATTGTCGTAATTACCAACACATCCTTTCAGGGTTGAAATGGGTCAACTTTTGTATACTTCTGAGAATATATTGTGATCATCGTCCTTCCCCATTTGCCAAACATATCCAGACCATCTTAATACTTCAGTGTTAGTAAATTTCTCTGCATTTATTCTGGCTCTGCTGTAATCATTTCTGAGATTATTATTATTATTATTATTATTATTATTATTATTATTATTATTATTATTATTATTATTATTATTGTTACCGTGTTTTAGCGGTAGGTAGAGGCGTAAGAAGGTGCGGGCGTGAATGGGTTTCAAACTACGGAATCAAAGTTAATGTAAAAGTAATTTAAAATTTAACTAGGTTATATTTTCTTTTCAAAAACAAAGCATTAACAGACATGGCAGGTACAATGTAGCAAAACAAGGGGAGATACAATATTTACAGGTTTTGGGCTTCACGCCCTGACTTCTGCGATCAGCTCAGTTTTACCACAAACACAAGTTTTAACAGAGGGGCAGAAAACCCCATTCATCCCTAGGAGCCCCTGGCTCCGAATTACACAGAAAAGCCTCCACGAGGCATATGACACTCCATTTTCAAAAGAGCGATCCGCTCTTAAAATTTAAGCCTCTCAAAGGCCAAACCAAACTCTACCTTCAAGCTGTCCTTTAAGGACGTATTCACAGGGGTAAAATACCCAACCTACAGAGGTCTATTACATGAAAAGAAGGTTGATTACATGACCTCTAAAATAACAATTTGAGAGGAGGCTAACCGCACTCCTGATACACTTTGATTTTTTAAAACCTACTTTGGCACTAGGCCGTTATTACAAGGGCTAATCCCATACTACAGAGGTGACTTAATAGCAATTTACATTACATTACGGAAGAATTGGTTGAGAAAATAAGTTCACCTTAAGACGATGTGAGTGGGAGCTCGAGAGGGTTAAGCACTCTCTATCCCGATATGTCGTTTTAAAATAGAATAGATACCAGTTGTTTTTACATTTTAGGAAAAGGTTACATGGTTGAACGCTTAGAACCCGCCCCGAAAGTTAAACTGCTGAGCAAGAAAAGAAAGAATTTATTAATCGGCCATTACCTTATTGTTGACCGCCGCCGAGGAAAGAGGCGCTCCCCGCCTCCTGCTATGTACTTAATACACTGAAAGATGGAACAGAAGTGGCCTGGAGACCCTAAAATCAGCAGTTTATATCCTCTCGCGGAAGATTCTAGGCGTTAGGGGAAAGAAAACACCCTCCTACAAAATTTTTATTGGCTAGGGAAAAGAAACCCCTACATAGAGGAAGAAGAAACACATTATTGGTGGAAAATTAATTAAAGAAATTCGGGATTGGCTAGATCCAAAATAAGGGGAAAAAGAGGGGTATACAGCCAACTTAAACAATGACAGAAAGAAATTTAACCAAGAACAAACTCTTGAAATAAAAATTTCTCCAACAAAATAGTTCTTTGACTCCGCACTAGGTCGCACTATTGTTGATCTTCAGTAGTGTCCTCTAGAAGAGAAAGTTCACACTTCTTACTTCAAGCGAGACAAAAACACATCAAAAGTGACACAGTTCAAAAACTCAAAATTTTCCACGTGGTGACATCTTCTGAGAAATTAGTAGATTAATAGAATAGATAAAGTTCAACCTTCCTCCAGAAGAGGAGTTTCAACTGGCGCAACTTTTAAATAAACGGTGTAGAGGTGTACCGCCCGGTACAGACCTCCCCCCCCAAAAGTTCCTCCAGGGGTGACACATGAAATCAGTTTGAAACAAGTTCCAAGTTATAAAGTGAATATGAAAATAGATTACAAGATTTTCAGAATGTTGTGTGATTCAGTTTCACAATTTGTTGTTGCAGGTGAAGTAAAGTCTTTCTGTTTTTAGAAGTTGAATTTCTGAAGATAAACTTTTAATACTTGAAGGTGATGAAAAATTTGGCAATGTCCACCAAATATGGTGTTGAATTCCCAAGTGTAATCATTACTTATGGTGACTGTCCATGTAGTTGATGTAGATTGAGTCGGATGGCCAGACCGGCCGTTGCAGCTTGCGTCCAACGGAGGCCGCTCGGACCCCTCAAGTACCCTGAGATACCGCTCGCCCGCACTATGAGGGGAGCAGAGGTGTTGAAGCACGCCGCGCCCGCGGTGAACAGATACAGGCTGCGGGCATGTAGCAGGTCGTGCGCCGCACATCAGCCTTGGCCGGGAGGAGAGCTCCGGCTCGCCGTGCACATGTCGTCCTCGCTGGAGAGGAGGGGGCCCATCCCCCTCCCCAGTCGCTGCACGGCGCTGCGCGGCTGCGGGGGCGCTGAAACATTAAAGCTAGGCGGCAGAATTGTGTTGGACAATCATTTTCTTTGAGGGTACAGGCTTGTAGAGAGAGTGAGGGGCCAGCGGCGTGCAGATATTCATGGTATTCATTAAGCCACTGTGTAGAGTGGAGCAGGAGACGGGAGCGTGGTAATGGCCGTGGCAAAGACAGGATGGCAGTTTAATGGGTCGGGGCAGGTTTCACAAACATGCTTACATAAGAAACAAAATCCTATAGAAGGGGCAGAATGCCTTAAAAGTGAAACACAAAAAAAAAAAAAATATAACCTTCATATCCTTTCAAAATAATATGAAGCAAGTTAACACAGAAATTACACCGGTTTCACCTGGGACAGGTGAACCCTAAATATCCTCTCGGTGGCTGGATTACTTAGCAATAAGGTAACCGGCGTAAGAAAATCGAGGATGATACAAGGCCCATGAAATCTGGGGGCAAGCTTGCCCGCGGGAACAAAATTTTTGACCATAACCAGGTCACCTACCTTCAAAGAGGTGGGTCTCCGTCCACGATCATACCTTTCCCTAACCTTTTCATGAGACACTTTAAGATTAGCTTTAGCCTTCTTCCAAAGATCTTTAATGTTGTCCGGATCTATTGTCTCGGGCAGAATGTCATTCAGAGACCAGAGGTTAGAGAGCGGCGTGTTGGGAACAAACTTGAACATTAAAGAAGCTGGAGTAAATTTGTGTGATTCATGGACCGCCGAATTCAAAGCAAAAGCTAACCAATGCAGGGACGTGTCCCACCTAGAATGATCTTCATGATGATAGGCAATAAGTGCGGACCTGAGATTACGGTTAACCCGTTCAGCCAGAGATGGTTGAGGGTAATAAGCGGAAGTAGTTACATGAGAGATGGACAAGTCAAAACAGAATTTACGAAATAAATTAGATGTAAAAGCCTTAGCATTATCAGATACAATGTATTGGCACGGACCAAAAGAAGCGAAAATAGAATTTAGGCAAGTAATGGTGGACTGAGCGGTAGCCAGCTTAGTCGGAAATAACCAAGAAAATCTGGTAAAACCATCTACACATACAAAGATGAATTTGTTGGCATTTCCCTTCGACTGGGGGAAGGGTCCTACATAATCAATATACAGGCGTTCCATGGGGCGCGACGCTTGATGCGAAGACAACAGGCCTACCTTGGTGGACATGGTGGGTTTACTAAGCAAACAAGATTTACAAGCTTTTACAAGTTCACGGATTTCACAGTCCATACCTTTCCAAATGAACATTTCACGAATTTTTTCACGGGTTTTAAAGATTCCAAGATGCCCTCCTAATGGGGTCTCATGATAATACTTGAAGATCATAGGCACAAGAACAGCTGGAACGACAACTTTCATCATCTTGTCATGCCTCGAAGGGCAACATAAAACACCATTCCTCAGAACATAAGGGACAACATGTTCCCCAGAAGAAAGGGTTTCCATTATCGGAGCCAGCGTCGGATCTTCACGTTGGTACTTCTCAATATCTCTAAAGAGCATGGGAGCATCTGTTAGGATGGCATTAACCTCAGATAGTATGGACTTGGAAGGTGATGAACTGTCGACAGGTTCATGGGTCTCGACGTCGTTAGAAAACATACGGCTGAGTCCATCAGCAACAACATTTTCAGTACCTCTGATATGTCGTACATCGAATTGGAAGGCAGAAATACGGATGGCCCAACGGGCTATACGACCTGTACGACGCGGCCTACCTAAGACCCAGCTTAAGGCTTGATTATCTGTCTCCAGATCGAATTTGACGTGTTCCAGATAGAGACGGAACTTTTCTAAGGCGAATAAGACTGCCAAACCTTCAAGCTCATATATGGAGTACTTTGCTTCTTGAGCTGACAATGTCCTAGACGCATAGGCGATGGGGCGCCTCCCTAGTTCAGTCTCTTGAAGAAGGACTGCAGCTACCGCCGACGACGACGCGTCGGTTTGGACGATGAATTTCTTCGAGAAATCCGGCATAGCAAGTACAGGGGCATTACAGAGAGCTAATTTAAGATCTTCGAAAGCGGCTTGTTGAGAAGGTCCCCACTCGAATTTGATGCCTTTCCTACGAAGAAGGTTTAAGGGCGCCGCTCTATTAGCGAAGTTAGGAATGAACTTCCTGAAGAAATTCACCATGCCAATGAACCTGGCGATACCTTTAATGTCCTTGGGAGGTTTAAAATCACGGATGGCCTGTGTTCTAGAATGATCGACTGCTACACCATCAGGTGACACAATATGCCCTAGGAATGACATAGAGGGCTTAGCAAAGGCAACCTTGGACAACTTAACAGTTAACCCAGCCTTACGAAGGCGATTGAGAACTTCTCGCAGATGATCTAGATGTTCTTCAAAGGTTTCGGAAAATACGACGACATCATCCAAGTAGTGATATAAGTACTCGAATTTGATGTCGGAGAAGACCCTATCTAGCAGCCTAGTGAGTACAGCTGCTCCCGTAGGGAGCCCGAAAGGCACGCGGTTGTATTCATATAAATTCCAGTCCGTGGCAAACGCTGTAAGATGTTTAGACTCTTCGGCTAGGGGAATTTGATTATAGGCCTGATTTAAGTCCAAGATGGTGAAGAACTTGGCCTTACGAAACCATGAAAAACAAGAATGAAGGTCGGGAAGGGGCACAGATTGCAACACCACCTTCCGATTGAGAGCCCTGTAATCAATGACAGGCCTGAAGCCTCCTTGGGGTTTCGGGACTAGAAAAATAGGCGAAGAATACGCTGACTTAGAGGGCCTAATAATACCATCCTTCAACATCTGATCGATGATTTCTTTCAGAGCCTTCATTTTAGGTGGAGATAGCCTATACGGTGGAAAACGGACAGGAATCGAATCCGTGACCTCAATTTTGTATTCAATAAGGTCAGTAACACCAAGAGTATCAGAGAACACCTCGGGAAACGACTGACACAGTTTCCGAATACTATCAGCCTGCTCCTCAGGTAGATGTCTAAGGTCTAACAACATCTCATCCTGGGTAGGCGAAATAGATGAACATGATGCAGAATTACACTTTAATAGAGGGATTTTACAATTAGAGGCAAATTTGAATGTGCACGACTTACTCTGAAGATCGAGCACCAGACCAGTGTGAGACATGAAGTCCGCTCCCAGTATGATGGGGCAAGACAAATGCTTGGCCACAAAGAATTTGATTTTCCATGTAAATTTAAAAACACGAATTTTGACATGTAAGGAGCCTAGAATTTCTAATGGAGATGAATTAGCCGAAACATATTTAACAGGAGATGAGTCATAGTCAGGGAGTTTACAAACAGATTTCAATTTAGAATACCAATCAGCCGAAATAATGGAACAAACGCTGCCTGAATCTAAGAGAGCTGTTATAGGCTCGTTATTCAACTCAATCCTAAGAAAAGGAACAGGTGCGGGGGTATCCGCCGCAATCCTAAGACACTCTCTGGGGCATTCAAAAAAAGAATTTGAAGATTGCTCATTCCCTGAATTCTCGACCCTTTTGCCCGGGGCTGAGCCTTGGAAAGCAGAATTAGTTGACTCAGCCGAAGCCGCTAGTCACTTTTTATTATTGGCATGGGTGGAATTTGCACCAGAGCAGGAGGGGGTGCTATTTGAGTTTGGGCAATTCTTGGCGATATGTGAGAAAGCCCCACATTTAAAGCAGCCTTGTGATGAACCAGCTCCATTCCTAGTCCCACTTGGCTTGATCAGTGGACACTTGTTGCGCAGATGGTCAGGCGACCCGCAAGCATAACATTTACGGAGATTGACTGGTCGGCGAGGTGGAGGCCGAGTGTTACTAAAGGAAGGCGGGGGTTCTTTCGCGACACGCAAAGAATCGGCGTATCTAACTCCTTCCGCTGAGACGGCCAATGCTTCAAGTTCAGAGAAGGTTTGCGGACACGCCGCGAAACACAAATATGACCTGTAGGATGGTGAAATACCTTCTACAATAGCCTGCACAATCTGATCTTCAGGAAAGTGCAGAGCAAACACCCTAGTGTAGAATTTGATATCTTGTATGAAATCAGCCAAGTTTTCATCCAAGCGCTGTACACGGTAATAGTACTTCTGAATCAGGGAGGACCTGGCCCTAGCCGGGATGAAGTTAGCTAGCAAATGGGCATGGAAATCCTCAATAGATGATTGCTCGGCAATGGCTCTTACGATTTTATCAGAGAGAATACCAATAGCATACGGATAGATAATTTGCAAAATTTGACATGGCGAAAGAGAAAAAACAAGAGCATGATCCTGAAATTCCACTAGAAATCTTAAAAATGAAATTACATCACTGGTGGTGTTGACGGAAAACTTAGAGATACCTCTAAGCAACATTGCCAATGGATGAGGCAAGCTACTGAACCCAGGTGACATAGTCGTTAAAGGTTTCAATGGCAAAGAAGTTAATTCAGAGCGGATGTTACCCAATGACGCACGGCGTTCAGATTCGTTGTTCGATGGGGCAGAGATAGTTTGAGCAGCAACGGTTATCCTATTGACTTCTCCCTGAGGAGGCTCTTCATCACTACCTACGTTCACTGTGGCGGGTTGATCAGTTTTGGGAGGAACTTCGCCGGTTAGCAATTGAGTAACCTTATTAGACAATTCAGAAATAGTTTCAAGGAGCGTATTAGCGTCCTTCCTCTGAACGTCATTCACCTTTAGAGACAACAGATCATTAACTCTATTTGCAAAGTGATACAGCCTGCCTTGCACACGCTTAATTTGATTAGGAGACGGATCGTTTTCATCAAAAAAGCTGACTACAGATGCTAGCCCAGTAATATTCTCGACGATCGTGGAAAGAGAATCATCAATTTCTTTCTCTCCCAAATTGGGGATGGAAATGGGCAAATCAAGGGACTCTCTAAGCTTGTTGGTGTCGATTGCAACCGTGCCTCCAGATTGAACGTTTCTGATAGTTAACTCGTATATCAACTCCTCTTTGCGCAAATAGTTAAGGAGGAGAACATCGCGAGGGCCGGGCATGATGACAGAACAATTTTGAAAAACTCAAAAAATTCCAGCAACTGAGACAATTGTTAGAGTTTGAATCAAAGCAATGTTTAGCCGTCAAAAGGGGCTAAATTGAGACCCATTCAACCACGCTCTGCTACCACTTGTTACCGTGTTTTAGCGGTAGGTAGAGGCGTAAGAAGGTGCGGGCGTGAATGGGTTTCAAACTACGGAATCAAAGTTAATGTAAAAGTAATTTAAAATTTAACTAGGTTATATTTTCTTTTCAAAAACAAAGCAATAACAGACATGGCAGGTACAATGTAGCAAAACAAGGGGAGATACAATATTTACAGGTTTTGGGCTTCACGCCCTGACTTCTGCGATCAGCTCAGTTTTACCACAAACACAAGTTTTAACAGAGGGGCAGAAAACCCCATTCATCCCTAGGAGCCCCTGGCTCCGAATTACACAGAAAAGCCTCCACGAGGCATATGACACTCCATTTTCAAAAGAGCGATCCGCTCTTAAAATTTAAGCCTCTCAAAGGCCAAACCAAACTCTACCTTCAAGCTGTCCTTTAAGGACGTATTCACAGGGGTAAAATACCCAACCTACAGAGGTCTATTACATGAAAAGAAGGTTGATTACATGACCTCTAAAATAACAATTTGAGAGGAGGCTAACCGCACTCCTGATACACTTTGATTTTTTAAAACCTACTTTGGCACTAGGCCGTTATTACAAGGGCTAATCCCATACTACAGAGGTGACTTAATAGCAATTTACATTACATTACGGAAGAATTGGTTGAGAAAATAAGTTCACCTTAAGACGATGTGAGTGGGAGCTCGAGAGGGTTAAGCACTCTCTATCCCGATATGTCGTTTTAAAATAGAATAGATACCAGTTGTTTTTACATTTTAGGAAAAGGTTACATGGTTGAACGCTTAGAACCCGCCCCGAAAGTTAAACTGCTGAGCAAGAAAAGAAAGAATTTATTAATCGGCCATTACCTTATTGTTGACCGCCGCCGAGGAAAGAGGCGCTCCCCGCCTCCTGCTATGTACTTAATACACTGAAAGATGGAACAGAAGTGGCCTGGAGACCCTAAAATCAGCAGTTTATATCCTCTCGCGGAAGATTCTAGGCGTTAGGGGAAAGAAAACACCCTCCTACAAAATTTTTATTGGCTAGGGAAAAGAAACCCCTACATAGAGGAAGAAGAAACACATTATTGGTGGAAAATTAATTAAAGAAATTCGGGATTAGCTAGATCCAAAATAAGGGGAAAAAGAGGGGTATACAGCCAACTTAAACAATGACAGAAAGAAATTTAACCAAGAACAAACTCTTGAAATAAAAATTTCTCCAACAAAATAGTTCTTTGACTCCGCACTAGGTCGCACTATTGTTGATCTTCAGTAGTGTCCTCTAGAAGAGAAAGTTCACACTTCTTACTTCAAGCGAGACAAAAACACATCAAAAGTGACACAGTTCAAAAACTCAAAATTTTCCACGTGGTGACATCTTCTGAGAAATTAGTAGATTAATAGAATAGATAAAGTTCAACCTTCCTCCAGAAAAGGAGTTTCAACTGGCGCAACTTTTAAATAAACGGTGTAGAGGTGTACCGCCCGGTACAATTATTATTATTATTATTATTATTATTATTATTATTATATACACTAGAGTCCCGTTAATCCGAACTAAAATATTCAATTTTTAAAAAAAATCTTCTTATGAAATGAAAAAAAAACATATTATAGAATGAAGATTTACTTGCATTTTATTAGTCATATTTTGTTAGAATAACTTAATGTAAACATAATTACACATCATAAACCATTTATCACTAATCGTTTATCTTTACAAAGTTTGTTAGTTTCTTTTGCCGTAGTGATTTGTAACCTACTCGAAGATGCAGTGTTAAACCAGCGTCTCATAAACATCACATCATTGGGCGTAGCAATGGAGTGTTGCTCGACGTAGCATACGGCAAGTTCTAAGGCGACCGCGGCATCTGAATGTGACTGGTCTTCTTCGTCGTCACTCTATTCCTCATCAACTCCAGATTCTTTCTCCACCACAGCTACAATTTCTTGGTCTGTTTGTAATTGATGACCATCAGCTTCCATCCACTCGCTAATTTCATTTTAATTGTCGTTTTCTCCTCTACGGGTTCTTAACTACCCTACTGTAATTTTACACAGTATTTTATTAATGTAACTGCTAAAGAATGGACATATCAAATTACAGTATATCCATATATTCCATATATTCATATATCCATGTGTGTTCAAATGATGCTAGTATGAAGCAACCGAGCTCGATAGCTGCAGTCGCTTATGTGCGGTCAGTATCCAGTAATCGGGAGATAGTGGGTTTGAGCCCCACCGTCGGCAGCCCTGAAGATGGTTTTCCATGGTTTCCCATTTTCACACGAGGCAAATGCTGGGGCTGTACCTTAATTAAGACCACGGCCGTTTCCTTCCACTTCCTAGGCTTTTCCTATCTCATCGTCGCCATAAGACCTATCTGTGTTGGTGCGACGTAAAGCAAATAGCAAAAAAAAAAAAGTATGAAGCAGCCACAATAGCTTTATCACTGACTGTAATGAAGTCTTCAAGTTATGTTTCCACAAGGCAGTTGGGACAATGAAATAGATGCTCAGGATTTTAAATTACACCATAGTCGCAATCAGCATTCTGTGCATAACTATCTTTTGAATGTAGCCTCAGTTCTAGGCATTCCAGTTCTTATCCTATTAAGGGTCCTCCAGACAGGCTAAGATTGTGAGGTGTGTGCAGTAGTTCTTCTGTTGGCCACTTCCTGTTGGATAGCATGCACTGTTCCTGCCAGTATTGATTCCTATGAATGCTTGGTGTGGCTGAGGTTGCCCTGTTGTTATTATTGAAATTCATCCGTGATCTGAGGTGCTGTTGTACTATTTCATTACAATAGAGTCTGACTCATTGGCTGAGCGGTCGGCGTACTGGCCTTCGGTTCAGAGGGTCCCGGATTCGATTCCCGGCCGGGTCGGGGATTTTAACCTTAATTTGTTAATTCCAATGGCACGGGGGCTGGGTGTATGTGTTGTCTTCATCATCATTTCATCCTCATCATGATGCACAGGTCGCCTAAGGGCGTCAAATAGAAAGACCTGCACGTGGCGAGCCGAACCCTTCCTGGGATATCCCGGCACTAAAAGCCATACGACATTTCATTTCATTACAATAGAGAAGATGATGGTTGTCTATCCATTGTTTGAGTTTCTCAGTTTCTAATGGTTCTTGGTGTGGGTTATTATAGTTGCATTTTAGTCCGTTAACCATGGGCAAGAGCTGAGTGGTCTAGTAAGTGGTAATTATTAGTCGTGTCCTGTCCGTTAATCATGGGCAACGGCTTAGTGGTCTAGTAAGTGGTAATGAGAGTTATGATATCAGTTGCCATAAAATGGGGGAGGAGGGGACATCTCGGACGTATTTTGAGTCATATCCCTCGTTGTGCTCGTACAAGCCACTGGCAGTCCCTAACCCATTAGAGGAGAAATTCTCGCTGGGACTATGTGTAAGTAGGTCAGCATTCTGCTTCACAGAATTTACGTTTTAAGCAAGCCTCGGACCTCTGGGAGTAACGGGGTCCCACTTCCATTTGACAGGTGAGAGACTCCTTGGAAACAACTTGGCGAACGAAATGGGATTTGGTGGGTAGCTATCAATATTAATGGGGCTTATGGAAGAAAGAAAGTAGAACTGGCTGAAAAGTATCCTAATCAGGTGTTAAAAAGGAAATGGCAGAGTGTGGGATAGGACTGTTCATCAGGAGTACTATTGCACGCATCATAGTTTCTGTAACACACATATTAAGCAAATGATGTGGATGGATTTGGCAGTTGGAGGAATTAGGACAAGAATTGTCTCAAGCAGTTCAACATGTGAGGGCGCAGATAAGGATGAAGTTGACTTTATGAAGCACTGTGTGACATTGTAGCCAGGGTCAACAGCAAGGTTAGGATAGTGCTAATAAGCGATTTCAGTTTGAGAGTTGGAATTAGAACTGAAGGACATGAAAACGTGATGAGTAAATGTAGGGAAGATGATATTATTATTATTATTATTATTATTATTATTATTATTATTATTATTATTATTATTGTTGTTGTTGTTGTTGTTGTTGTTGTTGTTGTTGTTGTTGTTGTTGTTGTTGTTGTTGTTGTTGTTGTTGTTGTTGTTGTTGTTGTTGTTGTTGTTGTTGTTGTTATTATTATTATTATTATTATTATTATTATTATTATTATTATTATTATGCGTATGGAATTTACAGAATAGACAAGTATATACAATATTATATAAAAGAAAAACCTGCAAAGAATACATGGTAAGTAGGGAACAATTACACATGGATATCTAAATTGTTTATCCACTGCACTAGGGATACTGAGACATCAGCAAAGTCTTTTCTGTCTCCACCATAAGCACGCAGAGGGCATTCGTTCATTATATGATGCAGGGTCTGGATTAAAGCACCACAATCACACGCTGGAGAGTCCCTGAAGATATGGAAGCTAATAGCAATGGGAAGCATTTACTGGATTTCTGTGCTAGTATGGGATTAGCAGTTACGAATACATTCTTTAAGCACAAAGATATTCACTGCTGCACATGGGAGGGTAGGAGTTCTAGATCCATAAATACTATATCGTTACCAACTTTGAATTCAGAAAATCTGTTAGGAAAGTGCAGGTATTCCAGGGATTTTTTCGATGGTACAAACCAGTATGTGATGTGCCTTGAACCAGTTACCTCTTTGTGTAGGATGGAGAAAGTGAAATCTCTCCACAGATGAATAAGAGTGGCAAGTGCAAGAAAATTAGACAGAAGTACATGGATAGTAAAAAGTTCCAAACAGTAGACAGTGAACAGGTTCACGATACTGAAAGAGAATGGGTAGCATACAGGGATGCTGTTGTAGGAACTGAAAGGGAATGCTTAGGAAGTACTCTGTGTAAAGATGGGAAAAGCGAATATCTTGGTGGAATGATGAAGTGAGAGCAGCTCGTAAACGTAAAAAGAAGGCTTATCAGAAATGGCTCCAAACAAGGACTGGTGCAGACAGGGAATTGTACATAGGTGAGAGAAACAGAGTGAATCCAAGAAGTCATGGGAAGATTTTGGTAATAACCTAGAAAGGTTATGTCATACGGCAGGTAAACCTTTCTGAACAGTAATAAAGAATCTTAGAAAGGGAGGGAAAAGGGAAATGAATAGTGTTTCGTGCAAATCGGGTGAACTCATAGTAGATCCCATGTAATCACTGGACAGGTGGAAATCTTCTTAACGTAAAAGGAAATCTCTCTGTTGATGTCATGAACAGTCAAGCTCATGGGGAGGAGGAGGATGGTAAATAACCTCCAGTGTTATAAAGCAGCAGGAATAGATGAAACTGGACCTGAAATGGTGAAATATAGTGGAGACAGGGATGATATGGCTTCATAGGGTAATAAAAATAGCATCCATTGTTATTAAGGTACCTTCTGAATGGACAAAAGCAGTAATTGCACCTTTCTATAAGCAAGGGAACAGGAAGAATTGCAGCAACTATTGAGGTATTTCATTGATCAGTATACCAGGCAAGGTGTTCACTGGGATTTAGGAACGGAGTGTGCAATCAGTGGTTGAGAGTAAGTTGGATGAAAACCAGTGTGGTTTCAGACCACAGAGTGACGGTCAGGATCAAATTTTCAGTATGTGCCACATAACTGAAAATTGTTACAAGAGGAATAGACAATTATGTTTATGTTTCGTAGATCTACAGAAGGCATATAGCAGAGTACTGTGCTTAAAGAATCTATACTGGGAGATTATGGGATTAAGGTTAGATTATTAAAAGCAGTCAAAGGTATTTTTGCAGACAATTGGGCTGCAGAAAGAATTTATAGTAGAATGAGTTCTGGGTTCAAGATCTTTACAGGGGTTAAACAAGGCTGTAAACTTTTACCTTTGCTGTTCATAGTTTACATGGATCATCTAGTGATATGTATAAAATTTCAGGGAGAAATTAAGTGAGGTGAAAATATACCAAGAAGTTTGGTTTATGCCGATGACTGGGTGTTTATGGCAGTCTCTGCTGTAAATCTGTAGTCTAATATCTTGGAACTTGAAAATAGGTGCAATGCGTATGGTAAGTAAATTAGCCTTTCCAAGACTACAGTGATGTCATTAGGGAAAAAAACCTAAGAGAATTGAATGTCAGGTTGGGAATACAAAACTGGAACTGGTAGATAATTTCTAGTATATAGGATGTGTATTCTCCCAGGATGGTAATATAGTATGTGAGATTGAATCAGAATGCAGCAAAGCTAATGCAGTGAGCTCTCAGTTGCGATCATCAATATTCTGTAAGAAAGAAGTCAGCTCCTGGGCAAAACTATCTTTACACTGGTCTGTTTTCAAACCGACTTTCGTTTATGGGACCATCCCCGTGGTGTAGGGGTAGTGTGCCTGCCTCTTACCCGGAGGCCCTGGATTCGATTCCCGGCCAGGTCAGGGATTTTTACCTGGACCAGAGAGCTGGTTCAAGGTCCACTCAGCGTACGTAATTAGAATTGAGGGGCTATCTGGCAGTGAGATAGCGGCCCTGATGTATAAAGTCAAGAATAACAGCCGAGAGGATTCGTTTTGCTGACCACACAACACCTCGTAATCTGCAGGTCTTCGGGCTGAGCAGTGGTCGCTTGGTAGGCCAAGGCCCTTCAAGGGCTGTAGTGCCATGGGGTTTGGTTTTGGATATTTTGTGTGTGTGTGTGTGTGTGTGTGTGTGTGTGTGTGTGTGTGTGTGTGTGTGTGTGTGTGTGTGTGTGTGTGTGTGTGTGTGTGTGTGTGTGTGTGTGTGTGTGTGTGTGTGTGTGTGTGTGTGTGTGTGTGTGTGTGTGTGTGTGTGTGTGTGTGTGTGTGTGTGTGTGTGTGTGTGTGTGTGTGTGTGTGTGTGTGTGTGTGTGTGTGTGTGTGTGTGTGTGTGTGTGTGAAAGCTGGGTGGACTCAGGTTATCTTATTCAGATGTTAGAAGTAACGGACATGAACTTATCGTGAATTATTGCTGGTACAAATTGGTGGAAACAATGCCGGGAGGGTACTCGGAATGAGGAGGTAAAGGCTAATTTAGGAATGGACTTGATTGATGAAGCTGTACACATAAATCGGCTTCGGTGGTGTTGTCATGTAAGATGAATGAAGGAGGATAGGTTACCCAAGAAAATAATGGACTCGGTCATGGAACGTAAGAGAAGTAGACGGAGAGATGGTAATTGTTAAACTCGGTTTCTAATGATTCAAGAATAATATGGAACTAAATGAGACCACAGAGCTAGTTACAAACGGAGGATTGTGGAAGCATTTAATAAATTCACAGAGGCTTGCAAACTAAATGCTGAAAAGCATAACAGTCTATAATGAAGACATGTACTGTATATTATTATTTAATTGTAATATTATTATAAAAGTTATGATCTCTGCTCAATAGCTCATATTTTTGGGCCTTCATAGCTTTTTCTTTTGCTAGTCGTTTAACATCGCGCTAACACATCAAAGGTTTTCAGTGATGGAAGGATGGGAAAGGGCGACAATTGAGAAGGCAGCGGCTGTGGCCTTAATTAAGGAGCAGCCCCCTTCATACCTTGAAACTGGTCTTAAATATGTATCAGTGGCAAAATTTGAACCTGCTTCCTTGACTTCAGCTTTCCTTATACTTGTACTATGGATATAGGATCCTGGTTTTTATGTATATTTGTTCAGTTTCCATTACATATGTCTGTATACAGTAGGTATGTTAGACTGATCACACAAATAGTTTAATGGGACTGGTGAATTACATAAGTTCAGATTATATAAAGTCCAGGTAACTTTTGTAGGCAGTAGAAAAGATAAATCAAATAATTATGGATTGAAGCACAGAACTGATTGATATCTATTATTACACAAAAATTGATAAATCAAAAAAACTTCAGAAGATAACTGCTGAGAATGTACAATAGAAAAATAAAGATTTAAGAGTACTGATTTATACAATTATTACTGATATGGGGCAAAATGCTGATGTTTTGACTAGAGGTTGTAAAATTTCAGGAGAAATGCTTCACTTTGAACTGTCTTATTCTAATATGTTATTGCACCCTAGTAGCTCAATGACTTCATCACTAATTTCTCATCAAGGTGGTTTGGTTCAGATGAATTCATATATCTTATTGCTATTACCAAGCTCATGATGGTGGTTGCTTTTTAAATTACATTTTGGCTCACATGGCACCGATACAGATAGGTCTTATGGTGATGATCAAGGGCTAGGAGTGGGAAGGAAGCGACCATAGCCTTGATTAAGATACAGCCCCAGTATTTATCTGGTGTGAAAGTGGGAAACCATGCAAGACCTAATGATAGTTAGCTGTAGTGGTTTTTCTCTTAGACTCTAGTAATCCTCCCTTGCAACAAGTCAGTAATTTCTTACATCATTCACATCCCACAATAGACTGTTTTGCCATCTTGTATCTTAATAAGATAACTCTCACTGCCATTCAGATTTGTGGCTTGTCATTTAGTTTGGTGACATACTATCAATCTTATCAGTTTGTGTGATCCTACCAAGAATCAAAACTTACTCAGGATCACAGAGATGCAGTAGTCTCAAAACTTCCAGATCATGAAGGGGGGAAAAAATCAGCATTGAAGTTTTAAGGTGAAATTTTCCAATCCAATACTCCCTCTGTTGCAGTAAATAGAAAATCAGTATAACCAGGATTAATAAACATATTCAATGCACTTATGTTTAAAACATTTCAAAACAAGTACGGATTTTATTTTCTTGTAGATGAAAATTCTTTATGAAGAATATTTTCTTAATACGTATTATGGAGATCTATCCTTTGGAACTGTACATTTTGGTTTATCTGTTTAATGAATTATTTATTTATGGTGGTAACTTTTGTTTTTTGAGTGTGTGAATGGACACTGGCATTGTTGGAAATTGGTCCTGCCTGTAGCTATACAGAATCTACTTTGTTTTAAGGTTTTATCTTCTTCTCTTACTGAACATCAGTGGCCATGGAAAGATCATGGAGTTTTCAAGGATAAAACTGATGTGAAGCAAGGACGATACATTCATATCTTTGTAACTTCTGAAGTAGATAGTGAGGGTGATTTTGGTGTTGTTAAATATTGTGTGGAATGAGTTTCACTAGCAAAGCTCATGTTCTACCTTCTGTCATCCAATCTTGTAGTTATTGCAAAAATACTGTGTGCCTTCATGACCCTCTATTCACAGCTGTCACTGTAACCTCACTTTCTGTTGTACTTATCTTGAAATCATTTAATACTGACTCTAATCATTATCTCCAAGGTCCTCTTCTGCTCCTTGTACCACCTGTACTTTATAATGAACAAAACTAAACTTAGATATACTGATACAACAATCTTCACATTTTTGCAGAAGCCGGAAAATTTTTCAAACAGTTTTGTGTGTTTTATTTCAGGGACTGGATATTGGATCTATTGTATCACAACGCCTTACAGCCATGAGAAAGCTTCAAGAAAATCCCAATGATTCACAAGCATTAACAGAAATGTATCAAGCTCAGAAAGATGTAAGTTATTACATTTTTCTTTATTGAGTATTTTTAAAAGAAGTATATTGCAGTTTAAGAGGCTGCTTGGCTGAGGTGGAAAGGCATACGTGATTTATCCGGGACGATATGGGTTCGATTTCCTGTCAGGAAGTTGAAAAATTTAAGAAAGGAGATTTCAACTTCCAGATGTACACATGACCTTGAGGTTCACTCAGCTTACACGAAAAATGAGTACCAGGTTAATTTGTGGGGGCAAAGGCGGCCGGGCTAACCACTCTACCCCACCAACTGCCAAGGCTACGAATAGTGGAAGCCCTTATCTTCCACCCCTCCAAGGGTCTTCATGGTCTGTTCAAAGATGACTTTGCTTTTGCATTTTTATGCTGCACTTTAAGATAATAGAGAATTATCTTCAAAAAGGTCATTCAAACTTAAAAATTGTAAACCAAACTTCCTCACATTAAAAAGAACTTACATTTAATCTATACTAATATAAAGAGAGGAAGTGTGTGAGTTTATTTCTTCTTCTTATTATTATTATTATTCTCCTTCTATTTCTGATTCTCTCTGGGTAGGGTAGAGTATCAAAGCCCTCCACCTTGCTCTCCCCCTTTCCACCTCCGTTTCTAGCACTATATTGCTATTGACTCCTCTTGTTTCTATGAAGTCCATTGCAGAGTTTTCTATTTTATTCTAGGCCATCTGCTAGGCTTCTTCACAATCCCTCTACCCATGAATGTTCTCTTTGGAATTCTCTCCTCATCATGTGACCAAACCATTTCATCTTTGCTATGTCATTCTTTTCTTGAATGAGTATAAAACCTTCTTGCATTTCATTGCGACATCCTTTTTCCATACAATGTCTCTCACACACTGTTAGAAACTTGTAGATTGCTGTATTCTTAAATTAATTTCTCCATCCGTATTCCCATTCAGTGAAATCTTGCTGCCCAGATATTTAAAATCTTTCACATATTCAAGAGGTTCATTTCCTATTCTTATTGCTCCCCTGTCTGTTCTCTTACCTTGTATTATGAGCAAAATCTTTGCTTTTCACAGCACTAATCTTCATTCCAAAATTTCTTATCTCCTCATTCCATAAATCAACTTGTGTCTGTCCTTCCTCTTCATTATCTCCCCATATAATGCTATTACCATATACATTGTTTCATTCCCAGTCTACACCTCGGTTAAAGTTTTCCATACCAAATGCCTTGAGACACTGTCATATGCCTTTTCCGTATCTAGAAAAGTCATTACCATGTCCATTCCATATTCCCAATACTTTTCCATCATTTGACATAATGAACATTTTGGGTCAAATGCAGACCTCCCTCTTCTGAATTCCTGCTGGTTTTCTGCAAGTTTTCCCTTTACTCTGTCTCTTATTTGGTTATCCAAGATTCTTTTCAGGATTTTAGCTGTATGAGGGAATCAGCGTCAGTCCTCTGTAGTTTTCATGTTACTTCTTGCCTCCTTTTTTAAGATGGGTATAATGACTTCTTTTGTCCACTCTTTTGGAACAGTCTTTTCTCTCCATATCACTGAAGAGTCTGTACAACCTCTGTAGACCAATTGCTCCTGCTGCTGTTATAATTTACTGTATATAGTGACCTCATCAGTTCCAGTTGCTTTGCCATGACTCATCCCTTTTGTGGCCCATTCAGTCTCTGCCATGTACATATCATTTTCCTTATCTTCTGCTTGCATTGAATCCAATACTTGGATTTCTCCTTTTTGTTCAGGAGTAATTTGTACGTTTTAAAACTCCTTGATGTATCTTTCCTATCTCTGCTATATATTCTGCTACTGTGTCATCACTTCTTCATGTTCATTTTTATTTGTATATATATGGAGGTAATCTCAGGAATCACTCAACCAATTTCAGTAATTCTTTCACCATTAGAAAGCTTATTTCATTCTGATTATTACAGGCTATGTATGTATCTGTAGTGGAAAAGTGAAAAGGCATACTTTAGTAATTTTATAGGAGAGCATTTCACAGTTGGAAGTGTTTTGCAAGATCCTGTTGGAGGAATATTACAGCGGAATGTTGTTTTACTGCCACCTGTAACATTAATAGTTGAAATGTCTTGTGTCCCCAGTAAGATACAAATTTACAACAAGCATAAATTGACACAAGTTTGATAAACTGATATAACTTGAAAACAATATTCTCTCACCCATGGGTAAATAATGCAAGTATCGAGCTCGAATTATTATTATTATTATTATTATTACTACTACTACTTGTGATATACATTCACTTATTAGTATCATTATTAGTTTACGATCGCATTATTTGTGAGGTTATGTCATGAACATTTGTTGTATATAGATTTTTATATGAGTTTAGTTAATGTAAGAACCTGTATATAATTTATTATTACCTGTATACAGTAAAACCTTGTAATTATCCGTAATTCAAAGTCGTTGGGATTTAACAATCGTACTTTGAATTATGTGATTTCGAATTAACCACCAATGCGTTACTGCATTACAAAATATACTGAGACCCGTTATTGCATGCAGTTAACCTTGATTCACAGTTTAAACCTTTCAAATGCCTTGAAAAAGAAAACTATTTCCAAAATGTATCCAGGAAGGTGCATTTACAATATTCAAATAATGCACTTGGATAACTCACTGACAAACATAACCTCACGCATCGAAAGAAAGGAAAAAAAAAAAAAGCATGATTCAAAGGCGAGGAGAAATCTATGCTGGCTCCAATGTGCAAGTGCTTTATTCATTGGATTACTATACTGTATGCATCTTAGATGCCTTGTACTTACACAGAAAGTACCCTATGCCCTTAAAACATCGTGGCTAATCGAACTTTCCTATGACTCTATCCTTGTACGATTTCCCGCTATGGCAGTTCTCTCATGCTTCAGAAATGTAAACACTTGCCACATCACAAAGTATTCTAAGACCCATTAATGCATGCAATCACCTCGATTTCACAGTTTAAACCTTTCAAATGCCATGGAAAAAACTATTTCCGAAACGTACCCAACAAGGTGCATTTACAATGTTCAAATAATGCACTTGGATAAATCAGTGACAAACATGACCTCACACAACGAAAGAAGAAAAAAAATCACACAATTCAAAGACGAGGATAAATTATGCTGGTTGGCTTGTGCAAACTGCAGATGCATTATTTTTTGGATTACTGTACTGTTTGCATTTTTAGATGCCTCGTACTTTACGGAAAGTGCCCGACGCCCTTAAAACATTGTGGCTTATTGAACTTTCCTATGATGAGGGGATAAAGTTTCTCGCTTCCGTGTGCATTGCAACACAGTACAATGAGCCCCACCCTTGTACAATTCTCCGGCTGGCACTTTCTCCTTTAAAACCATAAGACCGTTTGGGCTCAGCATTAAAAGAAAGCAATGGAATTTCATCGGCAAAGACAGTATGATTATATTGAGCCACGAATTGATTATATGAGCCACGCTTTTTCGTCAACTGTCGACATCGCCAGAGTTAGCAGATTCTGCTTTTCCGCACACTGCCTGCTGCGTGATATTACGGCGTTCCTTAAAAGGTTGAATACAAAAGAATTCCGATTTCATTCAACTTAGCAATTATGAAGCACACTATAGACACACCGAAGTGAGTGTAAGTGTGGAAAGCTACCCCTCCACGTTCCGAAACACGCGTTCTATCATGACGCGGATAAATTTTGAATTTAAATTACTCAGTAACGTACTATTGTTTTAAAATGTAAAGGCAGTTTCGAATTAAAAGTCTGAATTCCGGTAATGGGGCCGACATTGTACTTCGAATTAGGAATTATCCGTATTTCGAATTAAACAATTTAAATAACATGCAAAACCGTGTCTCATGTTTCCGGATATTTATGTATTTAATTTTATTTTTTTATTTATTTATTTAATATCCAAAAACAATACAGGAACCCTATTTTACCACAGGTATATTAGGGTTATAGTTTAAAATCACAACAAAGAGATGTTCTTATTAATTTAGTTTACAAAAGAATTTTGTTAATGAATGTGAGAAACTGCACATAACAACATTGTCTCTTGAGTACATTATACAGTGGTTTCGAAAATTCCAGATTACAATTATTCAGGTGACATTGCAAAAAGTATCTTCCCATTTCAAACACTGGACACTCAAATATCAAATGATGCACTGTCTGAACTGATCCACAAAAGCATAAGTAGCCATCTGTACCATTAAGTTTAAAGCGTTCTAAATATGATTTAAATTTTTCATGACCAGTTAAAAATTGAATTAAAACAAAGTTCGGCACTAATGCTTTACATAATAGTCGATTTTGGACTTCCGGAAAAAATATTTCGCGTGTAACAGATCCTTTAAAACTACATGTCCATAAAATATTCCAGTGATGTAAAAAATATTGCCTGATTTGTCTTCGAACATAACATATTGGAGATTTATGATATGCAATATCCAAAAGAGACGTAGCAGCTGATTTAGCTAATGAGTCTGCTTTTTCATTACCAGTAGACCCAGTGTGACCCCTAATCCAAGTTGTACAGATGTGAGAACACTCCTGAGCTGTTGTTGTTGTTGTTGTTGTTGTTGTTGTTTGAGTCATCAGTCCATAGACTGGTTTGATGCAGCCTCCATGCCACCCTATCCTGTGCTAACCTTTTCATTTCTATGTAACTATTGCATCCTACATCTGCTCTAATCTGCTTGTCATATTCATACCTTGGTCTACCCCTACCGTTCTTACCACCTACACTTCCTTCAAAAACCAACTGAACATGTCCTGGGTGTCTTAAGATGTGTCCTATCATTCTATCTCTTCTTCTCGTCAAATTTAGCCAAATCAATCTCTTCTCTCCAATTCGATTTAGTATCACTTCATTCGTGATTCAATCTATCCATCTCACCTTCAGCATTCTTCTGTAACACCACATTTCAAAAGCTTCTATTCTCTTTCTTTCTGAGCTAGTTATCGTCCATGTTTCACTTCCATACAATGCCACGCTCCACACGAAAGTCTTCAAAAACATCTTTCTAATTCCGATATCAATGTTTGAAGTGCTAGTCTGCATTTTATGTCCTCCTTACTTCTGCCATCGTTAGTTATTTTACTACCCAAGTAACAATATTCATCTACTTCCTTTAAGACTTCATTTCCTAATTTAATATTTCCTGCATCACCAGCCTTCGTTCGACTGCACTCCATTACTTTTGTTTTGGACTTATTTATTTTCATCTTATACTCCTTACCCAAGACTTCATCCATACCATTCAGCAACTTCTCGAGATCTTCTGCACTCTCAGATAAAATAACAATATCATCGGCAAATCTGAAGGTTTTGATTTCCTCTCCTTGGACTGTGATTCCCTTTCCTTTACTGCCTGTTCTATGCAAACATTGAAAAGGAAAGGGGACAAACTGCAGCCTTGCCTCACTCCTTTATGGATTGCTGCTTCTACAAAACATAAACACAACTGCTTATTCCTCTCGTAGCATTTTTCAATTACCTGGCGCATACTGAAAATCTTATCCTGACAACCTCTCTGTGGTTTGAAACCACACTGGTTTTCATCCAACTTCCTCTCAACCACTGATCACACCCTCCCTTCCAAGATGCCAGTGAATACTTTGCCTGGTATACTAATCAATGAGATACCTCGATAGTTGTTGCAATCCTTCCTGTTCCCTTGCTTATAGATAGGTGCAGTTGCTGCTTTTGTCTAATCTGAAGATACCTTACGAACACTCCGTGCTAATCTTACTACTCTGTCAAGCCATTTCATCCCTGCCTTCCCACTATACTTCACCATTTCAGGTCTAATTTCATCTATTCCTGGTGCTTTATGACAATGGAGTTTATTTACCATCCTTTCCACTTCCTCAAGCGTAATTTCACCAACATCACTTTCCTCCTCCCCATGAGTTTGGCTGTTCCAACACCACCAGGAAGATTTTCTTTTATGTTGAGAAGATGTTCAAAATATTCCCTCTACCTCTCCAGTGATTCCCTGGGATCTATTATGAGTTCACCTGAATTACTCAAAACACTGTTCATTTCCTTTTTCCCTCCCTTCCTAAGATTCTTTATTACTGCCCAGAAAGGTTTCCCTGCTGTTTGACTTAGACTTTCCACGTTATTACCAAAATCTTCCCACGATTTCTTTTTGGATTTAACAACTATTTGTTTCGCTCTGTTTCTTTCATCTACATACAAATCCCTGTCTGCCTCGGCCCTTGTTTGGAGCAATTTCTGATAAGCCTTTTTACGTTTACAAGCTGCTCTCTCTTCATCATTCCATCAAGATGTTCGCCTTTTCCCATCTTTACAGACAGTTGTTCCTAGGCATTCCCTTGCTGTTTCTACTACAGCATCCCTGTAAGCCACCCATTCTCTTTCTATATCCTGAACCTGCTTACTGTGTA
This sequence comes from Anabrus simplex, assembly GCF_040414725.1. Taxonomy (NCBI): domain Eukaryota; kingdom Metazoa; phylum Arthropoda; class Insecta; order Orthoptera; family Tettigoniidae; genus Anabrus; species Anabrus simplex. Next base: position 409,182,369 of record NC_090267.1, on the reverse strand, counting down.
CTGTTCGAAACTTCTCACTAATCATATCCATGTACTTCTGTCTAATTTCTTCGTCCTGGAGATTTTCAACCCTTATTCATTTGCAGAGAGATTTCCCTTTCTCTACCCTAGGCCTAGAGATACTTAGTTTACTGCAGATCAGATAGTGGTCTGTATCATTGAAAAATCCCCAGAAAACTCGTACATTCCTAACAGATTTCCTGAATTCGAAGTCTGTTAGGGTATAGTCTATTATGGATTTGGTACCCGTAGCCTCCCATGTGTAGTGGTGAGTAGCCTTCTGCTTGAAAAATGTATTCATAACTGCTAAACCCAAACTATCACAGAAGTCCAGCAAATGCTTCCCATTCCCATTAGCTTCTATATCTTCCCCACATTTACTAATCACCCTTTCATATCCTTCAGTTCTATTTCCAACTCTCGCATTGTAATCACCCATTAGCACATGCTATCAGATAGAATGATCCAGGTAGTTATGGATAACAAACATAGTAAATTTAAAAAGCTCAACAATGGTCTCCCTCAAGGATCTATGCTTCTTCCATTGCTGTTTAATATGTACATTGCCGATATACCTCCTTATGCAGATGACCTAGCATTAGTTCCTCAGCAGTCCAATGTGAATGAGGTAGAAGCAATTCTAAACAGAGACCTTGACATTTTAAGTGAGTACTTTGATATGTGGTGTTTGATACCTAGTGCCAGTAAAACAGAAATCTGTCTCTTTCACCTTAAAAACAGGCATGCAAACATTACTTTGAATGTTTCCCTCGACAACTCTCCTCTCCCACACAGTCCTAACCCCAAGTACGTTGGAGTAATTCTTGATCTGACACTATCTTTCAGGAAACATTTAATGAATACCGCTGCTAAACTGAAGACCAGGAACAATATCATTCAGAAACTTGCAGGTTCTACATGGGGAGCATCAGCATCCACTCTTAGATCATCAGCATTGGGACTGGTATACTCTACAGCCAAGTATTGTTCTTCTGTTTGACTGAATAGCCCTTATTTTAAGAATATTGATGTTGTTCTGAATCAGACAATGCACATTGTCAGCGGCGCAGTCAGATCCACTCCTCCTTTTGGGTTGCCAGTCTTGAGCCACATAACACCTCCAAGAATACGAAGACAAAACAACCTAATACGTGAGTTCAGGAAGATAACAAGCCCATTCATGAAGATATGGTTGTAAGATATGGACGTCTGAAATCAAGATCTCCACCCATTCAGACTGCAAGGGAACTCATCAATAGGAACTTTAATGGTTCCGATGAATGGCAATTGGAGTGAACCAACACTGCTCCAGATGAATGGCAGACCCTCGTTAGTCTTCAACATCCACCACCTGGTTTTAATCTCCCCAGAACAACTTGGGTTCTTCTCAACAGAGTCCGTACCAATCATGGTCGATGTGGTTCATTGCTGCATAAGTGGGGTATGCGCTCCTCCCCTGAGTGTGACTGTGGTGAAAAGAAACAGGCCATCCGTCATATTGCCATTGAATGTCCAAGGAGGTCATATTCCGGTCAGATGAAGGAGTTTTTGTGTGCTTCTGACGGGGTTGTACAGTGGTTGGACAGTTTAGATTTAAGTTTGTGATCTGTTTTAGAGATTGGTTGGTTGATTCAAGTGTTATATTGTTTGTTATGTTTTTTAATGTTTGTATATAGAGTTATGTACTAGCCATAAGCTAAATAAATAAATAAATAAATAAATAAATAAATAAATAAGCCCTGTCTTATCCTTGCTGTTGACCCTGACCACTATATCACTCAATGCTTCATAAAACTTGTCAACTTCATCCTCATCTGCACCCTCACATGGTGAATACACCGAGACAATTCTCGTCCTAATTCCTCCAACTGACAAATCTACCCACATCATTCGCTCATTTACGTGCCTAACAGAAACTATGTTGCATGCAATGGTATTCCTGATAAACAGCTCTGCCCTTCCCTTTCTAACACCCGTCAAGTACATTTTATAATCTCCTATCTCTTCCTTGTTATCTCCCCTTACCCAAATATCACTTACTCCTAGCACATCCAGATGCATCCTCTTAGCTGACTCAGCCAGTTTTACGTTCTTTCTTCCATAAGCCCCATTGATATTGATAGCTCCCCTTCGAATTCAATTTCGTTCGCCAAGTTGTTTCCAAGGAGTCCCTCGCCTGTCAAATGGAAGTGGGAATCCATTACTCCCATAGGTCCGAGGCTTGCTTAAAATGTTCTGATCTCGGTGAATTCATGAAGCAGGATGCTACCCTACTTGCACATAGTCCAAGTGAGGATCTCTCCTCTAACCTTAAAATCAGTTCAGCAAGGCAAGTGCTTTGAGCAAAAATTTAGTTCCGAGTTTCTACTACGAGTGTGTTGAGCAACAATTAGTCATAATGTGTTCAGCATGTTGAAGGATGAGAAGTCACATGTTCCTAAAGTTCAGGTCTGTCCAGTATTTAGTATTCATATACAAATAATGAAAGATATATAATTAGTACATGTTCTGCCATCAGTGATGTGTCGTAATACGTCGCAATTCGCTGCCAAATTTCTCCTGATGTTTTATTTTTGAAAGTTGGCATGTCTGTGCATGTCTGCCAACTCTCATGACGATTAACATTCAATCTTTGACTGTGCGTAATGCACTGTACACAGAAACACACCTCACCATGGACACCTGCTGCCTGTTCCAGTGTACAACAGACATTCGGGATCTTTGTGAGAGTGCGGCAGAACTGCTTGCGTCATTGCAACACATGCATGGAGACTGGCAGTCATCATTTTGAACAATTACTTTGAGCGACATTGTTGTTATGCGGTGTACGCTGTGTATGTCCATAACACAATAAATATGCATTTCTGACCATTGGTTCCCCATCTCATTATACTCGGTTGTGGATCCGCTATCACCTGTTTCAATTTAAACCAAAAGATTTGTGACACCCTGCATAGAAGAATTGTATAAAGGATACAGCAGTAATATCAAAGAGAAGATGAAGTAGAAAAGGATAACTTGGGAGCATCTATTATGGAAGAAGAATTTGAGATGGCTCTACAGGTCATTAAAAATAAAAAAGCTCCTGGAGAACTATTAAAACAATCAGAAGATAAATTAAAAAGTTATATTTACAAATTATTATGTAATATTTGTAGGACTGGCGAGTTACCTGGTGACTTTATAAAGTGTATAATAATACCATTGCCGAAGAAATGTAATGCAAGATCATGTGAGCAATACAGAATATTCAGTCTAGTGAGTCATGCCTCAAAAATAATCACTAGAAAAATATTACAGAGAATAGAAAACAAAATAGCAGAACAATTATCTGAAGATCAGTTTAATTTTAGAAAAGGAATGAGAACACATGAAGCAATATTAGCATTGAGGCAAGTGATAGAAAAGCAAAACAAAATAAAAAGGATAAACCACCATTTATAGCATTTGTTGATCTGGAAGAGGTGTTTGACAACTTAAATTGGAATGCTTTATTCAGCGTTCATCAATAAATACGTATCAGCTTTAGAGATAAGAGAATCATATTCGCTATGGTAATAAAGAAGAAACAGCTCACATTGAAAAAGGGGTCAGACAAGGATGTTCATTATCTCCATATCTATTCAATCTGTATGTGCAAAAAGCAGAGAACGGAGTAAGATAGGAAAAGTTGGAGTAACTGTTCATGGGAATAAAATTGAAATATTAAGATTTGCCGATGACATAGCATTAATCACAGAGAGTGAGGAAGATTTACAAACGATTTTTCATATGATGAATAAAATACTGGAAAATGTACATAAGATGAAAATAAAAGATAAAACAAAAACTTTAGTATGCAGTAGACGAACAATAAAATGTTCAGAGATAAAATTGGGAAATGAAACATTACAAGAAGTGTTTGAATTTACATACTAAGGAAGTAGAATCACAAGTGATGGAAAATGTTGTCATGAGATACTGAGTAGGATTGCTCAAGTTAAGAATGCTTTTAATAAGAAGAAGAACCTAATTACAACTGCTTGACTTTAAGTAAAATTCTTTCAAGAGTAGTATAGAATAGAATAGTATTGAATAGGTGGACACAGTAAATTTTATTCTTGAAAGAATTTTACTTATTGTTATCTTCAATACGGAATAAAATGAGATTAGTTACTTGTAACTGCTTGACTTTTCGGACAGTCTGGATGCAGTATTTGAAAGCAACAGGCCACTCTGTAGCAGCTTAGATAAGTACAAAAACATTTCTATAAGTTACGAAGGTGATGGTTGAATACTACTACAGTCGTTATTTGTTATTACTTGTCCATAATATCACCAACTCTGTATCATCAACAAGTTTATGCAACATAAACTATTTGGTACATATATACATCTTTTAAAGTGATTTGATAGAATGTGAGGATGTTCTTGTAGAACGAAACATATCATTCTTTGTTTCATTGCGTTTATTTCTTACAGTTATCAGTTATGTTATAGTCTTATATGTGTTATAATTAGTGTTTTTGACATACTGAAAAACCTCAAAGTTACATTACTCTGAACAAGCAGCAAAACTACAATGTGTACAGAACTCTTACATTCAGTATGCCTTCCAGCTCCTACATGATGCTCATATAACACCACAGTTGCTGATCTTGAGGTTGAACACCTGAAACTTAGCCTTTTATGTGTCAAATCTTGCCTGCACCTCCTCCGTGAAAATAATATTGTGATGCATAATGCTGTTGATCGTCACTACAGGTCTTATTGCATTAGCTTCTTTACACCTCAATTTTTTTTCACTATATTGCTATCCTGGTAGAGTATGCTGTCTGAAGTTTTTGACATCCACATTCTCTAATTTAGTATCTCCTATCTGGTATTCAGTTTTATTAGGTTTCTTCCATACTGGCAATACTTTTTTAAATGATTTTCATACCTTACTTTCTGCATTTCCGTTCAAATTTTATCATTGTGACAGATTACCATTAAATCTTGTCCCTCAATATAATTAAAACAACTTATATTATTTCAACCCAGTTGAGTCCCCTTCCTAAAATTTTTCATTTGTGTAGGGTTATTGGATCAAATTAGTGCCTATATTCAAGAGAACCATGTCTGTGAATCTATGAAAACTTTGGAAAATTTGTTTTTAAAGCTGAATCATAATGCTTTTGGTGACTCTTAAGATTGAAAACAGGTGAAAGGACATTAAATTCATCATCATCCTACTATTGGCTCTCAAGTCTGCAACCTAAATTATCTACATAGGTACTGTGGCACTTGTAATGTTATTTTTCCTTATGCTGGGTTTTGAAGTCTTATCTTGACAATGTTATTTTTCAAGATTTTTTGTGTATCTGTTACTTGTTTAATGTTGCATTACCACATCAAAAGTTTTTGGTGACAGAAGGATAGAAAAGAGCTAGGATTGGGAAGGTAGTGGCCATGGCCTTAATTAAGTTACAGCCCCATTTGCCTGGTGTGAAAATGGGAAACCATCGAACATCATCTTCAGGACTGTCGATGGTGTGATTTGAACCCACTATCTCCAGATGCAACTTGCTCAGTTTGACAATGTTATTTTGGCAGCAAAGATCCCAGAAACAATTAAAAACAGTGGCTACCTACTCATAATGGAGCAGAATTAATTGATTTCAGAAAACATTTCTAAATGTATGAATTTGTTCATGTTCCATATTTTAAACAATATGAATCATAAAGAATCTTCTCTAAATCGGAAGCTAAACAAGGGAAATTTGTTTTGGTGGTTCAATTGCTAGAATATGTTAAAACCTAACTACCTGCAAAAACAAACCAACCAGCTGTTTATCTTTCATAATTCCTGAGATAATGAGTCAAACTTGTGTAAATTTCCAGAAAATGAGTGCTAAAAAATACAGGAGTAATTTATATACTAGAAACATCCTGAGCCAGTCAGAATTATTGTCCAGTTCACATTTCCTTCTACTCCTTGGATCTATGGTTATTTCTTCTGTTGCTGGCTAAGAAATTCTTAATAGATCCATTTGATGGAAAGCTTGAAGAATGTTCACTCCTGTATTTGATGTCAAGTAGTTCTAGAATCTTAATCCTGAATGTGCCTCATAGAGCTCAGCCGGGAAGTCGTGGCACTTGCACTCAGTCTTAGTTTCAGTCTGTGAAATAGACTCGTCCATCACAGTCTCCATTTCAGCTTATAACAAACTGTCGAGCTTGTTATGTCACTTTAGAATGCTGAGTTTGCTGTCTTACTCTCTCCATCAACACTGTGGTATAGCCCCAATTTTTTCTTCCCTGCTAGCCTAACTATGTATTGACTAGGCAGATTATCCATATCTCTTTTTACTGTGATTAAGTCAATATGGACCCAATGCTGGCTGTTATGGTCAAGTTTATTAATAATTTTTGTGCCATGTTAAATCATAATAGTCAATATGGAACAGAAACCGAAAATGGTCAAGTCAACTGCATTTTATTTCTGCTGATATTTTCAGTATTACTCCCCTTTGTCTTTTACTATTCTAGTGTTATCATTTTCACTCTTCCATTCTTGTAAAATAGTTCCATTTAATTTAATTCCAGATGCAGGTTTGGGCTGAATCAAAACAGCAACCTGGACAATTCACAGGGACTACTGGTGTACGTGTTCTTACTGCAGCAGAACTATCGTCTGGTTTCCAGGCATGGGCAAAGAAGGTAGATATTCTTTTATTGTGCTTCTCTTTAAATGTCTGTGAATCAATTCCACTTAAGTTGTGAAAAATTTCACTCTTTAGAAGTCTTTATTTTTAATTTACAAAGGATTAATTTTAGGATCACAAAAAGTAGTTTTTAATTGGACAGTTGGATGTCTTTGCTCAAAAGGCTATGTAATATCTTCGTACTGATTTTATACATGAATGTGTGTACAGTTATGGATACCAAACAAGTTTAAATGTATGAATTTTCTAGTACTACAGTTGTTAAGATTTCCAGGCGAGTTGGCCGTGCAGCTAGGAACGCGTAGGTGTGAGCTTGCATCCGGGAGATAGTGGGTTCTAACCCCACTGTGGGCAGTCTTGAAGATGGTTTTCTGTGGTTTCCCATTTTCACACCAGGCAAATGCTGGGTTCGAACCCCAGTGTTGGCAGCCCTGAAGATGATTTTCTGTAGTTTCCCATTTTCACACCAGGCAAATGCTGGGGCTGTACCTTAAATAAGGCCATGGCCGCTTCCTTCCCATTCCTAAGCCTTTCCTCTCCCATCGTCGCCATAAGACCTATCTGTGTTGGGGCGATGTAAAGTGAAAAGAAAAGTTGTTAAGATTATTGCCATCTCGAACAACTTCTTCTATGAGAATGCTATTTCACAATCCATAATTGGATGGGAAAGCACAACCGATCAGATATTGCCTATCCTGAGCTTAATATTTCCCCAAGTTTTCCCATTTACTCTAGATAACATTGAGATACTACATTATTTTGAAAAATCACCTAACTCGGTCCAAGCTGAAAATATGTACATTTACAAAATGATTGGATTTTAGGATGTATAGACGTATCAGAAATACTTGGACAAAGCGGTGAGGATAGGTTCTTCACATCAAAACAAGGAAAACAAATCCTATAAAAATAAACCCTGAAATGTTTTGTTTTGAGTTTATTATTATTATTGAAAGTATATGTTCGAAGTACACTTCAACAATATAAGTGTGTTAGAATAAGTCATTTTATCAGATAATTTAGTGATGTTACTGAAAGCATTGGACCCATAACCCCAAAAACATGGGTTTGATCCTGGCCGAGGTCAGTGATGTTTGCGCAGTAGTAAAAATATAATGTGCCATTTCGTACATGTTAAGAGAGCAGTAGGCAACTTTTATTTGGCAGTTCACCAACACCTGCACTCCGGTTCCCATCCGCAGGTGTTACTGTGTGTGTCTCTGCCTACATTAGATGTCAACTGGAAACACATGCACAAGGACATTTTGAACATTTTCTTTGAGTTGCTTTGAGTTGAACACTTCCTATGAACTGACAATGTCAAACAGGGGATGTGTCCTTATAAAGTATTGTAACTGGCAGGGGGTATGGTAAATCAAAACACAACACCGGTAGCGTTTAAAATTCTGTGACTAAACCTGGCGAGTTGGCCGTGCGGTTAGAGATGCGCGGCTGTGAGCTTGCATCCGGGAAATAGTGGGTTCGAATTCCACTGTCGGCAGCCCTGAAGATGGTTTTCCTTCCACCTCCTATTCTTTCCCATCCCATCGTCTCCATAAGACCTATCTGTGTCAGTGCGACGTAAAGCCAGTAGCAAAAAAAGATTTATTAATTACTACTAATTCGTTACACAGTACACAGACACAACCACACCACAACCTACACTACACAGTACACCAGTACGCGCTCTCTCTGCTCTCACTTCTCGATCATCTGTCACTTATAAACTAAAACAATCACATTAGACACTTCCACTATGTTCACTTGTACTGTAAGTCAACTCAACAATTATACTTGCATTACGCTATCACAATCGCTTAGTTCACAGCTTGCATATAACACAGTCGCACAATCCGGTATGTCGTGCACTGCCCATACACTCACAACACATTTCATTCACTGTCCCTTGCCGTTCTCATGCTGCACCAGAGACATACAATTTCACTCATAGCCGTTGGACATGACATGGCGATAGAACAGAACAACGACTCACTTCTCGGACAGAATTGCACTCATTGCACTGGTTCTTTAACTCAAACTGAACCATTTAAGCTCGTCCGGCCCATCTTAAATAAGAAGGCCAGCTCTTCCAGATACTTTGTGAAAGGAGAATTCTCTAGAGCCCTCTTGATTCCGAATGAGCCAGGTTCATGTTCTAGTTCTTTCTCCCACCATCAGGAGGCCCCAGTGAGATAACGGAGCAGTGCCGGGGAGGGCTGACCTTGCACGCCTGGCTCATTCCCGACTGGCTCATCGTGTGCCAATCAATATCTGAGCAGTAACATTGGCGGTTCGAAAGGTGAGCCAACCTATCTTGCTCCTCTGCAAGGTTTTAACACAAAATGGCAGACACCTTCATACTGTTATGGCACATTGTTCCCTTGTTTTGGTCTGAGGAATCTGCCTCCACTCTTTGTCCAAGTATTTCTGGTGTTCATGTAGCTATTGCTAGTCTAGTGCAGTTCTTGTAAGAGAGAACCTCCAATGAGGGTGGGTGTGACATCTGTTTTATATTGAAAACTGTGTGCTTGTATGGTAGAAAATAGTGTTATGTATGGTGTATGAGTTTCAGGAATGTTGTGGATGGTATAAACATCCAGTCCCCAAGCTAAGGAAGTTAACCAGCCAAGATTAAAACCCCTTAACTCAGCCAGGAATCAAACCTGGAGCCTGAAGGACCAAAGGCCAAAATACTGACCTTTCAGCTGTGGAACTTGACAGGATTTTAGAGTGATTTTGCACTCGTAAGTTTACTACTGCTCTGATGACCAAAGATGCCCCAAGACCTTTAAAAAAAGAAGGAGAAGTAGTACTAAAAATAACTGTTACAATGCTCAAGTCATATGTAGAGAGAGAGGAACTTGAATAAGAACAAAAAGGGTAAGCACAATGACAGGTTAAGGAGCAAGAGAAAGAAAAGATGAGAAATATAAAAACACATGAAGAGAAGGGTAGTCTTTTCATCTTCATACACTGCATGCTTCAATAGATAGGCTGTCTCCCAATCATTCCAATCTTGAGTCTTGATGTGCAAAGTGTAGGATACGTTGAAAGCTGTATAAATGTACGCAAAGGAAAGAGACAATGACAAATACAAGAGTAGTAAAACCCTAGGAACACAGGACAAATACAGGAGGAGTCCAACAGGTCAATATAAGAATTGGATAGGAACAAACAAATGACTTGTCATCGTGTTTGTTTATATATATATATATATATTTTACAATTGGCTTTACTTCGTATTGTCACAGATAGGTCTTATGGCGACAATGGGATAGGGAAGGGCTAGGAGTAGGAAGGAAGCAGCCATGGCCTTAATGAAGGTGCAACCCTGGCATTTGCCTGCTGTGAAAATGGGAAACCACAGAAAACCATCTTCTGAACTACCGACAGTGGAATTCGATCCCACTATCTCCCAAATGAAAGCTTACAACTGCGTGCCCCTAACCGCATGGCCAACTCGCTCAGTGTTATATTTTTATGTGTTCCTATCTTTCTATACATGACTTGATGCGTCATTTGTCAGGGACTTGCAAAAAACTTGAGGCAGTTTAATAACAAATTGTATTTGCTAGTGCTCGTGTGTTTGTGTTTGGTGGTGGTGGCAATGGTAGTAGTGGCGGAAGAGTAACTGATTTATAACAATAGACAGCCTGTAGGCCATATGCAGCCCTCAAATGGAAAAAATATATAACCTGCAGACAGTGGCAAGAAACTATGCTGAAATAAATTTTATTATTAAAAATGTAGATAATGAATGGAGAGATGCACATCTGTTGATCCCACTGTAAGCTTTGTACCTTTTTCTTATGCCTTGTGACATGCTCATAACTCATGCTCATGAGTAACCAGCGTTCGCTTAGTAAAATACATTTAATTGGCCTTTACTTCTTATACTCATGATTTCAGTCTAATTGCTGAAGGACACCACTCTCATTTTTCTCATTAAATAACCTTTGTTTATGTTCAAATAATTTGTAATTCTATATATTCATATCTTGCATCCGGGAGATAGTGGGTTCGAACCCCAATGTCGGCCTGAAGATAGTTTTCCATGGTTTCTCATTTTCACACCAGGCAAATGCTGGGACTGTACATTAATTAAGGCCACCGCTGCTTCCCTAGCTCTTTCCCATCCCATCATCGCCATAAGACCTATCTGTGTCGTGCAACATAAAGCAGCTTGTAAAAGAAATCATATCAGCAAAAATAAAGTATTATAAAACTTTAATTTTAAAAATTCTTTATTTCTGTGTAGCAAAAATCCCATTTTTCCACACTGTCTTATGGTGAAATGGATGGAAGTCACAATGGCCCTCAGTGCAAAATAATTAAGAATCACTGGTTTGTATGCTAGTATCATTATCATATTTGCTAGGGGTGGAAGTGGAAAACTACAGAAAAATGGTTCTAGGATGATTGAAAGTAGGTTTTCTAACTCACTCCATTAATTCAAAACAAAAAAATATGAAATGATGCATGCATTTATATTACTGAAATATTTTTAAATTTCAGATGATTTTTTAAAATGTATAATCATTTTTAGGTACCCTTTCCTCTGAAACTGATGAATCTATAGATATAATATTTTGTTGCATATCCCTGAGCTTTGTATCTACATAGTAGGTAAACTGTGTTTCCATCATCATCATCTGGGTATCCTTCCAGGAGGCTGGGTAGGACTTTTGTGGACAATATACCTTCATCGGTTCCTGTCATTATAGAGTTCCTCTCCTTTCACATCCTGTAGTGTTGTTCCTCTCTCGATAAGGTCTGCATTTATTTGGTCCAGCCACTGTCTTCTGGGACATTTCCAAGTATTGTCTGGAGGTTCTAGTCTCTTCCATCCTTTGCACATGCCCAAACCATTTCAGGCGTGCAATGCATAGTTTTATTTCCATCGTACAGGTCACTTGCATGTCATTTCTAATGCTCTCATTTCTAATTCTGTCTCTTCTTGTTTTTTGCATAGCAGATTGTAAAAATTTCATTTCACATGCTTGCAGTTTGCTGATGTCTCTTTTCAATAACACACAGGTCTCCAACCCATGTCATGATTGGCAGGAGGTAGTTTGTTTGGCTTTTACGGGAACTGCTTTGTCCCACACTAGATTTTGTATCTGACAGAAGAACATGGAACCTTTTTTCACTCTGTTCTGGATTTTTAGTTTAGCACTCCCCTGGTTCGATACAATACTTCCAAGATAGCTGAAGCTTTCTACACATTCAGTTCTCTCTCCATGAAGTTTGAGGTCACATATGCTGGGTGTTCTGCTCAGTTTCATTGCTACTGTTTTCTTCTTACTCACAGTTAACTTATATTCCTTAAATTTGTTGACCCAGCAATCTAATTTCCTTTGGACTTCTTGCTCTGTTTCTCCCCAAATGGCAACATCATCTGCAAACACTAATGCATTCAAATCTTCAGGTTTTACAGCTTTAATTTCTTTAATGATTGCATCCATGAGTGCAAGGAAAAGTAGTGGAGATAGTGCACTGCCTTATTTTTTTTTTGCTAGTTGCTTTACGTCGCACCGACACAGATAGGTCTTATGGCGACGATGGGACAGGGAAGGGCTGGGAGTGGGAAGGAAGCGGCCGTGGCCTTAATTAAGGTACAGCCCCAGCATTTGCCTGGTGTGAAAATGGGAAACCACGGAAAACCATCTTCAGGGCTGCCGACAGTGGGGTTCGAACCTACTATCTCCCGAATACTGGATACTGGCCGCACTTAAGTGACTCACTGCCTTATTGTACACCTCACTTTGTTTGGAACCATTCAGATCGACCATTCCCTATTTGTACATTACTTTCACAGTTTTCATATAGCAGTTGGATCTTACAAATTAGAGAACTTGGAGCCCCTAGTTTATGCAGACATTCCCATATTTTGCTCCTTGGAACACTGCCATAGGCTTTTTCTATATCTAGGAACACTACTATCAGATCTTTCCCTTTCTCCCAGTACTTTTCCAGTAGTTGTCTAACGGCAAAAATTAGGTCTATTGTTCCTCTGTTGCCTCTGAAGCTGTGTTGTTCTTCTTCAAACTGATGTTCTATCCTTGTTCTTAATCTCTTCGCTATGATCTTTTCCAATATCTTGAGGCAGTGTGGTAGCAGGGTAATTCCTCTGTAGTTTGTACACTTTCTCCTGCTTCCTTTCTTGAATACTGGTATGATCAATCCTTTTTTTTCCATTCATCTGGTATCTTATTTTCTCTACAGATTACTCCTAGTGTTCGCTGTAGCCACTGAAGACCTTGTATGCGTACTGCTTTGATTATATCTGCAGATAATCCATCTATTCCTGGTGATTTTCCTCCTTTCATAAGCTTCAGGGCATTTTCTGTTTCTGACCACGTAATTGGTCTTTCTTCTTCTCCATTTTTGATAGGTTCATTGTGTTTGTGCTTCCATAATAACTAAAGTTAAGTCAGATAAGATATTAAATGTTGCAAAATTATTACCAAATATGTTTATCAAGTGTAAATATATAAAATAAAATAAAAACTCACCATGGAAATTGAAGTATATTCATCATATGTGTAAAGTTTAGTATGTTTCTATCTGCTATTTTACACAGAAGACAATGGACCTGATTGAATCATTTGGTATCAAGCTCCACTTACATTATATGTACATTATACTTATATTGGTGGTTTTTAATAGTTACGTTTGTGCAAGGTGTTGATAATTTGTAATTATTTTATTGTAGTGATATTGTCTTTGTATATACCGCTGCATACCTATCTGCCTGTAGTACCACTTCTTAGGTTAAGTGTGCCTGCATCAGATGATCAGTAGTCGTCAGTTGCAGAGTAGGCTTCAGCCCAAGTGGCCACGGCTGGTCCATGGTCTCATAGCTGTGCACTCCGAACAACCAACCAGGCAGAAGACAGGTGGCCACTGCTCTACCATGGCTCTATGCTTCTGCATTCGAGAGACGGAGATTGGCTGGTCTTTACCATCGGCTGTCCTGAAAATGGTTTTGTGTGGTTTTCCATTCTCCTGCACTAAGCCAAATGCTGGGGCAGTTCCTAGTATAGGCCAGGACTGTCAACCCCGTCACCTTCTCCACACATCTCCGTCATCCCCAGAAATTTCCTAGCCTGAGAAATGGCGTCACCATCTAAGAGCCTGCCTCCCGTTTCAGGGGAGGAATGTAGATGTTGAATCATACCCATGATTGTTCTTTCATCATTGTTTGTTCATTTCATAATTTAGATGTTTTTTCTTTATAGGTGTGTGTGTAAAGTCGTAGTTTATAACAGTTTATGGTAATGTAGAATTTTTAAAAAATGTATTCCATAGCAACCATATGGTAAAAATACTTCACTGCTATCACTATTCACATCAGTAAAGTTCACCCAGAAGAACAGAGGAAATTTATTTTCTCTTCCTATCTACAAGATGAATAGTCATTTATAATTTAATATGCATAATGATAATGGTGTCACAAAGTGAGACAAAGCTTTTACTGCAAAAGGCATTTCAGAGGAAAACAAGGTTTAAAAATTCACATAAATAAAGCAGATTGAAGTAAATACACCATAGATTAGATAAACTTGAGGTACTAGAAAGGAGAATCATGAGAAAAATCTTAGGCCCTGTGAAAACAGCTGAAGTATGGATATTAAGATCTAATGATGAAATATACAGGAATATAGAAAACATAATAGAAACCGTAAGAAAAAGGAGATTGCAATTTTTTTGACATATTTACAGAATGAATGATTCCAGATTAACAGATTCCAGATGATTCCAGATTAACCTTTGGGACAAAAAGGTAACAACTAGCTGGATTCAAGAAGTAAAGAAAGATTTAGAAAGAAATAATATAAGAGAAGAAGAAACTATGGACAGAGAGATTTTTAGAAAGAGGATAGTAAGTATGGAAGGATTCCAAGAAAGATTGAACAAGAAACCTGGTGCGAAGTAGTCCGAGGACGGAAAGAAACAGCATAGTGAAAGGATGAAAGAATATTGGAAGGAACAGAAGAAAAAACAACAAAGTATGAAGAATTGAACTGAAATTGGCATTGGTCCTTAGCAGGCCTCGTCAGAAAGAAGAAGAAATACATCTACACTGCCAGTCAAAAAAATTCAGTTTTTCATCAAGAGAAAAATAAGAATGACTTTACAACTGATCCAGTCCCTTCTACTTCAGAAGGAAAATCAATTTCTATACTAGATAAATGTGATCCGAGATATGAACAACTAGCAACATATTATGATAGTGAAAGTGATGATTATCCAGATCTTAGTTAAATTTCAAGAGTCTGGTATTGACAGATCCAAAGTGATAGCTTACCAAGAAACTCAATCATTTAACAAGGTTAAGGACAAATGCCAGTTCTGTGGTAAATACTTCACTGCTCTCACTATTCACTTCAGTAAAGTTCACTCAGAAGACATAGGAAACTTATTGTCTCTTTCTGTCTACAAGATGAAGCCTCTGCCAATACTATGACATAAGAAGTCAGTAGTCTTACCAACATTGTAAAAAACTTGTGGCACATATCTATTTTCTCTGTTGTAAAAAAAAAAAAATAGTAGAATGAGTATTTGTTATTTACATCTTTGTGTTGATATACACTGACTGACAGAGCAAATGCAACACCAAGAAGGAGTGGTCAGAACTTTATGCCAATTGCAGGGTAGACTGACGTCACTGAGGTATGCTCATGATGTGAAATGCGCCACTGTGCTGCGCACGTAGCGAACGATAAATGGGACACGGCGTTGGCGAATGGCCCACTTCGTACCGTGATTTCTCAGCCGACAGTCATTGTAGAACGTGTTGTCGTGTGCCACAGGACACGTGTATAGCTAAGAATGCCAGGCCGCCGTCAACGGAGGCATTTCCAGCAGACAGACGACTTTACGAGGGGTATGGTGATCGGGCTCAGAAGGGCAGGTTGGTCGCTTCGTCAAATCGCAGCCGATACCCATAGGGATGTGTCCACGGTGCAGCGCCTGTGGCGAAGATGGTTGGCGCAGGGACATGTGGCACGTGCGAGGGGTCCAGGCGCAGCCCGAGTGACGTCAGCACGCAAGGATCGGCGCATCCGTCGCCAAGCGGTGGCAGCCCCGCACGCCATGTCAACCGCCATTCTTCAGCATGTGCAAGACACCCTGGCTGTTCCAATATCGACCAGAACAATTTCCCGTCGATTGGTTGAAGGAGGCCTGCACTCCCGGCGTCCGCTCAGAAGACTACCATTGACTCCACAGTATAGACGTGCACGCCTGGCATGGTGCCGGGCTAGAGCGACTTGGATGAGGGAATGGCGGAACGTCGTGTTCTCCGATGAGTCACGCTTCTGTTCTGTCAGTGATAGTCACCGCAGACGAGTGTGGCATCGGCGTGGAGAAAGGTCAAATCCGGCAGTAACTGTGGAGCGCCCTACCGCTAGACAACGCGGCATCATGGTTTGGGGCGCTATTGCGTATGATTCCACGTCACCTCTAGTGCGTATTCAAGGCTAGTTAAATGCCCACCGCTACGTGCAGCATGTGCTGCGGCCGGTGGCATTCCCGTACCTTCAGGGGCTGCCCAATGCTCTGTTCCAGCAGGATAATGCCCGCCCACACACTGCTCGCATCTCCCAACAGGCTCTACGAGGTGTACAGATGCTTCCGTGGCCAGCGTACTCTCCGGATCTCTCACCAATCGAACACGTGTGGGATCTCATTGGACGCCGTTTGCAAACTCTGCCCCAGCCTCGTACGGACGACCAACTGTGGCAAATGGTTGACAGAGAATGGAGAACCATCCCTCAGGACACCATCCGCACTCTTATTGACTCTGTACCTCGACGTGTTTCTGCGTGCATCGCCGCTCGCGGTGGTCCTACATTGTACTGAGTCGATGCCGTGCGCATTGTGTAACCTGCATATCGGTTTGAAATAAACATCAATTATTCGTCCGTGCTGTCTCTGTTTTTTCCCCAACTTTCATCCCTTTCGAACCACTCCTCCTTGGTGTTGCATTTGCTCTGTCAGTCAGTGTATTACTCCTCAGTCACCAAGGAAGTTTAGCATCTCTTCTTGGAACTCATATCAATACCTCCTTGGTTAACGGTTGTCTTCAAACTGCTAAAAATGAGAAGAGAGATTTTTTGTATCACTTTACTTGTTGTAAATAAGACATTTGACTCAAACAGCCATATTCACATAAAAGATTGCTATCTGCTTGTGCTATTCCTAACAACTTGAAATCAATACTTGGTGAGTTACTATCAGATAATGAAATTCAGACTAAAATTCATTCTACTAAAATTAAGCAAATTACTATGACGAAAGGTGTCCCACAAGTTGGTCCAAATCGTATGGTGTGCACAAAGAATTCACTGGTTGTGAAGTGGCAAGGTATTATGGTTTTTCCTTGTGTAATGATTTGGATAACTTATCTTCAGAGGTATTTACTGATGATTTAGCTTTAATGGCTTATTAAAGCCCTATGAACTGCTTATATTTTCCTGGTACGACCCATATTACTGTATGGCCTTCCTTCCTGGCACCCAAAGATAACAGAAAATAAGAGGAGGCTAGGTGTCCAGCGACGAGCAGAACATATAATAAACACATCCCTCTAAACACAGCCAGGTCATTGCCATTCTTAAGAAATCCCTAACAGATTACACACGCCTATCCCCTTTCCACTGCTTACAGCTTAATTACCATTGTATTAAGAGAGGCCAAGGCGTTACTTCGTTTCCCCCCTCTCCAGAACAACCTCACATTTAATTGGATTTTACACATAGTCTGCTCGTTCTCACTCAGTTTACAAAAGAAGTACATTTATTGTTCCACCTATTCAATACAATCAGTACCACGTTATGTAGTCAATTAGACATAGAAAATCAAAATATTATGGGGACATGTTTCACCATTCTTAATGGGCATCATCAGCCATATTAATTTAATCTTAAAACAAACATTGTTTAGAGGACAATGACACTTTATAATTCGTAAAAATTGAACTATGATTTCCTATGATATTAACTTTACAGAATAGTGGTTATAAAATATGCTGTTGGGATATGACATGTACAACCTATGCTAAAATTATTGTAAACTAATTTAAAATCTTGTCTAAAAGAAAATTTGTGTCAATATAAAGTTCTAAAAATGACACATGTCTGGTACTGAAGTGGATCCTCTTCGTTATAAAAGTCAGCATATATTTGCTGGGGCAGTTCTTAACGTAAGTTTTCAAAAGACTAAAATGGTTGAATACTTGAGGGTGAATTTTGTTTATATTTCGACATTAAAAGATTGGCTAAGAGAAAAGGCGAATGTTATAATGTTAACCACATTAAGTTGATTGGTCTAAAATATTATCTGATATAACCGTTGCAAACAGACGTTAGTGTGCTGATTGAAGCTGCTTTGAGATGAGTTTTTTTCTGAGTATTAGACAGGTTATGTTTGATTTTCACGTGAAAGTAGTCCTTCTTGAAGATGTGGAACATCAATGAATAGAATGTGGTTATATCATATGCTGTATGTATAGCTATTTTACTGTATTAGCAGCGTTGGTCTGTCTGGAGTTCCTGCTTCACGTGTTGTAACGATGTTCTAGATTTTCTATGTCTAATTGAGGCCTGCTGACATTTCTTGATGGATGCAGTACTTTTGCATCCATCTCTTGGCACAGGCCAGAGCAAAGTGTAGCTTCTACTGAAGTCCCAGTCTCACCCATGGCTGTGACAATATGGAAGTTGCTGGGGTGTGGGTCGTGCTGAGTAATGGTGTTCAGAGCAGTGTGTCTGAGTGTTATGAAAGGTGTTGCTCATAGGGTCAGTCGTGCTACAATAGCACTGCCTGGCCCAATGAGGAAAGCAATGGCAAACTACCTCACTCCTCGTCTTGCCTAATATGCCTCATTTAGGTACTGCCATTGGTTTTTGTGGTTTTCCTATAACTGCATAGTCTTTGGTGGTGTTATTTGAGGATCCAACCAGCCTCTGGGCTGATAAACTGACAGACAGACAGACAGACAGACAGACAGACAGACATGTCTAATTGACCACATAACGTGGTACTGATTGTATTGAATAGGTGGAACAATAAATGTACTTCTTTTGTAAACTGAGTGAGATCGCTGTTTTCAATACGGATCAAAAATGAGAGTGATGGTTTGTAATGTAGTCTGATCATCTCTGGAAACTTTTACCATCTGAAGTAAAACTGCTTCTTCTTCCTCACTTCCTCCATGCAGTAAAGAAAATGGATATGTAAATATATGTATATAACTTGTATAAATTAGAATTTCAAGAATGATATGTGCAAGTACAGTTGGATGTGGGCGAACATGTATGTGTGTGGGTGTGGAAGTGGAAGTGGTTGTGAATGAGTGGGTATACAGGGATATGAGTGAGGATGTAAATGACTGGGTCTTCTTACTCTAATATATATAGCATAACTCAAGATTATTATTATTCTAAGTGTACAGTGTTTGGAGTATAAATATGTAAATTTAAAATTGTCTACATGTATGTACATATTCAGTAGAGTTTATGTAAACATACATGTGGGGATGGAGGCACTTCCGTGTATGTGGGGCTTTCCCTTTAACATCTACCACCCCTAGGTTGAACATGTACAATTTAAGGAAAATAAATTATGATGATGATGATGATGATGATGATGATATAGCATCTAGCAGAAAATCAAATAGCCTTCATCGGTCTTAGAGTAAATCCATGAAAGTGCAAATTAATTTTTGTGAAGGAATGTTTCAAATTGTCTGCAGATCTTATATGTACAGTAGAGATCTCTAGATATAAGATCTGTAGACAGTTCCATTTATCACTCTTTCATGAATCATACAGTACCCATAAAATGTTATGAAAAACCATTCATTTCAAAATTCCATAAGAATATTTCAAATATAAGTTCAACTCTGTTTAAACCTGACCAGAAATTATCCATAATCATTGAATACATATGGCCTAGTTAGGTTTATCCCCTGCAGTGTGTCTCATTAACTTAAGTCAGGAAAGCATTTCTGGATGACGTTGACAAAATACTGTATTTACTCGCGCATTAGGCCCCTTTTTCCTCCACTTCTACAGCCAAAAAATGTAAATATGCGATAACCTCAAATTTTGTGCAGTGAACACATGACTTCAAGGCCATAAAAGCTATAATTTGTTAAAGAGCAGTGTAGAATGTTTACATGTACAAAACCATCCAGGAATATACTCTTTCTGCAGCCCTCTTGGAATATATTTCTTGGCAATTGAGATATTAAGTCCAACAAAACGCTCGTAGTTAGACTGAATAGGCGGTATGAATCGGGCACATTTGTCAAGATCTTCTGAAAAGCAATTCCACTTGGCTTTATTGAAATTCCAGCGTGGTCGAGGTGTGCTTTTAACCAAAGGTATTTGTGTTCCTGTAGTTATCATGACAAGTCTGTGGTTTTCAAAGGGGTGGAGATCCTGAGATAGCAAGTGCTCTGTTACAGAGTTTAGATGAATCTCGACAGCAGAAGTGGAACAATACGGTTGAGACTATGGACTTCAAACAGTCCAGCAGAAAAGCCTGGAGTCTTCTCAGGAAACTTACCGGAAACAGAACCTGCCACAAGAGAAATGGATGCATCACCCCCAACCTAGTAGCTGAACATATTGTTAATATGTCACGACCGCCCTCTGATAAGAAACATACTGTCCAAGTAAAGAAGTTGCTCAAACAACAGAAAAGCAAGTTGCAGGAGAACTCTATATACTCGGAACCATTTTCACATCTGGAAGTAGATACTGCTATTAAAAGCCTCAAACCAAGTAAAGCTGCTGGCTTTGATGGGATATTTCCTGAGTTTCTGTTACATAGTGGTCCAAACACAAGGGTCTGGTTGGCTAAATTCTACTCTAATATATTATCGTCTGGACATCTGCCATATGAATTCCGGGTAAGCAAGATCATTGCAATTCTGAAACCCGGTAAACCGGAAGACCAAGTCGATAGCTACCGTCCAATAGCATTGCTGAGTGTTTACTATAAACTCCTTGAGAGACTTGTGTACAATAGAATTACTTTGGCCATTAATGAAGTGATCCCAGTAGAGTAAGCTGGATTCAGGCAGAACCGAAGCTGTGTTGACCAGGTGCTAGCACTAACAACTCACATTGAAGCTGGTTTTCAAAGGGGTACTAAAACATCTGTAGTCTTTGTAGATCTAAAGGCTGCATATGATACTGTGTGGAGGCAAGGGTTGATGTTGAAGCTGCAACGAGTTATCCCTTGCAAAACTGTAAACACAGTGATCAACAATATGCTAACCGAAAGGCTCTTCCATGTCGTCATGTATGATGACATTAGTCGTCTTAGGAAACTAAAAAATGGTCTTCCCCAGGGATCAGTATTGGCACCTCTTCTATTCAATCTCTACATATCGGATATCCCTGAGACAAAATCATTAAAATTTTCTTATGCAGACGACCTAGCCATTGCCATTCAACATCCAGATCTCAGCCATGCCGAGGCCATCCTGACGTCTGACTTGAATACACTTAGCTGTTACTTCCGAAACTGGAGACTACAACCCAGCATTAATAAGACAGAATCTGCTTGCTTCCATCGCCACAACAAGTTGGCTAATACAAAACTCCAAGTATGCTTCAATGGGTCAGTGCTAAAGCACAATCCTAATCCAAAGTACCTCGGGGTAACACTTGACCGAACCCTATCTTATAGAAAGCATCTTGAAAACCTCGGATCTAAGTTGAGATCACGTAATAATATTCTGTTTAAATTGTGTGGAACTCCATGGGGTGCTTCAGCGGACACATTACGATGCACTGAGCTTGGCCTTGTGTATTCTGCAGCTGAATACTGCTGTTCAGTATGGCTTAACAGTTGCCACGTGAAGAAAGTCGATGTACAACTTAACACCACCATGCGTATCATCTCTGGTACTCTGAAGCCTACTGCAATGCACTGGCTGCCAGTCCTGTCCCATATTGCTCCACCAAGCCTGCGACGTTCAAGAGCCCTTGTTCAAGAATATGATAAGATCATGTCCAATCCAACTCTACCTATCCACAGAGATGTTGCAGATCTCTGGAGACAAAGGCTGAAATCCCGTAAGCCACCAATGAAAACAGCTAAGAATCTAATGGATGTTCGTTTCAGTTTAAAAGAGGAATGGAAAGAGCAATGGATTCGTACAGCTCCGGAGTGGCCAAGCCTCTTTAATCCAAACCACGCCCCAGCTGGTTTCAGTTTGCCAAGAAGAATGTGGGCATCGCGAAACAGGTTTCGCACTAATTGTGGAAGATCTGCATTCTCCCTTCACCAGTGGGGCTTCGGGGACTCTCCAGCGTGTGATTGTGGTGCTTTAGTCCAGACCATGCATCATATAATGGACGAATGCCCTCTGCGTGCTTATGGGGGAGACCGGAAAGACTTTGCTGATGTCTCAGAATCCCTAGTGAAGTGGATAAACAATTTAGATATCCATGTGTAATTGTTCCCTACTTACCATGTATTCTTTGCAGGTTTTTCTTTTGTATAATATTGTATATACTTGTCCATTCTGTAAATTCCATACGCTTAATAATAACACTAGTTAACAAATTTGAACTTTTTTTTTTTGCATCTGGTTTGTAAATGGGTGGATTTACCTAATTTTGGGGTTCTGAATACACTGGTAAAATCAGTTTTTCTCTATGATGTCACATTTCCTAGATATACAGCAGAATAAAAAACAGCAATAGCGAAAATTGACACAATTAAATCAAACAAAAATACACATTCAGAACGTTTGAAATCAATACTGTTTTGTATGTATATATGGGCATGATGCCAGTAAAAGGACCAAATTAGTTCAGAAGATATTTCCACCTTTAATTGTCTTTGGTTTTTGAAAAATGCGACGACGGAGCTCTTCTTTTGTTTGCCGTTTCATCACTCTCCCTAACAAGACCCCAGCAGTAGTCACCCATCATCGAAGGGTTCCAATGGCCTTGGTAACGGTGTTCCATGGTAAGAATGTGTTGGTGAAAGCGTTCACCATGCTCATCGCTTACGGCTCTCAAATTTTCCGGGAAGAAATCAAGGTGAGAATGTAAAAAGTGAATTTTAAACGACATTCTACACCCCATGTTCTTATAGTTGTCCAACAGATCATTCACAATGGTAACATAGTTTTTGTCTTTCCTGTTACCCAAAATGCCCTTCACAATTGCTTTAAAAGAAGACCAAGCAGCTAATTGGATATCTGTGAGTTTGGTATCAAAGGTTGGGTCTTTCAGCAATTTTCTTATTTGTGGTCCAACAAATATACCCTCTTTCAGCTTTGCCTCACTTAATTTGGGAAACTTTTCTTTTAAGTGATTGAAGGCCTCACCTTTTTTATCCAGAGCTTTTACAAAGTTCTTGATAAGGCCCAACTTGATATGAAAGGGAGGCAAAATGATTTTATCGGGCTCAACCAATGGGGTATTGTTCACATTTACGTTTCCAGGAACATATGACTTCCTTATAGGCCATTCCTTGACTGTATAGTGGTTCTTGGTGTCACGGCTGTCCCAAAGGCACAAAAAGCAGCAGTATTTTGTGAATCCAGCCTGTAAACCTGTAAGGAGTGCAACAACTTTTAAATCACAGCAAAGCTGCCATTCATGATCTTTATATTTGATTGCCTCTAGCAGCAAAGTCATGGCTTCATAAGTTTCTTTCATGTCTACTGCGTAAGCCAAAGGTACCGATGGAAATGCATTGCCATTATGCAGTAGTACTGCTTTCAAGCTGGTTTTACTGGAGTCAATAAATAGTCGCCACTCCTGTGGATTATGTTGTACACCTAGCTTCATCATCAGATCATTGACATCCCTACATACACACATTGAATTCTGCATATCGAAATATTGAGCGAAGAAAGCACCTCTTGATCTGAAACAGGAAATTTTTGTCCCTGGAGCTAGAAGGTTCCGTTGCTGCAGTCTCGACCCCAACAGTTCAGCTTGCTGTTTCGAAAGTTTTAGATCGCGAACCAAATCGTTCAATTCCTCTTGATTAAAGAGCTGAGGTGAAGTGTCATGATATTGAGGGCAGTACTCTTCTATATGTTCAGTACTTTCTGATTCACTTGACATGGTGTCTGGTTCCGTGGCTTTCAAGTTACAGACAGGAACAGGCAACCCCTCATCATGGGGCACAGGCAAATGCACTGAAGATACATTTGGATACATTATTTTATGTCTAGTTTTGCTTGAATGTCCCGAGATATTTGTAAGACAGAAGTAACAGTCTGAATAATGGTCTTTAGGCTCACATCACACCATCGGAACAGCGAATGGCATGGCTCGGCGTTTTCCTTTCAACCACTCGGTTAAGGTTGTAGTACAGGTTATGCAGGCAATATCAGGTGCAAATTTTTTATCTTGATCACCAACAGGACAATCAAAATACAATTTATATGCCTTCTTAACCAAATCAGTGATTGGTTTTCTTTGGGCTTTTGGAGCAAATTTCCCACACACATAACAAAAGTTGTCGGGGTGGTTTAGACAGCAATGAGATTTACTAGTTGCCATTTTTCTTATAGTGTAAGTTTTAAACACAAAAAGTTTGCACTATGTTTCACAGGAAACACTCACTGAGGATCTCTTTCACACCACTGGATTACCACACCAACCATTTACTGACGATTTGTAGATCTTCTAGCTCTCCTCTGCAAATCAATAAGAAACAATTAGACATCAAAACAGAAGAACAGCAAAAAGCGAAATACTGAATACAAAAATTAAAAAAACCTTTAAAAACTCAAAAATAGTACGTGCTAGAACATTTTGAAAGGTATATTCGGATTCTACACACCAAAATACATACTAGTTGATGTATCACATTCCAGATGCAAAATGGCTGTTGACTAGTGTAATGTACAAAACCTATGAATGTATTTGAATTATACTGGCTATTGTTGGAAGGCAGTATTTCTAAATGTTAAAAGTCAATAAATGGTGAACACTACTTTTAGGCCTACATATAAAATAAATATAATCCGTTTTAGTTACTCATATCACATCATTCGTTCCTCTGATGAGTTCGACGTCGGGAAGGGCCAGACTTAAAAACTCGCTACGAAGATTTGTCTCACTTCATACTCGACCCCATAGAGAAAAGGGATAAGGGTATCATATTATCACATTATGCAATATTGATACAAAATAACTCAATGGCCAGTCTTTTGTCTCTGTCAGTTAAGCAGAAGGCCTACTATACAGTAAAGCAGATAACTGCTTTCATTTTAATTGTCTTGTGCAGCTAACTTCCCTGCTACCAGCGTGTCGTCATTCCAAGTGACGTCATCTTCACTGCTACCTCGTCAGCCATGCACTGCAACCGCAATCAAGACCGAGAGCATTCGAGCCTTTTAAAAATAGTTTTGTTACCGACTGTAGAGTCCAAACTTTGTGAAGCTATTCCCAAATGGTTTCTGGAGATATTCTGATATTCCCAGCTGGTGTGTATTTGTATCAGAAGCCACTCCTTCTGAATAAAGCCATGTTGAAAGCGTGCCAAAGCACCAGATGATAACTGGGGTATGTTACGAGTTATATTTCCGAATGTAATACATAATGACTGGAAGCATTGTTTTGATAACTGCAGCTATTGAAAGTCAGACCCTTATTTTTAAGTATATTTCATGCCTATTTCTCTACATTTATCACATCAGGATTTACCTAAACAGCTGTAAATGAGATAAGAGAGACCGCATTGTTTAGGTTAGATATGGTATCGCCCGAATGGTGCCAAAAGTTCCAAGATGCAAAGAATAGAAATAAATAACAGGAAAGTTTGCACTTTCATGGATATCTACAGGTGTGGCGGTAATGCGTTTTATTATCATAATGTTTAATTTCATACGTTCGTTGTCTCCCATTTTTTATTAACGCATACCCTAGTATGTTTTGTTTGGTGTCTCCAAAAATAAAGAAAGTAAGCGGGAACATTAAAAAAATTAATATTATTATTTGTTAGGTATTGCACCCGTCATGCCGGGCTCAGCTCGGCCGGTGAGCGAAGATCTCCAGGGTGTAGATCGTTCGCTTATCGGCTGTGCGAAAATTTTAAAGTGCAGGGATAGATGATGAACTAGTGGCAAATGAGAGAAAGCTAAATTGGTTTTACACATTTATTACAACTACTGCTCTTCATAAACTTCACAATAATTTACAAAATCTAGGTATTTTATTTATATGATTTGTCTTCTTTTATGTCGAAATCACATAGACACTTCATCGAAAAACGGAACAGCAAATGGCTGAATCTGCAAATATAACATTTATATTTTTAGTGGAAAATTAATTAAATAATTAATAATAATTGATTTGAGATGATCTCTCCCATTGACAATTTAATAAATTGAAAATAAACTTCCTTCCTTCATAGATTTGATTTTAAACAAGTTTGAAAATGATCATTTTCATTCCTCTTTGAAAATTAAATAAAAAATTTTCTCTCATAAAATTATGGTTAAATCGTCTTCCTTGACCTTTAAATTAATTAATAAACTCAACTTTATAATTATTTAGTAGTTGCTTCCCACATAATAGCTTGGAACTTGACATTATGTCAATCTATGTTTATCCATTAATTGAATTAATTAATTAACGCTTACAATTTTTGATTTTGTGAGTTCAATCCACTGACATGGCCTATACTTATTTATGTGTATTCGTTAAATAAGATCCTATTCTTCCTTAAAAACGAATAAAATTCACTAAAGGTTTAAATTCATTCAAATGGTGAACCACTAAAGTTGGCGTAAATTAGGCCAAAATTCCACGAAATAACGAAGAGCATCATCACAAATATGGATTGGAAACTTACATTAAGCAAAATACAGTCAAATCACACACACTACACTCGCACAAAGATATACGGAAATATTATATACATATTTACACGAACGCTAGCCCTTGACTATTAATTTTCATGTTTAGACAAAGTTAGGAAAATTATTCTCATAATGACACTATCGTGGTGACCTCCTCTCATCAACTGGAAATGTGACAGAGCAATGATTGTCACTTTATTAAAGAACATAGTTATACGACGATGTTCAGAGAAAATTTACGAACACAAAATCATCCAAAAATCATCGATAAAATCGCTTAAACATAGGCCAGAATTAACATTCCGCGCACGCGGTTCATGAGCTACGATATTTATTTTTACTTCTCCACTATAATTGTGATTCTCGATTAATCTGCACTCACAACGAAGAAATTACATCAAGTAACATATTCTATTCTTAAATTGACTCACAAATGGATGCACAGCTCGACTGCTGAATTCAATAATATCCATCTACCAGTCAACTAATCATCACAACACAGCAAATATATAAAAAATTGTATCGGTCAGATACTGCCATTTCCCAGGCCTAAATTACTATAAATGAGCGCACATCAACCATATTCAATAATAACCAATATTATGCTCATGACCTTAGGTGTTCTTTTACGCGATAATTTAGTTAAATTATTTTTATTATTATTATTATTATTATCTCTGGCCGCGCAAGATCATACGTGCGGAAGCTACTGCACAATAATATTTCAGATGACTCTATTGCACACAAAATTCAACCATACGTCGCATAATTGAAGAATGAACTCTGACATAATAGAATCTACGAAATTACTGTCCCATTTGATCTCATTTTAAGTCTAAAAATATTCAAATAGTCTTAGTTTAACGTTGAGGTCGTTTTACATTTATTTCTCCTGCCACAATGAACTCGGGACAGTTGAAACATTTCTCGAAGACATCCACTCAAACAAACTAATAGGTTCAAATACTCACACATCCTCAATCTACCATCACCAAGAAAGAAGAGATGGAAAAATTCTAACTAATAGAAAGTTTCTAAACAAATAAGTAGAGGCTATGTCATTACAATTACATTACAAAAGGAAAGAAAGAATAACAAAGTTTAAATATTACTTGGTGGTGACTGTCGGTTGTAGAACTCGGGCTGATGACCTAGTGCATTATCACATTACGCACCATCGATCCTGGTCACGCCCGCCTGGACTGCCTCACATTTTACTCGTGCATTGGAGACATGCTGGCGCGCTGGAAATCACACCATTCACCAAGAAAGAAGACTGGCATCCTGACTTGAACTCGAACCGGTGATCTCTTCTGTGGAATTTCTTGTGAAGCTGAAACTGAAAATCACGTCTGAGACAAGGTCCAAAACTCACACCGATGTTTGATAAGATGGGAAAGAAACTTAACTTTTAAAATCTGTTGAATTATAGGTGGAATCCGTAAATATCTGAACTGCAGTTGCAACAAGTTGTAGTCTCTGAATGACGAAGTTCCCTCAGCAAGCGAAGTGCGTCTTCTTCCGTCCGTAGTTGAAGCTAGAGTAATTCTCCACACGACGTGTTCAGAGGTAGAAATTTCTGAGTAAATTTTCCTTAGGAAAATCCATTATTCACTGTCTTAAGACAGGGGTGCGTCTTTTCCTCATAAGCGATTGGTTAATTTATTAACTTCGCACCAAATTAATCGCTTGATTGGCTGCCATAGTCAGACGTCATGCACCTTCACTATTATCGATCGAGCACTTCTGCCTGGTCACGTGGCATTCACGGCTGATTTGAAGGTTATTTGGCTAGCTGTATCTGCGCTCTCCCCTCGTTTGCCCTTGAGTGGAATTCCCTGACACCTGGCGTATCTCGCTCAGCCGACTCGATGTGATAAAACTCCCTTCCTGGTTCACGAAATAATATTTTAACACACAGTAGAAATAAAATATTTTCCAATAAATGATTTTTACCAATTTTGAAGGGGACAGTATGTTGGTGAGTAAAACAATTGTGATTGGATTGTTCTTATGTTTTAAAACTACAGCTCTCCCAAAAAACCCTACATTGGCCCGAGTTACGAAATATTAAAAGATCACTTTGTTAATGATCTTGCCTGCCTATAATAATAGGCCTAGCAACAACCATGAATATTTCTTAACTAAAGTAAATTTGTTTCCTCATACCGAGGTGGTGCAGCTCTTTTTTAGACAGGCCCCCAATGGAATGCAAATCAACCTTCCTGCCATTCGTAAATCTCTGGCAGTACGGTACAGGGAATCGAACTCAGGCTCCCGAGAACGGCAGCGAATTGTGCTAACCATTATGCTGGCGGACATTCTTAACTGCAAAACACAGACATATATACATGCCCAATGCGTGCAATGCGCGGGTCAGACACGAAACTGTTCACCTATTTGTGCGACATCATCAGAGCTGCAGTAGGCCTACGCTATGGAGGCAGACATTTCTTAACTACAGTACAAAACACAGATGTACCATATGACTTTGACGCGTGTTTTCATTGCGTGAGTCGTATGGACGAAACTATTCACAAATTCGTGTGATGTCATCAGAGCTACATAAGGCTTGTAGCTGCTTCAAAGCGGAATTGTTCTTTGATGAATTACGTTGAGGGGGGGGGGGGTCTTGTGTGCAAGTTTTATTTTTTCATTTTCTTCGTCTCGAAAAGCCAAGGGGGGTGTAATACGCGAAGGGGTCTAATACATGAGTAAATACGGTAGTGCAAGGATCAGGGAAAAAAATAATTGGTTTACCCAATGACTGTTCTAATAGCTTGTTATATACACCCAGGAATTTGTTTTGTCTTGGTCTGGTGGAAGCAGGATGGAAACTGTATGTCCAGCACTATAACATATGTAGAAAATTAGCCCAGATTGAAGATGTACATTTCCATCAAGTATGAGATCTGAAATTAAGAGGCATATTGCATAATCAGCTTTGGATAATTTCATCTAATGCAAAATGCAAACTCGTGTCCTCATTCCGAGGTGGTGCAGCTCTTTTTAGGCACACCCCCATTGGAGGTGAGCTGCATGTACCATTTCGACCACATATCAGTCCTCCTGCCATGGCAGCTAATAACACTAACCGTTACACTACGGAGGCGGACATTTCATCTAATGATGGGGACAGTCTAACTGGTCGTCAGGTGAGAAAACTTTTCAGAAACCGAGAGTTTGAAATCTGGACTTCCCACAAGCTAACAGGTAAAGGAGTAGAGGTATTTGCTGAGAATCTAAAACTTGATAATTGGGTTAGCACATGGATGGATCTTTGCTCTTTGGAATGGTTGAGTGCTCTAAAGATGTCTTGCAATATAAGAGCTGTACAAGCAGTTGCAGGTAGAAGCCTCAGTACAAGCTACTGCCACTATGAAGGCAAGATTGAAACCCTGTGCTGGGATTCTGCACCAAGAGTGAACTGCAGAAGAGTATCAGACATCATCATATTTTAGCAGCATTGGCCTCTTTGCTATGATCTAGAAAATTGCAAGTTTTTGAGGAAGTATACTGTGTGTCGTCATGTGACTCCAGCAGGACAACTGATATTGTGGCAATAAACCAGAAGCATTGTGTAGCCTTCGTCTTGGATCTCACTATTCAATTTGAGACCAACTTACAGCAAGCTATGGAGGTGGATGCAGCGCAGCAAGCAGTATAACATCCCATTTAGAAAATGGAAAGTGTTTGGTCTACATTTTGGAGCTGGGGGCAGCATTTTGAAATTTGTTTCTTACATCCTAGTTGAACTGGGTTTTTCAGCGGGCTTTCTGCACTATATTGTTCTGACCTTGATGAAGGACTCTATCCATTTTATATTGCCATTTATACTGTATCTCTAAATTTGAAGAATAATTTTAAATGCATTCATTAAGAATTTGTTTCTGTAACTTAAAATTATTGCAATATTATTCTGGATCCATGTGGTGAGCTGTGTCTATAGTCAAGTGAATATATTTATCCCTCTCTAGACATCAAAAATACTTATTATTTTAAATTTTCTGAGATTTAAAAATCATTTTCAGGACCATGGATGCATCATTCCATATTTTTGGTTTTGGGTTAAGAGGATACTGTTTGGTGCATGTGCCACGTTTCACTGTTTTATGTTGAATGTTGTGGGAGAATGGAAGCCTCAAGCTAAATTTATATATATATATATATTTTTTCTTTCTCTCATTTCAAATCACAACTCTTTCATGTGTCCTAAGTCACCTTCTAAAAGCTAAGACCTCTCCACTACAGTATCCTTTTACTTAATTTTTATTGCTCCTTTACCCTTTTCCTCTCCTGTTATTATTGCAAGTTTTCTCCACACTGATTCTCATTCCCCATTCTTTAAATGCCCCTGCCCCTTAAAACAATAATTTCTCTCAGTCATCTCCATTCTTCAATCTTCTTACTCATTGGATCAAGTTTTTTTGTATTTTACTCTGCCTATTGGTCTCCATTGGATTCTATCTAATTCTTTTTCATTTGCATGCATCCTTTTTTCCTGTGTACTTAACAAATGCTTAAAATGGCATTGTTAGATGGTAGAAGGAATATATTATTATTTCCTGATTTGTTTGTGGCAAACTTATTACACTTTCTTAGTCATTGTTTAATTGCTGAAGTTTCCTTTTGAGGGAAGCAGTAACTATACTTATTTATTTTGGCACAGAACATACTTCAGCCTGATTTCCAGAAGTTTTGTTGATAGTCAGGTTTATTATTTAATACCTATGAAATGTATTATTCTTATTTAAGTATATCAGTCTTTTGAGCAAAACATAAAGCTTTCCTGTTTAGTCTGAGTAAACATTTATTTGTGTAAAATAATTTAAAGCACTTTTAATGTCTCAAGCGTTATTTGTTGTAATGAAAATAAGCTCATAACTGTAATAATTTTTCTTTCTTGGTTTATTTTTTAATAATTCTTTGTAGTTAATTCAACATATTGCTGTGGAATATTGTCAGAAGTGAAAAGATCAGCACTTTTTAAAGAAATTGCTTTAAATAACTCTGATTTTTTAAATTTTTGTTCCATTAATGCTTGTTCCAAAATATAAACAATATTACAGTAACTGTTTTACTAACTTTCAAGGCTTTACCTTTTGCTGCACAAATTCTTACACTGTCTATCAGAGTATTTATTTCATATTTCTTTAAGAAATGTTCTAAGTGTTTGCATGGAACACTTCCAGGCAGTACACTACTAATTTTGTGCTATAAAGCAATCAGTTTAAAATTAGTGATATACATGAATAATTTCATTAAATGACTGGATTTCCTAATTAGGTATTAGAAATCTTACTTACACATCTGAGATTTGCAATACAGTACTTCTGTAGTGAGTCTTCACAAACTGTGAAGTGTGTTCAATGCATATGCTGTTGAGAAAGAAGAACTTTTAATCTGAAGAGAAAAATTGTTTTGCTTTAAAAAAATACCTCCCTGGTATATTAGTGACAAATTTTCTAACAGTTTAATTTTTTAACTGGTTGCTTTATCCTATAATTTACCTTGTTCATTATTTGCCTATAACAAATTTTCAGGTGCAAACTTGTTGTAATTTGCTGCAGGCTCAGACCATCCCTCAGTGGGGTGGATTCTGTGTCTGTAGGAGGCAAGCTGATGGAAGATTAGCTTTCCTTGGTAGCTTCGCATGGCACATTGGCTAGTCCATAATATATTAACTTGATTAAAATTAAATAAATGGGGAGGTCCTATACTTGATTTTGAAATGATGTGACATACACAAAGATGTAGACACAGTATATTTTATGTCTGTTTGTCCAACCCTTGTTCTGTTTATCTGCGGGGTCTGGTATGAGGCGAGATTAATCTGCCGTGATGGGTTTTTATGACCGGATGCTCTTCCTGACGTCAGCTTCATCAGAGGAGTTAATGAGATGAAATGAATGATGTGATGTATGATAGTAAGAAGGGAGAGGGTGAAACCCGATGTGGGACATAACCTACTCCTGTCGAATAGCACCAAGGGGTCTGCTTAAGGCTTAAACGTCCCCATCCGATGGACGAATCAAAAATCAACAGCGTCGTCATATGCCCTCACTTGATGTGAGCACTGCGGAGAAGCTTGGAATTTAATCCAGGCTTTTGGCACGCAGTCTGGTAATTAGAAATTGTATACCACCACCTCCCCTATCCTGCCAGCCAACATTCTGTTGGTGAAAATGTTTTCGACCAATGGGACTCGAACCGGCTAACCACTGTGTTAGACCATTTAGACTTCAATGCCTTAATGATCATGGTCACCAGGCGGGCTACACAGTATATTTTATGTACTGTGGAAACCCAAATTGAAGGCTTCATTACAGTCAGTGATAAAGCTATTGAGACTGCTTCATACTTGAGTGCTTACAACATTTGAGGATACTTAGAGATCATCATCATCATCATCAACACTTTATTAACTTTCAAGTAAATGCTAAAAGTTGCTAAGGGATTCTTACATTCTAAAATCTTTACTCTAAAATCTAAATCTCTTGTATTTTGTTGAAGACATTACACTCACCCGCATGAAAAATGCAACACTTCAGTTCCTTAAAAACACTCAGATTTTAAATTCCAGTCACTTTTAGGACACTAATTACTATTTTATGATCCAATATTATGGTACAGACTCCTTTAGATGTCTGACAATGAAAAATAATGATTTCTTATAAACCATTATTGCGTATACTTACTGAATTGGTTTACATCGGAAACTTGTTGACCTTATTGCGGTCACTCTTAGAAATACAAAATATAAAGTTAGGTTCAGAAATGAAATCTGTGAGCCATTTGAAATTCATATTGGTCTTAGATGGGGAGGTAGATTATCCTCTTTGTTGTTTAATTATGTGCTGGAAAAAATTATGTGTGAATGGAATAAGGTACATCCACCGACTGTTAAGACTGGAAGAAATATTTGACTAAATTGTCTCACATTTGCTGATGATCTAGCATTATTAGCAAATAGTATTGAAGAAGCTAAATTTCAAGCAGAGGAATTGGAATGATTAGCAACAAAGGTTAGACACTATAAATTGAGGATAATTATGTCCACCTTTCCAATACATAATTACATAATACATAATATGGACATAATTATCCTCAATTTATAGTGTAAATCTAGATTCAATACGGACCAAAATGAAGTTCTTAACTTTAAATAGCAAAGATTAGGTTAAAAATTTCTTTTGAGAAAAACAAATGATGACATCTTTTCAAGTTGACACTTCACGTATTATGTTAAATAATATTCAGAAAATAAAGGTTATAGACAAATTTAAATATCTTGGTGAGATTATAACTTGGAATGCTAACGAAAAAGCATCCATAGATAGTTGAACTCAAAATGTGAGACGAGCACAACAAATTACCTGGCCAAGTTACAAGAAACAGTCTTTTTCAGTTAATGCTAAATTTCAACATTATTACTCCATCGTTAAGCCTAAAGCAACATATGCAAGTGAAGCAATATTTAAAAAATACCCAATCTGTAACAGACAAACTGCAGAAAGTTGATAGAAGATTCTTCAGGCAATTATTAATAAAAAACACAAGATTGATGGCCAGTGAAGACTTTTGTCAAATTCAGTACTTTACAAGGAAAGTGAATCGATCATTGACACAATATGAAAATGGAGGATTTCATTCTTTGGGCACATATACCACTTACTAGACTTCTGAAACAACTTTTTGGTTTCTTTTGGAGCAGTAAAACAAAAAACGCTTGAAGAAATACAAATGGATATAGATGAATTGAAAGTTACTAAAGATCAAATTGAAAATAGAGAAGAGAAACGTATTCTAAATTACAAGTACACAAGACTATCACTAAAAATATCACAGCATAAGCAGTATGTTATATCTGCAGAATGCACCACAAGATCATCCAGAATGAAGAAGTTTTGGGAAAGGAAAAAGTTGTTAAGTGTTAAAAGCTGAACTTACTCTTTGAAGACTTTATTGTATGGTGCTCCAGTGTGGGCGTAAACAATTAAAATAAATAAATGAATAAATAAACAGTTTGATCAAATTAAACAAGAGAAACTCATGAAGTTAGTTCACCTTTGTTTTGGTTTTCTGCACTTTAAAGGCCTCTTTTCTCATCCTCAGAAACGTGTATTACTTCCTCTTGCACCAATCACGGTATCCAACCTTTTGGGCATGCTCCTGATTAATGCTGTAATGTCCTCTTGAGGAATCATCTCCCATTCTAGAGGGAAGGCCTCCCTGAAAGACTTGTAGAGTGTCTGGATAGTGCTGATGGACCCTTCTCCCTAGCTGGTCCTTTAGACGCTCGGTAGGAATCAAACTGGGGCTTCTAGCAGGCCAAACTACGCTTCATCCAAGAACTGTTGCACACATCTCACAACATGTGGGCATGCATAGTCCTGTGTTATTATGAAACTATCACCAATAAATGGAGCGAAAGGCACAATATGTTCCAGAAGGATTTTCTCTACATACTGATGTTGTGTAAGGCTCTCATACTCCACAAAGACCAAATCTGTTCTTGTAGTCATATTGATTACTGCCCACATCATCACTGAACCACTCTGAAAAGGCATCCTGGCTGAGAATTTGCAAGGGGAATACCTTTCCCCAGGCCTTCTCCAGACCTTTTTTTCTACCATCAGGTGATCACAGGCCAAATTGCGACTCATCATGAACAGCTTTTGCGCCCATCGTTATATTCTCCCGTCGCAATGTTCCCTTGCGAAACACAGTTGAGCTTTGTGTTGCTTTTTGGTAAATTCTGCGCTTTTAGTGGGCCTTCTGGATTGAAGATTGACTTCTTCTGGTCTTCTTCAAATGATTCTGTCTCTAACATTGACTCCTTAAAATTGTTGGAGTCAATTTTGCTTTTCACAGCAGCAGTGATCTGATGGATGCAGAGAACTTGAAGCCATAAAAAGTGATCAACTCTTGCCAATGTTGCTCTTTTTGGGTCCAATCCTGGTCTCCTAGAATAGCCTCCAGTTTGCCTGTACCTCCTTACAGTGTACTTCTCAACACTTCTGCAACATAATGCATGCTTCGACAATCTTCCACCAAAGTAACAGATTTTGCAGCATCTTCAGAATGTAATGGCATGTTTACTCCAGAAAACTGATTATGATGATGACAAAAACATCCTACAAACACATGTGATTGAAAGGAGTACAATACAACACTGCAACCTTAAGTGCTTGAAGAGCAGGAAAACACATCCTTACATCCAGTGATATATTTTCCAGATTGCACAAGAAAAAATTAAAGCTAGTGTAATAAACATGAAGAAAGTTGTGGATTTGAGATAGAATCCGGAGGGAGATCCTGTTAAACCGTGCAACTTCTCGGCAGAAGTCTGATAGAAGAGAACCTGAATTGAAGATACTTTACTTACAATGTTTAAAAAAAAGTTAAAAAGTTGTAAGCCTCCAGAAGAATAATTGCAGGTAGCTTGTGTAGTCATAGCCCATAGGTGGCTGCATCAATATAATAATAAAAAACAATCTACTCTTCATTGTTTGTGTAACCGCACTAGGACAATTACGATTACACACAATAATAATAAACATAATAATAATAATAATAGTAATAATAATAATAATACCAGTAGTAAATAATATAATACTTAATAATATGAATAAGGAGATAAAAAAATTACGCAGTGGCGGTGAATTCACATCAAAACATGGAAACGTGACAAGTATCTTTCGATATGCAATATTAAATCAAATACAAGGGAACACTTACAGGCCTAAAAATGACAACTAAGAAAGGATAGTAGAAGGTGCTTGGAACCCTACGAGGTCTATGGAAACGTATAATGTTATGGGGGAGAAAAGACTTACAATAATACACCCAACAGACAAATAATTATTGAGAAAATGAACATACAATAATAAATGAACAAATCAATGAACTGCGGGTTAACTGTTACTTGAGATACAAACAAAAGATGTGTAAGGGAAACAATTAAGCTCTTCGGTCATGAACAAACTTTGACATAGAGTTTCAGAATTTACAGAATGAAAGGAGGCAACCTTGAACGAAACAAAATTAATTACACAATTCAAGAAAGTGTTACAGTTACTACAATTACAACTAGAGTTAGAAAAGAAGGTCTGCCTCATAAAACAATGTTGCGGACTAGCGTAAATGCTAAGTCATATAAATGCTCTATTTTGGAAAATGTGGAAAACTAGAGGAAACTCCAGCGCACGAGATGAACTTCTACATAATTACTGAATTTACATTAAGTGGGAATAGTCCCAAACATATGAATGCATTTACATAGCATAAGGCAAAAATACGCTAAACACGCCCGCCCGCTGTAGTGATCCAAATTCAAAGACGCGGACAAAGTGACTCGCACACGCGAGGAGCCACAAACAGGAAATAGAGTGATTACAAATGACCAATAGCAACACTCCAGTTTGCCACATTCACCTATTAAAAATCCTCGTATACTGGCCAATAAAACCACTTGTACTTTTGACCAATGACAATGATATTCTAGAATTATGCTTTCTGCAGAATTTGCATCTTTGCGGATATTACAAAACGACAGGAAGGGCCACTTACACGTGGCACACCCTGCCTCACAAGTCATGTATAAAATTTCCACATCCCTTTCCATATTTAACAAAATAATACAATTTAAATCAGGAAATGTAACAGAACATAAATCTTCTTCATAGTCCATTTCTTCATATGCCTAAATATGTAATAATTTTTAAATAAGAAAGCTTCATACAATAATTTGCTTTGCACAAATTCTTCAGATTTTTAAATGTTTTTGTTTACCTAAAATGATGACAAGACAAAAATTTACTTACTATTACATAATAAGGACTTCTGTTGCTTCACTGATTTCTGCTCACCAACGGCCACAGTTTGCTCACAAAATGAAGTCAACAACCTTTATCATCTAAAAATATAGAAAAAAAGTGCTAAACTTTGATTAAATAGATCACTCATCGTTTCTTCAGCATTGCGTTTTTCATGTTGGTAAGAATAGATCATTCTTGCATGTGCTCCTCTACATAGCAGGTGACGGACAAATACGGAAGTATTGTCTGTATGTATTCCTCGTGTATATTATGTATCCTTGGTAAATGCTCCACTTATTTTTCCTCTAGAATGTTGAAATATATTTTTGCATAATGAATAGCTTTTTCTATGCTTTACATGTTGTACCATGCAGAACATATTGCCTGTTCCCTGAAGATGCATCTATTCTTGAATTGTTGTATTATATTATGTTTAATTGTATATTTCGGAGTTTGAATCATATCATGAAACTCCTGTTTTTTTGTTTTTTCAAAAATAAATATCTTTTGTGTCAGGGAGTAGGAGTATAAGTCATGTTATATTGTGTCCTCATAGTACAAGTCACTGATTTAATATTCAACAGTTACCAGAAGAAAACAAATATTAAAAAATGAACATACAGTTTTCTGAAATATGTTGATGTAGGCCTATCATATCAAACCCTCTACAATTAATACTCTCTGTTTTTAAACTTCAAACTTATGTCCTGAATTGCAACTAATTTTGACTTATATTCTTTATCCCTGACACAAGAGATATTTCAGGAATAGTCCCAAGCAGTACATGTGAAAGGACATTGCACAATCTAATCAAGCAAATCATTGACAGGGAATCATGGAGAAAAATTATTTATGATATCACAGTGACTACTACACCTCCTACTAGAGGTCAAGATCCAAGATATCATCATCATCTTAGCATTTTTTCTGCATTGGCACAAGGTCTGCTGTTTCGATCACCGATCTTCACTTACTTCCATCTGATGCATCCTTTAGGTTCAGCTATAACTAATGCAGGTCTTATTGTATCTGATCAAGCCAGCGTTCTTGGGCCGACCACATGATTGATTTCTAGGCACAGTGAAATGAAGTGCCATCTTTGCCATAGATGTTTCTTTGTGACTGAGAGCATGGCCATACCATCAGAGACTAGATTCACACATTTTATCCACGATCGGAGCTATGCTCAACCTTTTCTAAATGTCTGTGCCCTTGTTATGATATAGAAAAAATAGCCACACACAGAGTATAGCATCACCTGGATTGCTGAGGTACTTGGTTGCTTACAACCCAACAGAAAGTATAGGAGGAACATACACACTTTCTGTTACAAATAACTTGATTGCTTTGAAGAATACACTCAAACCTATGAAACACATGACACATTATTTGGCAAAGTGCATTCATGTATCAAACCTTGAAATCACAATTTGTGCTTAAGTATGGTGTACCTCCACCCCATGCATTTAGGCATGCTTTGATCGTTCATGGCATGCTGCTCACCTGGCTGTTTTAAGACTATCCTGTTCTACCTTGTACACAGCCGCCCTCGAGAGGTTGTTCAGGATCAGAGGTAGGTTCGTATGTCTTCACACCACCTGTTTCAGCTGGTTCAAGATATTAGGGATTCTTAGAAAATACCATTCCATTTTATATACACTCTTAGTAAATGTCATGCCCATTGCAGATGATCAAGGATTGAATAAATGAAATATAAGTTGTATTCTTCTACACTACACGTATTGTTAGTTACTCTGGATACTCTATCACACCAAGCATGTTCAATTGGATTCTTGCCAGCAGACATCTCAGATGATTCTACCAGATTGATCTGGACCTCCATGAGAAAGATGTTAACCTGATGAGAACTGTGCGCACACATATTCTGACGTCCACACATAATGCCTGCCCAAAAAATGAGGGATCTGCCTACCTGCTGGACCTGTGATGTGGTGTATATGACTTGTCTGGTGTTACTTGCTCTCTCCACACCCCTTTTCCAATGATTCTCAGGCATCATACAAATTCTGTACTCATCACTGAAAAAGACCTGATGTCATGATGCCAGGTTCTAATCCAAGTGTTCCTTTACCCACCTGCAAGTGTACGTACAGATGCTCACCAAGGAACTCTAATAATTTTGCACCGGGCGAGTTGGCCGTGCGCGTAGAGGCGCGCGGCTGTGAGCTTGCATCCGGGAGATAGTAGGTTCGAATCCCACTATCGGCAGCCCTGAAAATGGTTTTCCGTGGTTTCCCATTTTCACACCAGGCAAATGCTGGGGCTGTACCTTAATTAAGGCCACGGCCGCTTCCTGCCAACTCCTAGACCTTTCCTATCCCATCGTCGCCATAAGACCTATCTGTGTCGGCGCGACGTAAAGCCCCTAGCAAAAAAAAAAAAAAAAAATTTTGCATTGTCTGAATAGATACAGCCCTCCTAGTTGTTATAAGGAAGGTATTATGCAGCCCTGGTTCGTGTGAGCCAAGATTCGCAAGTAGTGGTCATCAGCTTCTTTTATTAACTGCTGTCAACCATTTTGAGAACAATCTTGAACCTTCTGTTTTGCACATATTGGTTTTATGCCCTATAAACCCCACTATACTGTTCACCAACCAAGTGAATAATTTTCCTCATGGTAAGCCTTGATGATGCATTCTGATTTTTTTTTTTTTTTTTTAATGAGACTATTGTCCCAGCAGATATCCTTCAGAAGCACCTAAAATACACCTGCTGCAAAAAAAATTTGAGTGGGTTGTGTGTATTTTTAACATTATACATGCAGTGGTGGTAATATTGCTGCCACACTTCACACTTTTTATGTGTTGCTATTAGTAATACTACTACTGCAAAATTGGAAAATTCAGCTGCACAAAAGCTGGCCGTGGTATCGATTTAGTTCTTGCCTTAGTGTGCTGTTGGTTTCTTTTTTTCTACCACTAGATATTCATTTTCTTTTGTTGGTAATTGGTGGTGCTTCCTAGAGACAATGTTTCATAAGCACATGCGCTCAACTAGTTCTGACATGACTTTTTGCAGATTTCATATGAGAGACTGTTTTTTGAATCATCTTCTTCTGCTGCTTTCCCCACACCTATGGGGTCGTGGGTGCAAATTGTTTCACACACATTGGTTTGGCCCTGTTTTACAGCCGGATGCCCTTCACGATGCTAATCCTGCGTGAAGGGATGTAATCCCTATTGCGTGTTTCTATGGTGGTTGGTAGTGTGTTGTCTGAATATGAAGAGAAGTGCATTGAGACAAACACAAACACCCAGTCCATGAGCCAAAAGAATTAAACAGATGCAATTAAAAGCCCTGACCCAGCTGGGAATTTAACCTAGGACCCTCTAAACTGAAGGCCTCAGTGCTGACCATTCAGCCAAGGATTCAGACACTGGTTATTTTAGAATATGTATGTGTGTAAAATTGTATAATTATATAGCAAAAACTGACAGACATGTGGTTATTTTCTTGAAAATCTAAAGCATGTCACCACAGAAGAGTGACATCATTTTAAATAGTCTAGGTGCATACTCTGTTAATTATTTCATACATACATACATACATACATACATACATACATACATACATACATACATACATACATACATACATACATACATACATACATACATGATAATGTTATGCCTTTCAGCGTTCAGTCTGCAAGCCTCTGTGAATTTACTAAACGTCGCCACAATCCTCGATTTTCAACTAGTGTTGTGGCTTCATTTAGTTCTATACCTCTTATCTTTAAATCGTTAGAAACCGAGTCTAACCATCGTCGTCTTGGTCTACCTCTGCTTCTCTTACCCTTCATAGCAGAGTCCATTCTTCTCCTAGGTAACCTATCCTCCTCCATTCGCCTCACATGACCCCACCACCGAAGCCGGTTTATGCGTACAGCTTCATCCATCGAGTTCATTCCTAAATTAGCCTTTATCTCCTCATTCCGAGAACCATCCTGCCATTGTTCCCACCTGTTTGTACCAGCAATCATTCTTGCTACTTTCATGTCTGTTACATCTAACTTATGAATAAGATATCCTGAGTCCACCCAGCTTTCGCTTCCATAAAGCAAAGTTGGTCTGAAAACAGACCGATGTAACGTTAGTTTCATCTGGGAGCTGACTTCCTTCTTACAGAATGCTGTTGATCGCAACTGCGAGCTCACTGCATTAGCTTTACGACACCTTGATTCAATCTCACTTACTATATTACCATCGTGGGAGAACACACAACCTAAATACTTGAAATTATCGACCTGTTCTAGCTTTGTATCACCAATCTGACATTCAATTCTGTTGAATTTCTTACCTACTGACATCAATTTAGTCTTCGAGAGGCTAATTTTCATACCATACTCATTCCAACTATTTTCAAGTTCCAAGATATTACACTGCAAGCTTTCGGCACAATCTGCCATTAAGACCAAGTCGTCAGCATAGGCCAGACTGCTTATTACATTTCCACCTAACTGAATCCCTCCCTGCCATTTTATACCTTTCAGCAGATGATCCATGTAAACTACGAACAGCAAAGGTGAAAGATTACAGCCTTGTCTAACCCCTGTAAGTACCCAGAACCAAGAACTCATTCTACCATCAATTCTCACTGAAGCCCAATTGTCAACATAAATGCCTTCGATTGCTTTTAATAATCTGCCTTTAATTCCATACTCCCCCAGTGTGGCGAACATCTTTTCCCTCGGTACCCTGTCGTATGCTTTCTCTAGATCTACGAAACATAAACACAACTGCCTATTCCTCTCGTAGCATTTTTCAATTACCTGGCGCATACTGAAAATCTGATCCTGACAGCCTCTCTGTGGTCTGAAACCACACTGGTTTTCATCCAACTTCCTCTCAACGACTGATCGCACCCTCCCTTCCAAGATGCCTGTGAATACTTTGCCTGGTATACTAATCAATGAGATACCTCGATAGTTGTTGCAATCCTTCCTGTTCCCTTGCTTATAGATAGGTGCAATTACTGCTTTTGTCCAATCTGAAGGTACCTTACCAACACTCCACGCTAATTTGACTACTCTATGAAGCCATTTCATCCCTGCCTTCCCACTATACTTCACCATTTCAGGTCTAATTTCACCTATTCCTGCTGCCTTATGACAATGGAGTTTATTTACTATCCTTTCCACTTCCTCAAGCATAATTTCACCAACATCATTTTCCTCCTCCCCATGAGCTTGACTGTTCACAACACCACAAGGATGATTTCCTTTTACATTGAGAAGAAATATTCCCTCCACCTCTCCAGTGATTCCCTGGGATCTATTATGAGTTCACCTGAATTACTCAAAACACTGTTCATTTCCTTTTTCCCTCCCTTCCTAAGGTTCTTTATTACTGTCCAGAAAGGTTTCCCTGCTGTTTGGCCTAGCCTTTCCAAGTTGTTACCAAAATCTTCCCATGACTTCTTTTTGGATTCAACAACTATTTGTTTCGCTCTGTTTCTTTCATCTACGTACAAATCCCTGTCTGCCTCGGCCCTTGTTTGGAGCCATTTCTGTTAAGCCTTCTTTTTTACATTTACAAGCAGCTCTCACTTCATCATTCCACCAAGATGTTCGCCTTTTCCCATCTTTACACACAGTTGTTCCTAGGCATTCCCTTGCTGTTTCTACTACAGCATCCCTGTATGCCACCCATTCACTTTCTATATCCTGAACCTGCTTACTGTCTACTGTTTGAAACTTCTCACTAATCATATCCATGTACTTCTGTCTAATTTCCTCATCCTGGAGATTTTCTACCCTTATTCGTTTGCAGACAGATTTCACTTTCTCTACCCTAGGCCTAGAGATACTTAGTTCACTACAGATCAGATAGTGGTCTGTATCATCGAAAAATCCGCGGAAAACTCGTACATTCCTAACAGATTTCCTGAATTGAGGTCTGTTAAGATATAGTCTATTATGGATCTGGTACCCCTAGCCTCCCATGTGTAGCGGTGAATCTAAGCACAGAAGTCCAGCAAATGCTTCCCATTCCTATTAGCTTCCATATCTTCCCCACATTTACCAATCACCATTTCGTATCCTTCAGTTCTATTCCCAATTCTCGCATTGAAATCGGCCATTAGCACTATTCTATCCTTGCTGTTGACCCTGACCACGATGTCACTCAATGCTTCATAAAACTTGTCCACTTCATCCTCATCTGCACCCTCACATGGTGAATACACGCACGCAATTCTAGTCCTAATTCCTGCAACTGACAAATCTACCCACATCATTCGCTCATTTACGTGCCTAACAGAAACTATGTTGCGTGCAATGGTATTCCTGATAAAGAGCCCTACCCCAGACTGTGCCCCTCCCTTTCTAACACCCGTCAAGTACACTTTATAATCTCCTATCTCTTCCTCGTTATCTCCCCTTACCTGAATATCACTTACTCCTAGCACATCCAAATGCATCCTCTTTGCTGACTCAGTCAGTTCTACTTTCTTTCTTTCTTCCATAAGCCCCATTAATATTGATAGCTCTCCATCGAATTCCATTTCGTTCGCCAAGTTGTTTCCAAGGAGTCGCTCGCCTGTCAAATGGGAGTGGGACTCCGATACTCCCATAGGTCCGAGGCTTGCTTAAAGTGTTCTGAGCTCGGTAAATTCATGAAGCAGGATGCTACCCTACTTGCACATAGTCCAAGTGAGGATCTCTCCTCTAACGGGTTATGGACCACCGGTGAATTGTATAGTCCTAGCCGCCTGAGCACAAGGAGGGCCACGACTCAGAATATATCCGAGATGCCCACTCCCATTCCATAGCAACTGGTATCCCGACTCTCAGGACCACTTACTAGGCCACTCAGCCGTTGCCCATGGTTCACGAACTAGGACGTGACTACAGTAATCCTCAAACATGAGCCATCTAATTATTTCATTGTCTTCTTTTTGTTTGTTAGAAGGTTGATGGTTGATTTTTTTGAAAAGTTCTAACAGTTACACAGTTATGTTTGGAAACAAGAAATACATTTGTCCATTTCATTTAGTGAACAGCTTTAGTTGTCTAAACACACTGAATATGTTAGCCTAGTGACATTGTTGCTAGCTTCTCACCAAAGTAGTTGAGGTTCAAATTGTCTGAATATGAGTTTTTCAAAATGGAAATGCCTATGTTTGATTTTCACATAAGTTTGTAGATCTTGTGGTATATGATCACAAGATTAACATAAGTTAGGAAATGAATAGTTGAAAAAATGTTTAATACAAGTATTCAGTTCATTTGTCTAAATACCATGCAAGCCTCAGTTGAGTTGCCAATTATTACCTGTTTCATGTCTGGGTGAGTGGATGATACAATAGATACCTGATCCATATAGCTCGTCCAGTGATAAGCGTACAGCATGATTACTTCTTATACATCAA
This sequence comes from Anabrus simplex, assembly GCF_040414725.1. Lineage (NCBI taxonomy): Eukaryota > Metazoa > Arthropoda > Insecta > Orthoptera > Tettigoniidae > Anabrus > Anabrus simplex. The sequence goes on along the minus strand of NC_090267.1, from coordinate 409,137,613 downwards.
TAATTGATCATTTTAGTGCGTGCTTCTCAATTAAGTGTTGAACAGCATATTTTCATGCTGCATTGCAGAAAGTGAACTGGAATACCATCATATGTTACAACATTTGTCTAGAGGCTGATGGAGAACATTTTCAACATTTACTGTAATGGGGTAAGTTTTATCGTTTTGTCGACCTGATTTACACTCATCGAAGTCAGTGGGTTTTCTATGGGCGTACAAGAATGGTGTGATGGTGACCCTGCTGTTGTTTACCAACATGCTGCATCCAGGAAGGATGCCAGCCCCGGTGCAACTTGCCCTGTATGAACACCAGTCACTGCTTTGAAAAGTTTGTCATCTTTCAGTGGTCACCTAAAATGAAAGGAATATTTGCATTGGGTGTACACATGTGTATATCCACAAAGACTTCCTTCGTTTCATTTCATTGAGACCAAATTGAAGTACAGTACTGATATTACTGTACACAAGAACCTCGTTTATCCGGCCCTCATTAATCTGGATCTCTGGTTTATCCGGATCGAAAATAATAAAAATATTTTTCCTTGTACAATATTTCTTTTACGGCGTTGACTCTTCTTAAATATCTTTTCCGCCAAGGATAGTTAAGGACAGGAACTGGAAGTAATTCGTCCACAGACTATCAAATGTACCATCCCGGCGTTCTCCTGGAATTGAGAAGGGAAACCATGGAAAACCATTCCCAGGACGGCCGAGGTGGGATTCAAACCCACGCTCTTCTGAATGCAACGCACTATTAATTCACTGATGGTGAATTTGAAAATGAAACCGGCACTCCATCAGAAGAAACAATGACTCATATAGAGGCCGCAATGCAGCTGGACAAACTGATAGCCTATTTAGAATCCTTGACTGAAACCACACTGGCAGAACTGTTGTTAGTGAAACATCTTCATGATTGTGCTGTGCGCAAACGCTATATAAATGTAAATTAGAAAAAACTTGCACATTATTTTAGTGCATAAAACAGAGTTGTAATTGTACAAAAAGTGTTCTTATATTTTTTTGTACAATTGAAAAAAGGTATTACTGTACAACTTATGTTAATAGATTATGTAACATGTATTGTATTTGTTACTTTAGTTTTTCCAGATTATCTGGATTTTCGATAATCTGGATCAGTTCTGGTCCCACTTAATCCAGATAAACGAGGTTCTTGTGTACTTCGGCTTACCCATTTTATTTTCTCTCATCATCATCATCATTGATTCTCCTCTCCAGTAGACTGGGTGTAGGATTGAACAAGCCTCCTCCATAAACTTCTATCGTGCCACCACTTCTTCTCCAGTAACTTCTCCTATTTTGGACTGCTCCTGGCCAGGTCCTTTTCTGTCTTCTGGTTCATCTAGCCATTTCTAGGTCTGCCTTGCAGTCTTCCCCTGGTAATATTTCTTTCAAAGTAAGCCTTGGGCACTCTTATTGATTCTATTCTCATAGCGTGGCCATATCATTTCAGTTGTGATTCTTCTAGAATATCAAGCACAATTTTTTATTTTTCCCCTTCTGACCTTCTGTTCATTCAATCTAAAGAACTTTGACTTTGTCCCCACTGGTCAGCATTGTAGCTTCCAATCTATAGGTCAGAATTGGTAACAAGTAAGTTATAGGTCTTGTGAAGTACCAATTTGCTTTTTGAGAAAAGCTTTTGTCTCGTACTAGTTTGGAAACAGACCTGTTGAAGGATACAGCTGCTTTCACCCTGCTACTAATTTCGTACAAAATTCTTGTTGTCAGCTGAATTAATCGTTGTTTTACCTCATCTGTCTCACCCCACAACATCATCTGTGAACACTAATTGCATTTACATTTTTTTTCTTTCTCCTGGACTGTCTGGATCATTTCATTCATAACGCTTATGAGGAGCTGTGACAACAAGCAAAGCATGTAGGTAACTAGCTAAAATGTAGAACATTCAGTATAATCTGTAATATTTTTTGTTGCTTACTTTGAACTTACAAATTTGGCATTTCATGTATATGTATCAGCATGTAAGATTATGCTTAATTATTTTTCTTTGACCTTGAGGTGCTATTCTCTTATGTTTTCATTTGGCTCTGCTATTGTGGCTGTATGATTTGTTATTTTGCTTTTTCTGTTGTAATCTAACCTCAGCCTTACTTTTTATTTGTTTACAGTCTTTAGTACCTTTTGCAGTGGTCTTGTTAAGAGAGAATCACAGTGATTTTCATCTCTTTATTCATTGAAGAGCAGACATGTTAAATGTCTTGACTGAAAATTACTGCTTTTGATGTTTGAAAAGGCATGATGGCCAAGTCTCATTATCACAGGCTTCTTACCAAGGTGACTGCAATTCAAAACCCCACCAATGTTTGTGGGCTTTTTGGAATGAAAAATCTTGTCTCTATGGTTCAAATTCTACATAAAACTGAGGTCCCATTCCTCTAATCATATCATGTAAACTACAAGCTTGCTTCTTTATTTGTTTTTGGAGTTATAATTTGACTTTCAGACTTGAGAATTATACGAAGGTCATTCATACTGAAATTAATGCGAACAACTTTTTACAAACCAAAATCCAACAGTATGATATAACCAAGTAACATCATCACAATCTACAGACTTACACAACATGTTGAGATATTGCAACATCATTAGCTTTAAAAAGCATTTAAGCTCTTTAGGCCTTTTCAATTGTGAAATTACCAGCGTTTCACCTGGGTCAGTTTTGGATTGCTACACCTTTCCAAGACGCTGGCAACTAGTGCACCGTTGAGACACCACTGCAAGCTTCAAGTAGGACAATGCAGTGACAGTGCACTAGGGGAAGCATGTGCCTCCCTTAGACCTTTATATAAAAAATTAAGTTCCCAGAAGGAAACCATAATTTAATTTCATCAATTGCAAATGTTAAAAACATTTAAGCTACTGCTGCACTGTACCAGCGTTTCACCCCAGTATAACAGTGGGCTACTGCTACACAGGGGCCAAGTGCTGGTAATTTCACATTTTTTAAATTCTACATTTTAAAATGGTAATAACCGTTAATTTTCCTCAGTTTTTCTATCTCATTGGTGCTGTCTATCTTCATGATATATATTTGGTTTGTTTTGCTATGAACATAAGGCTATATAATAGACATACTGTGTTTTCAGATGCATGTATAGCAAACCAGACTTTTTGCCTCTTATTTATTGAATTACTGAATAACCCCATGGCTGTTGTAAATGTAAAAGGTTTTTATCAAAGAGGTCATTTTTTCAAATCTATTGCTATCTAAGAAATTGTTTAACTGTGTTTATGAAAAGGCTATTAAATACCAGTGAGGGTACCAAGAAATAAATAGAGCATAACTCAGAGTGTATTTATCATAACGCATTCCTGGAATAAAGCAAACTTTCTGTAATACTTATAAATGTATGACTTTTAGAACAGTATGCTCTCTTCCCTCTTCTAAATCTTAAAATATTAGATAACTAAGTATTTAATATGGGGTTCAGTGCCAAAATTCAAAGCAGTTTAAATCTGCTGGAAGTGTTTGTTACATCATTACAATCAGATTAGTTGATCCTTAACTAGATTCTTACATTTGGAGGTACATACAGTAGTTGGTTTCACCTCATTTCTCTTAATTTACAGTGTAATTTAGTATTTATTTACCTTTTTATTTTCCTATATAGTATATAGGTTAAATTTCATATGCATGTTGGCAGAAAATTGCTTTCATATTGCAGTATATATATCTATAAAAAGATAAAATTAATATTGCTAAATGAAAATACAGTATTATTTTGAGCCACACGTATCTTGGGCCTAATGCAGCATATGAAGCAGCCAACTCGCATCTTCTTTGTAGTCTTAGCTATGCGAAGCTACCACACACCTGAGAATTTGTTGCAGGCATCTAGCAAAGTCACAGTGAGTCGGAAAGTGAAAGAGCTGCGTGACGGGAACTATCTTCCTTAGCGAAAATGTGAGCAGTGGCGGTGAGTAAACTTTGGACAGAAGGTAATGGGCCGTTGAATTACAAAGAAAATGGTGGTCAAGAAGGAATTTTATTTTTCTTTAGGATGTGTTATTTCTGATATATTCATTTTAATTTGATTTATTTTAATTTTAATTAAATTAAGTTGAATTTGAGGCACCTGTCCAGTTTCTTTGTATTTCTTTCAAGGCCAATTACAGGACATATGGTGCATGGGAAAGGGATTTTTTGATTTATATTTTACTACTAATGTTAGTCTAAATGTAGTTTTCATTTAATAAATCCATTCTTTTTATTTTAAGCAGTCATGCAGTTTTGAGTTTATGATGAATGTATGGTATTTGAGAAAATGGTGACCAAGTGCTATCGGTAATTAACTCTAAGGTATTGTTGAATTGAAACAGTGTTTATCAAACAGGGTGAGTAGATCTTAAATGTATGCCTTTTAGTTAACAAGAAGTATGTTCAGGAACTGACCACATTTCTCTACGAATGAAAATGAAAATCCACAGCCTGTTTCCAGTCATCCGACCGGGTCAGGAATGGAATTGATGAAGCCCCCATCTAGCAGCGAGGATATTTCTCTATGAATAAAAATATGAATTATATAATACTGTATGTCTTTGATCAATTTACCATGGTTTGTTTTATTTGTATAGTATGGATATCCATATTTTAAAAAATATTAACCAACAACTGCAAAATATGCTTCCTTATTAAATATGGTCTCTTGGATGGATACAAAATGAACGTCATACTTACAAATATTTTTATTGACATGGTATAGGCTTTTGGGCTTATGCCATGCCACGAAAATAAGGTGAAATTCGTTACGTTTCACAGAGAACTATGCTCTGCGTCATCAGAAGAAAATCTCGACTGTCCTCGAGAAAGGCTTCTAAAACAATGAGCTTTGAATTTAGACGTCATTCAATAGAAGTGGAAATGGTACGTTCATTTGTCACCAGATGGCTCCTCAAACACGGAACAGCGCTACCGTTTGAAGCGGAAGCTGACGGAACCATCAGAATCAGTCTGAGAGGGTCACATAATAGGTGTATGCACAAATGAAGGTATGACATTGACACGAGTCTGGAATTAAACATCTGGCGATGAGGAACGCATGAATTTGGAAAACAACGAAACAAAATAACAATAGTGAAGGGACAGGGAAGGGAACTACCTACGTAAATCCTTAATGGCTGGCAACCAGGTATTACTTAATTGATAGCCAGTGTCCCTGTTGAAATTGTTAGGATTTCCATGCATTTCCACAGCTTCCCATATAATCCTGGACCTGTAGCATCTTGTTTGAGTAAGAGCTCGAGCATCTTGGAACATGACATCATGACCCGACGATAGAGCATGCTCAGCTATTGCTGATTTGTCTGGCTGGTTGGGACGAATATTATGTTCATGTTCTTTGATACGAGTATCAACGGCATGTTTGGCCAATGTATACCTTACCACAAGTACAGGGAATTTCGTATACCCCAGGATGTAAAAGTGGGGACAATGTGTCCTTGTTTTTACCCAGACTGTGAGCAATTTTAGTGACGGTGCCAAACACTGTTTTTATATCGTATGTTTGTTGTGCAAATCTGAATAGTTCAAAGAAATCCTATCTTCTCTGCTGCTTTTCCCACATGCTGATGAGGTCACAGGTGCATTATTAGATATTTTTGGTTCCATGTCAGCAAGAGTTGGAGGATGAATGAAGGGGAAAGCAGGTTACACTTGCCTGCTGGAGTCATCGTTGCTAAGACCATAAGGAGTTGGGAAAAAAGTCAATCCAGTTATTTTTTAGCCACACCTTGTAAGATGATCTTGGTCTTTCTCTACTCTTTTTTCCTTTGTGTTGATCTTTAGTATGGTCAGTAAGATCCCTCCATGCTTCATGTATATGTCCTATTAGGCCGCACCTTTGTTGGACTGTGTTTTTATACCGGCTCTGTTCTTCTTGAATTTGCATCAGGACTTGTTCATTTGTCATCTGTTTTGTCCAGCTAAATTTGATTATTCGCCTATAGCACCAGATTACATAAAATAAATAAATAAATAAATACTTAATTATGAATCTATAGCACCAGAGGTCGAAAGCTTCAGTCCTGCATTTTTCATATTTTCTCACTGTCCAAGTCTCACATCCGTACAAAGCTATGCTCAACATGTATGTTTTAAGGATTTCTTTCCTGACCCTAATGCACAAGCTTTTGCATGTTTGGATACTTTAACTTTTGAAGAATGCTTTTCTGGCCTGCATGTTTAGACTATTGGTATCAGCCTTACTTCTTCCATCAGAAGTAAATTTAGTGCGTAGATAACAAAAGTTGTTCACCTCTTTAAGATCATGGTTTTTAATGTTAAATCTATTGCCAGTATCTCTTTTTTGTGAAAGACCATTAGCTTAGTTTTACTGGCATTAATTTTCACAAAGTAATTGTCGAATATGACTTCCATATTCGACAGAACTAACTTGAGGTCATTTTCATTTTCTGTTGTTATTGCTATATCATCAGCATACCTCATCATATGAAATTTTTCACCTCGGGTCTTAACTCCTACACTGACTTATTTTTGAAGTTCATTCAGTGCTGCTTGTACGTGTGCACAGAATATCACTGGAGACATCAAACAACCCTAATACCTTTCCTGATAGTCAGTTCATCTGGCATTACCTATCCTTCCTCTACGCCCGATGGAAACCACAATAGTAATAAGTTCCTCCTCTGCCCGCTTTGCTGCTGGACCAAACATGTGATGGCTTCCAGTGTCATTTCCTCCACAAGGGAACCATCACCCCATCTAAAACCACCCGAAACCGTTGGCCCCTTTAGGGAGTCGAGTTATTTATTGCCGCTTGATACTCTGTGTTGAGTCACTGGGTGTTTGGTCTTACTCAATTACTTTAATGGGATACCCAGCCTAATATACGGGTATATAGCATACCTATGGCATATGCGGACAAGACCAGGCCAGTTACAAAGGAGGAATGAAAGTAGAAAACAGGGAGCAGGAATTAAATTTCTGCGAAGTATGCTAGAGAATTTCTTTCAGAACTTTCATTACCGTATGTTTTTAGCTGTGTGTGCTGGGCGTTGTCATGGAATTTTCTCTTCTGTATCCCCTTAAGTAATAAATAGATCATTGTTCACAATGATTTCTACACAAATTACATTTTCCTCCATGACTGCTGTTGTTGGACTTCCTATTTGTGCGTAATTTTTCATAGCTATTCTAGTCATAACTCTGCCAACTAGGCATAAACTGTAATGTGTAAATAAACACTGTTTGGATAGGCTGTCTGTAATTACTTCTTCAGACATTCCTGTTGATTGAATCCACTCTTTAAATAAATAATCAGAATGCAATAATGTTCTTTAGTCCCTTCAATGCTAGAATTATTGCTCATTACGGTACTATAAACAGGAGGCTTGTATTTCTCACAGTTTCTTTAAATTTAGAAAATGAAATTAACACCCTCAAACTATTATATACAATAAATACTTCATTGCTAGTTATATGTTGACTGCATTGCAGATAAGCAGTAATTTCAGTGCCGTTTGTTTTGCTGCATGGCGTAAAAGAAAGGAAAGAGGGAGAAATTAGTTTATATGTAATCAGCTTAAGAAGACTATGAATAGTACCAACATAAATGCTAACACCTGGACAACAACTGCACAAAACCGTGTTCTTTGGCGCAAAGCTACTGCAGAAGGTGTCTCACTGTTTGAGCAAGCATGTTGCAGACGAGAAATTGAAACCCATGAAAAGCAGAAACTACGTCAGATCAAACTGCATCCTCCACCCACCTTTAGATATGACCTGTGTGGCCACATGTTTCATGCGAAGATTGGATTGATCAGTCATCAGCGACACCTCCACAGAGCCAACAGACTTTAAGATGAATCACAGGAGAAAAAAATATTCTCGGAAACAAGTAGTGGTTGACGACGTTTGGTTCAATTCAAATGTTTATTTTATTAAAATGAACTGAATTAATATTACAAGAATGAGGTCAAAATTGCATGGAAACATGTCCGGTGAGTATGGCAGGTATTGCAGTACTTCCCACCTCCAGTGCTGAAGTTGCCTCTGTACAGTCCCTGCTACATACAGTCTGGCATTGTCATGGAGAAGGATGACATTTTAGAGAAGATCCAGGCATATGTCCTTAATGGCATGAGGTAACTGTCTGCAGGAAGGTTCTGCAGTACGTTGCTGTCACCATTGTGTCATGTAGAATAAAGTGACATGTAATCACACCTCTAAGGTTGTAAACTACAGTGACCATCAACTTCACGTGGAAGGGTTTTGAGGTGATCCTGCTTGTCGCCATTCTGCAGACTGTTGTTTGAGCTCTGGTTCATATGCTCTGGTGCAAAATTCATCCATGGTTACTTTTCTCTCCAGCATTGACTCGCCTTCCTGCTGGTAGCCTATCAAGTGTTTAGAGCATATGGCATACCGTGTTTACTTTTGCATATCATTGAGTGGACATGACAATCACCTTTTGCAATTTTATGCAGTTGAAGATCTTCCCATAAAGTTTTGTGGATGGTTCATTTTTCGATACCTGTTTCGGCTTGTAACTCAAGTAGTGTCCATCTTCTGTCCACTTCCATGCGCTGGGTAATTACTGCACGTAACACATCAGTCTGGACACTAACAGGTCTTCCGGACTGTTGCATGTCGCTGCTTGTTTTATTTCCATGCTGAAAAGCTGCTGTCCATCTTGCAGTGGTATGGGCATTATTCCCCATGGCTACTATGACATTCTTTGACTTTGCGACCCAGGTGAATGGCCAATTTGATGTACATATGCTGTTCTTGCCTTGTCACATCCATTCTGCACTGAGCCTGACTCGCTACTGCAATCCCATTGCCCTGTGCGTGGTACCTGTCCAGTGCACTGCTATCTCATGTTATGTCAATGTACTATGACTGTCATGCTTTCCAGAACATTTGACCGTTGTATGGTAGCAATGTGCAAATGTGTGGGGAAAAAATAGTTGCTATCCATGACTTATGCTGCTACTCTCGTGTAAGCAAATACGCCCATCTCAAGAACTATAGGCAGGGTAGTGAATAATAAAACTTAAGTCTTACATTAAATAATTGTAAAAGTATTCATAATCTGAGGCCTGAGCTACTGTGTGCAGGCATTATAATTCATCTCTATTTAGGGTGCCTATGGGTCAGTTTTGACATTCCATGACCGAGAAACCAGAACTCAAACAACTCCTCTTAAGCTTTGTACAATATTGAAGATAACGGCTCATACAAAATACTACTAAAACATTGTTTTGTCAGCTTGAGATATTTTTACATTTTTTATATTTAGAATACATGTTTTATGACAGTCTTGGAGTTGAAGTACCCACAGTCTCTTGAATATCTACTACATTCTTTGTCTGGGTTGGACAGTGTCATTGTTCTGTGTACATTATATGAAGGATTTATATCCAGTCCTAACCTACATTACTGCACTTAATATTCAGTTATGACTGTTTATGTGAATTCAGGACTAATATATCTTTCACTAAAATGTCATTTGAAGTCATCTGAACTAGAAAAATAAAATTACTTGTAATTTTGACTGTAAATATTTTCAAGATTGTTAAAAAAATTTACTAATTAATAACTCTTAACAGAGCCTCCGTGGCTCAGGCGGCAGCGTGCCGGGCTCTCACAGCTGGGTACCATGATTCAAATCCTGGTCACTCCATGTGAGATTTGTACTGGACAAAGCGGAGGCGGAACAGGTTTTTCTCCGGGTGCTCTGGTTTTCCGTGTCATATTTCATTCCAACACCACTCTCCAATATCATTTCATTTCATCTGTCATTCATTAATCATTGCCCCAGAGGAGTGTGACAGGCTTTGGCAGCCAGCACAATTCCTATCCTCGCTGCTAGATGGGGGCTTCATTCATTCCATTCCTGACCCTGTCCAATGACTGGGAACAGGCTGTGGATTTTCATTTTCATTAACTCTTAACAAAGGCAGACATCCCTCAAAGGATTTCTGCCTCTTGCATCCAAGTTTTTCTGAGTTTCTGAGCTATTGTGAGATTTTCTCTATAAACTTCAGCTACTTGACATTGTTCTTTATTCAGAGTTTTAATATTTAACATTAACAGTATCCTGAACATGCTTCTTCTTCTTCTCCTTCTCCTCCTCAGTTGTATTTTGAAGTGAATATGAATAGATAAAACTGGGTATTCTTCCTAACCTCTTTAAATCCTAAACTTATTCTTGTTGGTTTAAATTTAATGTTAACCCTTTAAAATTAATAACAATCTTCAGTAAACATCTGATACCAGTGAGAGGAGCCTTTACTTTTCAGCAACATAAATGAAAGTAATTTTATATCACAGATTATTTAATATTTTCCAGTAATTAGTTTTAATCAATAATTTCTACAGTTGAATTATTGGTCTAGAAGAGTTTTCAAATTCTTTCACTCTGCATGTGTTTATGCTCTTTTCTGTAGAGTTTTATTCCTCTTATTTATGTAACAATATTTGAATTAAAATCTTTATGGTAATTCCTGGGAACTTGCTGGGTTAGAGGTGAGTTGGATGCTCATAGAATGGTTCAGTACTATTTTTTGAGATACCAGGCCACCACTTGGTAGTTGAGGTTAAATGGCTAGTATGAATGAAAGTGAAGAACTGTTGGAATTTTTAAGGTACATAAAAACTGGGGTATCTATAGAAACTGCTGTCATTTCTTTGATTTATCTGATATAAGCAGAATAGTAATTTGCTGATTCAGGGAAAAACTCTAGAAATTACACTATGAATAAGTTGTATATTAGCTTTTTAAGTTTATGCAAAAAATTATTTGTTAGATTTATAATTTGATTATTCTTAGTGTTATGTGTTGAATTTGTGTCAAATAATGTAGCTCAAAGTGATGACAACAAGCCGCTAACGGTCTCACATTAATTTTGTGTTTCACATAAACGTTTAATCTTCTTCGTTTTGCCTCATGACTGAGGCATCGTGACTATCATAATATTCAGCCATCTAGCCAATGAACCATACACCGCCATTCTTCCCTATCTAAAGCTTTCAATGTGGTTGCTCTGAGAGAACTCTGTAAGGGGCCGTTCACCATATCAGTCCATCACGTTGGTACTCGTCCTCGTCTGGTTCCCTGGACTTTGCCCTCAACAATCAGCTTTTGAAGACTACCATCTCGGCGCATTATATGTCCAAAGTAGCATACGATCCGCTGAGAGACCTTACACGATAGACAAACTTTTGTCTGAAATTGTTGCAGGATTGATGTGTTCATGCAATGAGCTGTCCAAGGAATCCTTAACATTTTCCTCCAGCGCCACATTTCAAAGCTTTCTATCCGTTCACGATCACGTTTGAGGATGGTCCACGTCTCTGCGCCATACAAGAAGACTGAGAAGACTAGAGATTCAACGAGCTTCTTTTTTGTATTGATGGTGGTTTTATTATCTTTCCAGATCTTCTGCTACCTTTGCTATTTCAATTCTTTGCTTTATTTCATTTTTGGAACCACCAGCATTGGATAGTAAGGAGCCTAGATATACATACTGATGTACAACTTCATACCCTCCAATTAGGGTAATGGAGTAGGCCATACACCCAGTTGTCTCAATGCCCAGTGTCAGGTGGCAATAAATAACCTGACCCCACTGAAAGGGCCAACGACCACCAGTGGATGAGTTCCCTTTGGAGAGGTGATGGTCTCCTCAGCATAGGAAATGACACTGAAACCCATCAAACAGTGTCTGTTTCCACGTTAGGGATCCTGCAAGAGGCACCATGTTAGGAGCAGCCTGATCATATGGAAAATAAATATATTTTATTGCTATGATGGGACTGAATGAGACTAAGTGGAAAGGAAAAAAGACAGAAAGAATTGAAGAAAGGATGTAGATTATACTGGAGTGGAGTTGTGAAGGCAACAAATGGTGTGGTGTTGTTCTGAGAGAAGGCCTAGTACAATAGTGAAACAAATTGACCCAGTTAGTGACAGAATACTTAAAATGATACTTGGATTTAAGAGTGAAGCAAAGGATTTCAAACAGTTACATGCACCTCAGACAGGTTGTGTAGTAGATTATCTAGAAGAGTTTTTGGAAGAACTAAAGAGGTTGACAAAAGATAAGGAAGTGGTAATAATTGAGGACATGAATGCCCATGAAGAAACAGACAAACTAAATAGGGAATAATTGTTTCCTTTGTTTATAGAAAGAGATATGTGGAAGTGGATTTTCTAAATGACTTTTGTATGAGAAATGGTCTAATTATGGGAAATACATGATTCAGAAAGAAGAAAAGTGAAAAAAAAAAACAAGGTGTGGACAGGGAGATTGAAAGACTAAAACAATGAATTTGAAGATCATAAAATTGTAGTATCTAAACTAATACTTGGTGAAAAAGTAAAGTTAAGAGAGACAAGAATGAGAAAAAGATATTAAAGGAGAAGGAAAGGAGAGGAAAATGTTTTAATCTGAAAAAAATATTGATTTCCAAAGGAGAGTTAAGCAGTATGGAAAAGGAATGGACACATTTTGAACATGAGTTTTTGAAATGTGAAGCAGACAATTGTTGTAGAGTATCAGGCAAAAGGAGGGAAAAGAAGACACCCTGGTCAGACTACAGGGATGCAATAAATGAGAAGCAAATGGCTTGGAGGAAGTGGAAAGGAAACAGAAATGTAGGCAAAGAACCCAAGAGAGTTACCGTAGCTGAAAGGTTCTGTAGGGAAAAAAAAGATGCTGGGAAAATTTCACAGATACTTTGCTAGAAGATGTTAAAGGAAGTAAAACAGTGTTTTATGGTTGGTAAAGAAGAGGTTAAAAATTAGAGAGGATAGAATGTTTGTAAAGACAGAAGCAGGACAGATTTTGACATGAAAAGAGGATATACTCATATTTTTCAAAATTATTGAATAGAACTAGCTGCTGAAAAGGAGTATGAAGAAAGAATAGTTGAAGAAGAACAAGGGAAAAACATATCCAAGCTAGGAAACGAAAATGAAGTGTGGCAAAGCACCTGGAGTAGATCAGATTACTACACAGATGATAAGGCAGCAGGCCCAGTAGGAGTAGAGTGGTTGTGTAGAGTACTTAGGGAGAAATGGAAGAAAAAAGGTCCCAGGAGATTGAGGTAAGGGTGTAATAATCGCGTTATTCAAGAAAGGTGATAAGAAGGGATGTAACATCTACAGAGAAATCACTTGTATTTCATATTCTCTCAAGATATTTGAGATGATATTGGAAGGAAGATTGAGGATAAAATTAGAAAAGAAAATGGAAATATGGCTTTAGGAAAGAAAGATCAACATTTGACCCAATCTTCACACTAAGGAAAGATGGAAGTTGTGGAAAGATTTGTTGATGACGTTCATGGACATTGGGAAGGCATATATGAAGATTGGAACTTAAATAGTGGCAACTATTTATTTACAACAGATACAAAAGAGTTACATGTTAGCAACCTTGACTGTCCTTCAGTGTAGTCACCAGCGTTGTATATAACCCGTTGCCAGCTATGTGGAGGTCGTAGTATACCTTTAGCAGAGCCTGTTCTGTTGATGGTGCGAATGGAGCGGTCTACTGCCTGTCGAATCTCTGCAACAGTTCTGAAATGAATGCCACGAAGTGGTTCCTTCATCTTCAGAATCAAATTGAAGTCACAAGGAATTAAGTCCTGGGAGTATGGTGGATGGTACAGTACTTCCCAGTCCCATAGACAGAACAAATCAGCCACAGCTTGCGCTGTATGTGCCCGAGCATTGTCGTGTAAAATGATTGGTGGATTCTGCAGAAAGAGTTGCTGCTGCTTTCTCAGAGCTGGTCGCAGGTGGTGCTCCAAAAATGAACAGTAATACTGTGCATTGATGGTCTGCTGTGGAGGAATGTAATGCATTAGGATAACACCATCACAGTCGTTCATAGTGATCCATAATGACGCCATTTGTTCGATTGGCGTTTCAGTTTTGGCTTGTACGATTTGGTCCATGTGTCATCCAGGGTTATGATATGGCGTAAGAAAGTCTCTCCTTCGCGCTCATAGTGCTCCAAGTGCGTGTTAGCAGTGTAGTAACGCAACCATTTGTGCATTTCCGTCAAATCATGTGTAACCCACCGTGATGCAATTTTTTGCATGCCCAGGCGTTCCTTCAGGATGTGAAGCACAGTCGTATGCTCTAATCCAGTTTCTTGGGTGAGCTCATGAATCGTCTGGTTTCTATTACTGTCCAGTAACGCTCGTAGGACGACCTGCCTGATGAATGTCCGCCACAGTTTGCCAACCATCGTTGAAGGCTTTTACCCAATGTGCCACTGTTCTGTAAGGCAATGCAGATTCCCCACAAGCCTCTTGAAGACCTTGATGACACTGTCATGCTGTATGACCTTGGGCACATTTAATCTTGATCCAACTCTGTTGTTCCTGTTTGGAAAACATAGTGGCGTTACGTTAGACCGCTAGCTCACAAGTGACTTTGTTTCTCTCGCTTGTGCGCACGCAGGTGATGTGGGAAGGGCGAGTCCATTTGCTCTGAGGTAAGGTAGGTATGTAACTAGCGTGTGCTATCAGCGACAATATTAGATTCCATTGCAGAGCATCTCCACAGCAGTGTTGCCACTATTTAAGTTCCAACTCTCATAACAGTGAACCAAGGCAGCTGGTTTGGAGTGTACAGAGGAGAAATCAAGTAGACAGAACAGAAGTTCAAATGATAAAAGCTTTGTAAAAACAAACAAAATTTTTTAAAATGTAAATTTCTCTGCGACACAGAAAAGCATAGAATCATGGCTATGTTTTTGGACTTAGGAAATGAGAGAGTGAGTACAGATTCTTTAGTTGTTGCCTAGTATTCTCTACAGATCAGATTACTTCACAGACGATAAGGCAGCAGGCCTAGTGGGAGTAGAGTGGTTGTGTACACTATTTAGGGAGGTATAGAAGGAAAAAAGGTCCCAGAAGATCCTCCAACCACCCACATTGATAATTAAAAAGAAATTTGTAGCATCATGATCTATATCCAACAATATGTCAGCTGAATCTCCTAAGCCATGTCACAAAACAGCCCCACCCTTCAAGATTTACATCCAACAAAATGGTCACTGATTTAGCACACAGTTTTATGAAAATACATTTAAAACACTGTGCCATTTGTACCTGCTGTTCATAGAAGGCAGAATTCTGGCACACGGTAATAATGTGAGGAAGAAGACGACGAAGACTTAGTATAGATGGATGATGAACACTCGTTGCCTGGTTACCTGGTTTTCTGTCTACGCTAAATTGATGACACTAGTTCCAGATAGACCTCATTCCAAAAACATACCCATGTTAAAATATGTTGTATTGTAAAATCCAAGATAGGAGAAAGAAAATGGTTTAATGTGGAAACAGGACTGCAAGAGAGGAATGTACTGTTTGTTCCCCATACTCATCATCACGTTCATGGATGAAATCCACAACAGTGTCAAACAGGACGGGAAGAAAAACAGCAAAGGCCCTACTGTTTGCAGATGACATATTGATGTGGGAAGAAAATGAAATGGAAGTACAAGAACAAGTTAATGGGTGAAATTAGGTGATAGAAGAGTTTGGAATGAGAATAGGCATGGAGAAGAGTAAACAAGTAATGGTGACAAGAGGTAGGACAGGGTAAGATTGAAGTAAATGGAAAACCAATAGAAGTTGTGAAAAGTTTCAAATGCTTGGAAAGTGTAATCGCTGAAGATGGGAAGATAACTGAGGAGATTGGAAAGAGAATACAGCAAGCATATGGCTTTTAGCAGACTGTGAGGGATATATTATGGAACCAAGACGTTCCAAGGAAATGCAAAGAAGTTTTGGTTTCAACCTGTATATTGATAGCAGCAAGTACATGGACAGTAACAAAACAAGATGAGAGTAGAGTTCTCTCAGCAGAGATGAAATTCCTCAGAGTTATCGTAAGGAAGACAAGCAAAGATAGAATCAGAAATATAGAAATTAGGAGGAGGAGAATTGGAATTTCAAAACTGCTGGACGGGATAGAAACAAGCGAGCTGAAATGTTACAGATACATGATGTGAATGGGAGAAGAAAGTATTTACAGAGAAACCAACAAGAAAAAACCACAACGAAAGAGCTGGATGGATACAGTAGAGGAGAGTATATAGAAGAGAGGAGGAAAGATAGAAGAAATATTGGAAGCAGGAAAAGAGTGGTGGAGAGGCAGGCAAGGATGGAGATCTGGCTTAACTCAGAAGAATACTAGAAACAGAAGAAGAAGAAGACGATAATAGTTTTGATCAACTTTGAGTTTGGCCTCGAATATTTGATGAATTTTGTACTTCAGCGTTTTTAGCAGATCAGTTTTTAGAGGCATATACTTTTGAGAAGTTTTTTAAACAATATGGAGACACTTTGTAAATCTTAACCATGAATACTAAATGAATTTTTCATTATATTTTTGCTTGGACATAAATATAAGTATGAACTACTTGTGTTCATTTGAGAGTTTTTTTGTGTGTGCAGGAGATGAGCTTACATTTATCCTATTCATGTATTTGTTTATTTTCTTATGTATTCATAGCTGCTTCAAAATTAATTTTCTTCTTGTAGCTACAAAAGTTTGATATTGAAATTTGGAAACTACCTTTGTCTGTAATTTGTAATAGCATTTATGTATTCCATGTTTGCTTAGGACCAGTTAAAAGAGGCCACACCTGTTAGTGGTGGAATGGGTATGACCTTACTGCAGAAGATGGGTTGGCGGCCTGGTGAAGGCCTTGGTAAAAATAAGGAAGGCACTTTAGAACCTCTCCAACTGGAAGTTAAAATGGATAAGAAGGGTATGTATAAATACACTAGTACAGGCTTTTATTATACAAAGGTGGATCAGATTTAAACTAGACTTCGTGTTCAGAGTGTGTAATGTTGAAGAGAGTTGGCAGGGACTTCTATGAGGTATGGGTGGGGATGTCAGGAGTGGGGATAGCGGGCAGTTGGCCTTCACAGACCCATACGTTAATACTGCTCTTAATGTTTGAGAAGCAGGTTCATGGTAGGACTACGCAACACATCATCATCAAATTTCTCACTAATAAAAGCGTAAAACCAGTGGAAATTTTTAGGAGATTGATAACACAGTTCGGTTATCAAACACTTTCAAGGCCTCGTGTGTTTCCTCAACATAAGGAGCTTAATGAAGGTCATGAATAGGTTGAAAATGTCAGCCATGATCATCGTCCATGTACAAGCATTAGGAAAAACAACATTAATACCATTCGTGATCTCATTGAAGGCAACTAACATATCACAGTTTCTGAAATTGCTTCTCAGGTCAGATTAAGTTATGAAAGCTGTTGAGCGATCATGACAAAGAAACTAGGCTACTGTAAATTGTGCTCCTGGTAGGCCCGTAACATTTGACTGAAGAACACAAGTTGAAATGTCTGCAGGTTAGTGAATGGCACTCAACAAGGTTTGGATATGAAGGGGATGCATTTTTTAATCACATCTTCACCTGTGATGAAACTTGGATACACCACTACTTGCCCACATCAAAACAAGCCAGTAAGGAGTGGCGATGAAGAACCTCCAGTGAAAACTAAGACTTGACTGTCAGCTGACAAAGTTCTTGTGAATGTGTTTCCTGACTGGTATCCATTTTGGATATGGAATTCTTGCACAGGCATCACACCATCAATGCAACATATTACTGTGACTTTTTGAGTGAGTTTAGACTGCTTATAGCTCCAGACAATGCAGCCAATTAATGCAAGAAGTTATTCTCCTTCACGACAGTGTCTGCCCTCATACTATAGCTCTCACTCACCAGAAATTGGAAGAAATTAGATGGACACCACTCGATCACCCTCCTTACAGCTCAGACATATTGCCCTACCAATTTTAATCTCTTTGGACCACAGAAAGCACTAGGAGACAAACAATTTGAGGATGATGCCGGTCATGGAAGATTTCATGCACAGTTAGGTTGTGTAATGACTGCACTCTTTTTCACATTGAGAGCATCAAGAAGCTGCCAATATGCTGGGCTAAACGCATTTCTAAAGCAGGTGATTAGAAAAGTGATGTATCCTTGGTTAAGTTGTAACAGCAAATAAAAATGTTTAAAGAATAATTCTCATTTAACTTTTTTTTTTTTTTTACAATCTGCTGTACGTTGCGCCGACACAGGTAGATATTAAAGTGACGATGAGATAGGAAAGGGCTAGAAGTGGGAAGGAAGCAAACGTGACCTTAATTAAGGTACAGCTCCAGCATTTGCCTGGTGTGAAAATGGGAATCCACGGAAAACCATCTTCAGGGCTGCTGACAGTGGGGTTTCGAACCCACTATCTCCCGAATGCAAGCTGATAGCTACATGACCCAAACCGCACAGCCAGTTGCTTGGTCAATTTTAAATTTGATCCACCTTCGTAAATATGAGGGGGCTGCCTGGCCGAGGCAGTAAAGGCATGCTCGGTTCACTCGGAAGGACGTGGCTTCGATTCCCAATGACAAAGTCAAAAAATTTAAGAAACAAGATTTTTACTTCCGGAGGTGCACATGGCGCTGAGGTTCACTCAGCCTACACTAAAAATGAATGCCAGGTTAATTCCTGAGGGCAAAGGCCAAGGGACCAAGTGCCGAGGTTACGGGTAGTAGAAGCCTTTACATTCCACCCCTCCCAGAGCCTTCATGGCCTGTATGCTTTGCTTTTTCTGTAATATAAAATATGAGAAAATACTATAATTAAATCTGTCAGATTCAAAGATTCCATTCTCTTTTCTTGTGATTGTCCTGTTTTCTGTATCTTCTGTCATTTGTTTACAACTTTTTTGCTCTCTCTCTCTCTCACTCAACTTCACAATCAAAATTGAAGATTTCTCAAGAATAAGTGTCTCAGTGAGTGTGCTTCATGAAGCCATGCTTCATGATGTAGGTAATAATAATTTCGTTTGGCTATTTCTAGCCGGGTGCAGCCCTTGCAAGGCAGACCCTCCGATGAGGGTGGGCGGCATCTGCCATGGATAGGTAACTGCGTGTTATTGTGGTGGAGGATAGTGTTATGTGTGGTATGTGAGTTGCAGGAATGTTGGGGACAGCACAAACACCCAGCCCCCGAGCCATTGGAATTAACCAATGAAGGTTAAAATCCCCGACCTGGCCGGGATTCGAACCCGGAACCCTCTGAACCGAAGGCCAGTCCGCTGACCGTTCAGCCAACGAGTCGGACATGATGTAGGTGGGAAGCAGAAACAAGCTCACTGGAGGCTGAGATCAAAATGATGTGGTATTGATGAGAAGAAGACTACAGTGTTTGAAAATATGGACTTTATCATTATTCTTTTGTGTTTTCATGTGTGATATCGATTCTTCTTTCTGTTATTCTGTCTTACCATACTGGTAGCATTGGTGGTGATACTGTTTTAAGAAGAAGTACAAACTGATCAGATGTAAATATGGAAGAGATCCGACTATTAGAAAATTGAAAACATCAGCGAAAAAAAGGAAAGGGCCTCAAAGAATGTGAAAATGAATTACACCCTAGGCCTCACAAATTTAATACTGTTAGGGTCAGAAGAGAACAAGAATTCAACAAGGGAGGTCATGTAAGAAATGTGAGGAGCCTGGCACAAATAAGAGGAAACAATGCCAGACTTGACCAGGGGTCCCATGGTTGCCAACTCACTCTCCCTGTGTGAGAGCCCTTAGGTGCTTAGGGGCTCCCCTTTCAGTCACCTCTTACAACAGGCAGGGGATACATGGAGGAAAGGAGAACGCCAAGACAGTATTTGAAATTAAAACATAGGGTATGAGACCCAGAAGAAGCTTGTTGGAGCGGCTTAAGTACCTTGACTATTACAAGGGAATATTAATCTCAACAAATCTGACCAATTCGGTGTACTTGAAGTACCCCAAAACGATATGTGATGAAGACTGCTGCAAAGTTCAGGTCATGAAACAACATCCATCAGAAACAACATCAGGGGGTTCCAGTGCTAGAACTCTTTGCACTTCAGCTATTGGCCTTGTTCTCCCTGCACCAGAATACTGTATGGCTAAACAACCCTCATATGCAGAAAATTGATGTCCAAATTAACATCACTTTCTGGCTGATCTCTGGAATCATTAAGTTTATCCATCTTTGTAACTTAATGCCTTTGCAGGTATAATGCCAATTAAAGTACCACAGGCTATGTCTAAATCAACCCCTTCCTGTTTGTGTTGACATACCCGGTGCATGCCTCAACAGGCTACATTCAAGACATCTCCACCGCAGGTAGCATAGAGTTGTTTGCTGAGATCTTCAACCTAAGCCAACAATGACCTCACTATTAGAAACTGTTCGTTTCTCCAGGATTTTGTGACATGCAGTCAGTCATGACAACAGTTCATGGATTTGGCCTACGTCATAGGATATGGTCAAGATTAAGTTGTATTAGGACCAACTCTGGAATATATGCAGATTCTTTGTTCAAGTGGAACAAATTAACCTCTCCGTCTCCACAGTGCAATGTTGTGGTGCTAGTAGATAGATGTTGAAGCATATCATGCTGGAATGTACCACTAGAGCATACACAGGAGGCAAGTTGGATTTTATTGTTTCAAGTACTGCAGGAGTGGGCTGTATAAGTAACTTAAGTAACTTAGATATTTAGATTATACATTCTTAAATGTGCTTTTGAACCGTACACTTAATAATACCCACCAAACATCCCAGATTCCTGTCTCCACCACACTCAGCAAGGAAGGCTTCGTGCAGTCTTAAGTTCGCTCATTTTCTGGCTTTATTGAAGCAAAGACTGAAATGAGAATCCTCACACCAGAGGACGCATTTCTAGTCCTTTGCTGTTCAGCTCCTGTGGTATTTAGACCATTGAAGCTGTGCTTGGATGTGCACAGATGATAGCTATGGTCTTGTACTGATTACTCTTCTCCAGATAATCTTGACATGAACTTCTCTGCTTAGTGTACGTTCTGAAATTCGAACTGTGACCCATTACCGATGGTTTTAAGTAATTGTTACCTCATTGCAAACTGGTTATATTGCACTACATGAAACAATTGCCAGCTGTCCCTGTCAGTAAGCACTTCATTTTCAATCACTAATCACATATCTACTTTATATGAACTTCATTTCCTTCCACTGCCTGAAAACATGTTTTGACACCATCAAATTCATGTATCTCCCAAACATTCTGTCCTTTTAACTGCCCAGATGCAGTTGATCTCTTTTACCAGCCAGTAACGTCTTGTTTTGCAACACACCTTTCATGCAATACGTTTGTCATTATGGATCATGTATGTTTCAGCCCACTTATGTTTGTGAAATTTCAGCTTTAAAAAGTAGCTCTTGAATTTCCTATCACTATCTCTTGAATTGCCGCGTATTTCCAAGTAATTCACTGCAACAGTGACCAGGGACCAATCAGCACAGTACAACAAACACATCAAGCACACTTCCCGTAACAGTCCCCAAAGCAAGTTGCATTAAAATGTGGAAACGATGTAGGCCCAGAGGCAGGCGAATCAGCGAAATCAGAAATTCAATATACTGATCAAATAACAAGACCATGTTTCAGAGGACCAACTTTAATTAAATAAAAGAAGTTTAAAATGTTTGAAATAGTGTTAACTCCCACAAGAAAGAAAGAAAACTTAAATTAAAATGAAATATAAGACAAGAAAATCTTCCTTAAGATGAAAACAACATCAATCATTTCACACACAGGTTCCCCTTCAACTAACAATCAATTATAATGAAATTTAAATTCATATTTTAATTTGGTATTAATCAGGGAAAGAAATTGTTAAAATAAATTTTCAATGATTTTCGGAAAACTTGACGGCAGTGTTTGAGCGGAAAACAGTTTCTTTATGAACTGTCTTTAGTTGCTAGGACAGATAACCCAGAGACGATGTATCACATTAATAAGTTCCACAAAAGAAGAAACGTCATAATAGCAAAATAATCAGAATAAGTTACTTATGTTACGGGACAAAGTTAATACTCGTAAGAAATAATTACTAAATATCCAAAGCATAAGCACAAGTCCACCAAGATTCATTCAACATGAATAGGTAACCAACCATATTACCAAGACAATGTACACAACAAAATCAATCAACGAACGTAAAAAAATAAAATTCCAACAGAGTTAACGCACGTCAAATGTCATAATTAACAGGGTACACGCCCACTAATAGTTTAAGAAATGTAACCATGACAACAAGGTCACATAACCCAGAAAGAAAATGGTTGCCATAAACAAGTAAGTTAATCAAAAGAAACAGTTTTCAACGCCCTAAACTTACGTTACAGTTTGGTGGTATTTTAGTAGGTAAAACAATAATTAAGAAACTAGTAAATTAAACCGCCATTTACATAACATAGGAAACCGATTCATAAATACCACGTACATGTGTTGTACTTGTCTTAATGACTTCGTACAATATGCAACTTTTAATACAGCATTTATAACGTTTGAGCAATTTTGAAAAGGTCAGCAGACCTGAATGTTTGTCAAGTAATTATATCGAAAAACCCCAAACCTTACAAGATCATGGTGACCTGGAACACAATTACATTACTGCTTAAAAATCACTTCCTTATGGTTGGAGGAAAATATATACATCCACAACCAAATTTAGGTGCACATACAGGGAACGATTTAGTAACAGTTCCATTTTAGGCTTATACTCATTTTCTAACTTTAGCACGGGGACCCAGAAGAACAAACAAATTACTTACAGTCTTGTAGGAAATAAACTTAAGATAAATAAAATCCAGGATGTGTCTGGCCTTTTCTCAGACGGCGAATAGTTCAGCTGGGATCGTATTCCATCCTCCTTCCTTCTGGATTTATTAGAATTCGATTAAGCGTTAACCAGCAGTAGCAAGGATTGGTCTTTTCTCCACAACGATCGCAGAATAACAACTGAAACTCAAGTGATTGTCGTTCAGAATTCAAGTTGACGAACGACAAGAGATAGTTCCGTCCACGCGGCCAGAAGGCAGCACCGCATGGCAGTCGAGCTCAAGAGACCAGCGCTTACGGCATACAAGCATACTATCAGGAATTCACTGGCTAATATTATAAGTTCAATAACACGTTGACTGGGTCGACAAGACCCAATTATGGATGATAATTCATTCTGATGCAGTTTCCAAATATGCTAGATAGTCACACACACACATTATTACGCCAAGATACGCCATAGAATAATGTTCCATAATATTTAAAGAAGGAGTGAGACAGGCTTTAACAGGTTCTTAGTGCTGGCAGAGACATCATAATACGTGCATAATAATCTCATCAGATTCTTAATATGTCAATTATTCCTATTAACATATATCGGAGTTTTTACATGAAAGTTATATGAATTTTTCTTGATGTTTATTTTTAAGATGAAAACACTAGACAAAAAATTAGATTCCTTGTGGAGAACACATAATGGTTTATGCCCTTATTCCAGAAACTGTTGTAACATTTTTGGAAGACAACTAAAAAAATATGCCCATCTTACATAGATGTTGAAAGATTTAGGTGGAAAAATGGCACATAATAAGAGATTTTGGCAAAAGCATTCAGTAAACTTTTGAATTGTGAAGAACCTAAGGAATTATCACAAATTAATAAAAATAACCCAATAACAAACAAAAAAATGTAATAACAATTAGAAAACACACTCAGAGAACTTAAACTATACGGCATGTGGAGAAGACAAGGTTTTTATAGAGATGTGGAAATATTCAACTTAAACATTTTGGATTTCCTTACACATAGGTTTAAAGCTAGGTTTACACTAGCAAGTAACTTGTGCAAGTTATTGCTGCAAATTATTGCAATACACTTGCTGCTGGGTTTACACTTCATGCAAAAAAACTAAGCAAGTTACATGTACAAGTTTTTCACAAGTAACTTACAGAAATAACTTGCAGATACTGTTTACGTGTGCTTGCAGTGCTAGTCGACCAAAATGGCAACATATAGGCAGATGGGATGTACTGCAGCTCTCTTAACTCTTATGAATAAAGAATGAGAATCATATCAATAAGTAAATAATTGGGGTATTTTTGGTAAAAACACTGCCCAACTGTGCAAATTATACCAGCCAAATTTACAGTGCACTGATGATAAATGGGTAATATTTCATTAAATTTGTGATTGTGCTATGAATGCGGTGGTAGTCAGTATTAAATGTGCAAATCGAATAAGGATTCTTGAAATTTAAGAATGTGAAAAATCATTAAATGTAGACTGGCGAACCGTGAATCTTTCTCCTTAATGATATATTTTGCCCATAATAGATCAGAATGAAGTGAAAATTTGCTACCTGACAATTTATTTTTTTTTTTTTTACTGTTTTTACCTAGAGATCAAACTCACAATAAACGGGCCTGCCCAGTCCGTACCTGCAGTAAATGACAAAGAACTACAAATCTCTATGGTAAAACATTGCTTGAAAATATTTCATTTTCTAATTCAACTATTTAAATTTTCTACGTTTTGGCAACTTTACTTTTGTTGCATGTGGGCTCCTTTTACGTCGTATGTTACTAATTCTCTCTGGGCCTAAAATGTTCCAACCCCCAGTACCCAGGATTTTTCTCATCCGGAAAGTCAGCTGCTGCTTTGGTCAAGTGGCTTATGAAAAGTTCTGTCGAAATGCCGCTGTGTTGCGCGATACTTAAAACATTAACTAAATTAGAGACCTGCCCTAACAAAACTCACTTCATCTCCAAAATAAGACAAGCGTAAAATTTCATAAAATCACAAACCAAAATCCAATGCACAGTATTTTGACAACTCAACAAGCAACTACAGTAATAAATATTCTGTAATAAGAATAAAGGATCCACAACCTTGCACTCAGATCCAAAAAAATAACAAAAGGAAAACAAATCGGCTTGCCTTTGCTAAGAAACATACTCTATCCAAAGTCGTTGCTACGCAGCTCTCTACGAATTTCATCGCTGAGAAATACAGCCACTGAGACTCAACTGGTATCCCTGAGGAGCCACTTTTTAATTTTGCAAGTTTCTTCACTACCTGGGAAAACTGTTTTTTCAAGCTGTGCCATTTTCGTAGCATTTCCTTCGGTGATGTGTTTAAGTCCTCCACAATTGTGCTCAAAGCATTGGATTACTTCTGTCTCTGAATTCACTGCTGTGAACATCCCAAATTTCTGAGAAACTCTCAGTTTTTTGTATCAATTCACTAGTGTCCGTCCTGGACCATTTGCATTTTTCCTCCATTTCTGAAAAATAAATTTGAGCATATGTGTGGTGACTACATGAATGTAATTATGTTTTCTAAATTAAATTACAATATACACGGGAACAAATGTGTGAAATGTGATCACCTACTTACCAACTTGCGCCTTCTACTTGCACAAAATAGGATTGGATTCTATCGGTGCAAGTAACTTGTGGAAGCTCACGAAATGTCCTTCACACTGTTTGCATGAGACTGGCTGCAAGCTTCTTGTCCAAGAAATTGATAACTGCTGCAAGTTAACTTGCTGGGGAATTTAGACTTGCAAGTGGTGCAGCAAGTTGCTCTGTGCAAGTAAAGTGCTGCAAGAACTTGCTAGTGGAAACGTAACCTAACAAAAATTTGGAATACTGAACATTTTTTGGACATCTTATCAGAAAACCTGTCATCAGAATTAACAGAAAAAGAATTATGGAATAGCATGGCCAAGATTAAATGGATTACAGAAATTAAGGATGATAATAAAGAACTACAAATAACAATAGATGATTATAAAAGCAAAACAAACAACATTATACTTCAAGACATACACACCAGACTACAGGCCAAGATCAATAACAGGTCTAATGGAAGGGTGTTTTCAACTGAAAAAAGGAAGGCAGCATTTCTCAGAATTAAGAAATATTGGGCTGATAAGAAATCAAAAAATCCTTTATATAATTGACTGTGGTGGTCCAGTGTAGCCATAAAATTGTGAAATTATTGCCATCCCTGAAAGCCATGATTTTCCCTCATATTTTGAAAAATGTTCAAAAAAGATGTTTCCTATGAAAAGGTTTTCTGTGTAATGAATAGAGAAAGTGAAACTAATCTGCAAACAAATAAGGGTAGAAAATCTACAAGGCAAGGATATTAGACAGAAGTACAGTACATGGATATGATTAGTGAAAAGTTCTGAACAATAGACCCTAGGCAGATTCAGGATATTGAAAGAGAATGAGTGGCATACAGGTAATCTGTAGTAAGAACAGCAAGGGAATGCCTAGGAATTCCTGTGTGTAAAGATGGGAGGAAACATCTTGGTGTAATGATGAAGAGAAGGCAGCCTATAAATGTAAAAAGGTGTATCAGAAATGACCTGGGAAGATTTCAGCAATAACCTGGAAAGGCTAGGTCAAGTGGCAGGGAAACTCCTCTGGATAGTAATAAAAAGTCTTAGAAAGAGAGGGAGAAAGGAATAGTGTTTTATGTAAATATTCCAGTTGATTTGGCAAAAAACCAAGCTTGTGAGGAGAAGGACAATGATGTTAGTGAAATTATGCTTAAGGGAGTGGAAAATATGTTAAATAAACTCCAGTGGCATAAAGCAGAAGGAATTGATGAAATTAAACCTGAAATGGTGAAATACAGTGGGAAGGCAGGGATTATTATTATTATTATTATTATTATTATTATTATTATTATTATTATTATTATTATTATTATTATTATTATATTATTATTATTATTATTATATTATTATATTAATAATAATAATAGCGTATAGCGTATGGTAACGTACATAAAACAATATAAAAATTAAATATACATGAACAGTAAGCACAAACTATTATATAGCATACTTAACTACAAGATATACACATTATAACATTGAAAACAATCATGCAAGCAAAAGGGTTCAAAGAGTTAGATCTAAATTCTCTAGCCATTGTATGGCCTCAGCAGAAGCCACCACAAAGTCCTGGCTGGATCCAGCGAATGCCCTTCCAATGCATTTGGTGACAATATGGTCAATAGTCTGCTTAACTGCACCACAGTCACAGGCTGGAGAAGAACTCATACCCCATTTAAACAACATTGATCCACATCTCCCATGGTTAGTACGGACTCTGTTGAGGGCTACCCATGTCTTACGGGGCAAATCAAAGCCAGCTGGAAGATTCTTATAATTAAACAATGTCTGCCATTGAGTCAGAGCTACACTGTTCCACTCTTGTTGCCAATCAGTTTTTGGATTGAAATCCCTCCTAACAAGTTCCTGTGCTGTTTGAATAGGAGATCTTGATTTGAGGCGGTTGAATCTGATGATAACATCACATGGATGGGGAGATCAGGATTGGTTAATATCTTGTTGTATTCTCTAACCAAGATATTCAATCTTCTAATTCTAAGAGGTTCTATGTGGCTGAGCACTGGCAACCAGAAAAGAGGAGTAGATTTTACTGTGCCACTTATGATACGCATTGTTTCACTCAGGACCGTGTCCACCTTTTTAGCATGAGAGCTGTTGATCCAAACTGAAGAACAGTACTCAACTGTGGAAAGCACCAGCGCCATAGCTGAAGTACGCAAAGTAGATGCAGAAGCTCCCCATGTGGAGCCAACAACTTTGGGGATGATGTTGTTGCTTGACCTTAATTTGGTTGCTAGGTTGGTTTAGATGTTTCCTGTATGATAGCATTCGGTTGAGAGCAACTCCAAGATATTTGGCATTGGCATTGTGAGGGAGAAGACTTCCATTAAGTGACACTTTCAAGGTGATATTCGCTTGCCGGTTATTTAAATGGAAGAAGCAGGTTTCCGTTTTACTAGGGCTTGGTTTCAATCACCACATTTTGAAGTATGTGCACAGAACATCCAAGTCTACATTTAAAGTTCCCTCTATCAGATTAGCATTCATATGTTGACTAATTATTGCAAGATCGTCGGCATAAGCAAATTGACGGGAGCTCGTGACAGGTATGTCTGCAATATACAGGTTAAACAGTAATGGAGAGAGAACAGATCCTTAGATCCTTGAGGTGGACCATTGTTAAGTACCTTTATTTTGCTGTGATTTGTATGCATGACTACCTGGATAATTCTATTTGAAAGCATATTGTTAATCAGATGGAACATTTGACTACACTTTGTCAGTTTAAAGAACTTATATACAATACCTTCTCTCCACACTGTATCGTATGCAGCTGTTAGATCAATAAACACTGCTCCACTCATTAATTGCTTTTCAAAACCTGTCTCAGTATGTGTTGTCAGAGCAAGCACCTGATCTTCACAACTACGTTGAGGTCTAAAACCAGTCTGTTCGATTGGAATGATTTTAAAAATTAGAGGACTTATTCTATTGTAGATATGCCGTTCCAAGAGTTTAAAGCAGACACTCATGAAGGCAACTGGTCTATAGCTTTCGACAGGATCCGTTGGTTTACCAGGTTTTAAGATAGATAGTATCTTAGTTCGTTTAAACTCTGAAGGGAGTTGACTTGTTCGTAGTATGTTTGTGAAAAACTGCACTAGCCAGTTCCTTACATTTTTTTCCACAGTGCTTCAAAAATTCTGGGTGTATACCATCAAAACCCGGGGATTTTCCATTTTTTAATTCACTTAGGGCAAGCAAAAGATCTTGCTCAGTAAAAGGAGCAGAAATGTTCGAAGAAGTAGTGTACTGCTTTCTCAAATAAAACAGTTTGTTTTTTATAAACCTTTTGTGTAATTTGTCTTGCTTGGATTTGGACAAACTGGCAATGCGACTGGCAATATGATTAGGTGAAACCTCTTGTTTCAGCTGGGGACTGTGAGGTATTCTTCCTAGCTTCTTTAGAAGGCTCCAAGCTTTTGTACTTGAGTGTCTGAAGTCCAGTGTATCCATGGTTTTCTTCCGTCTGCTTCGTCTAGCTTCATCTAGTTTATGAAGAAGCTCGTCAGCTACATCTTTTTCAACCCTCCTCTGGAAATCCTCATAGAGTACTTCACAAGCCTCATCCCAGCCTGGAATAAAGTCCTTTCTCACTCCACGGGGAATATGTCTTTTAGCACGTGTTAGAACAGCTTTCACAAACCTAGAGTAGTTACTAACCTCAGGAGGAATCCATCGTATGGTACTGTCAAGGTCAGCTGAATAGCTCTCCCAACTAGCTTTACTAAAGTTCCAACGAGGGAGTGGAGAAGATCTTATAATAGGAATCTGCATTCCATTTTACAGAAGGACAGGTCGATGTTGACTATGTGGAAAGTTCATAAGAACTTTACAAAACACAGGTAAGCTGGATCCCTGATGATTACATGAAGCAAAGCACAAGTCAGGATTGGTTTCAGAGTCCCATCTTCCTGACTTGAATGTACGTTTCTCTTTTGGATTGAAAATCAGTTGCATGTTACAAAGCTCTGCCCACTCTGTGAGGTTTTCTCCACACTGATCACTATATCTGTAACCCCACAGAGTATGATGACTATTGAAATCGCCTACATAGATGGATGGGTGAGAGATTGTTTGAAGAACACTGTTAGGCCACTGAATTCTTGGAGGTTTATAAATATTTATGATTGATACATCATTAACTTTTGTAGTGATGTTGAAAATGCCTACATCAGAATTAGCTGAGACTAAACAAGAGCAGGCGATGGAATTTCAAACAAAGGTTGCAGTTCCATAAGACTGACGATAAGTAACTCCCAGTAACTTGTATCCAGGAATGTTTCCTCTTGAACGAAGCTGAGATTGATCAGAGGCATGAGTTTCCTGAATGGAAATTACATTAACATTATTTTCCAATGCCAGTTTGGAAAGGTAATCACTTTTAGAACTACTGATTCCTTCAATGTTGATTTGAAGGACTCTCAGAACAGTTCCCAAGGGCTTTGCAGATTGGCTCTGAAAAGAGCTAGTATTGTTCATTTCGTGTACCATTAGCCAGGAGATCGCAAGTGATAGTCTGGCAACCAAAAGCTGACGTTCAGTTCAGTACTGGCAACACAGTTACCTGTACCTATCCAGGGACACCACGGGGAGGAATCAGTATCACCCCCAAGGCAGGGATGAAATGGCTTCAAGAGTAATAAGATTAGCATGGAATGTGAGTAAGGTACGAAGGTAATCCCAAAAATAAGGTCTCCTATTTTTTTTATAAATACATACTCCTGTTTATTTCTACAATGGTTTACATCATTCTACAGTTTGAACATTTAGCTATTTTTCTACATAATCACCATTTCGGTCAATGCATTTTTGTAGACGCTGTGACAGTTTTTGTATGCCCGTGTCATACCAGCTTGCCGCCATGCTGTTCAGGAAGTTGTGAACCTCATCTTTCACCTCGTCTTTGGTGCTGAATCGCTTTCCAGCCAAATGTTCACTCAACTTAGGGAACAGGTGATAGTCACTGGGTGCCAAGTCAGGACTATAGAGTGGGTGGGTGATGATGTTCCACTGAAACTGTTGCAGGAGAGCAATGGTTCGCCGGGTGATGTGCGGGCGAGCGTTGTCATGGAGGATGTTTACGCCCTTGCTCAACATTCCTCTTCTCTGGTTCTGAATTGCCCATCTGAGTTTTTTCAGGGTCTCACAGTACCTGTCATCAATAATTGTGGTCCCAGCGGGCATAAAGTCGACCAACAATACCCCTTTTCGATCCCAAAACACAGTTGTCATGACTTTACCGGCAGACTGTGTTTGCTTGAAATTCCGCGGCTTTCGTGACGATTGATACTACCACCGGCGTGATTGTTGCTTGGTCTCAGGTGTAAAGTGGAACGCTCAGGTTTCGTCACCCATGACAATTGAGTCCAAAACGTTGTCCTGTTCACCTACAAAGCATTGAAGAAATGCACTGGAAGAATCAACTCGTTGCCACATGTGGTCTTCAGTCAGCATGCGTGGCACCCATCTTGCGCACACCGTCCGGTATTTCAACTTCTCCGTTAAAATTCTGTGAGCGGCGCTTCGGGAAACCTCAGGAACCAAAGTGCAGAGATCATCCAGGGTGATCCGCCGATCTTCACGCATGATTTGCTCAACCTTCACAACTGTCTCAACAGAAATTGGTGGTCTCCCGCTCCTTTGTTCGTCGTGAATTTCAGTCTGACTGGCTGCAAACTCTCTACACCACTTATGAACATTTTGACATCCATGCACAACTCACCATACACTTCCGTCAATTGGCGATGGATTTCAATCGATTTAGTACATTTTGTGTTCAAAAACCGAATAACTGCACACACTTCGCACTTAGCGGTAACATCCAATGGGAGCTCCATTCTCTGCGGCTGCCAAGCCAAGTTTGAGTGCCTCAGCATTCCATGCACAGGTTTATATATGAGCACGGAAATCACTCTTCACAATATTGTGACCAACAGCCACACGAACAGAGTTCTGTATTTATAAAAAAATAGGAGACCCTTATTTTTGGGATTACCCTCATACCTTTTGATTGGATTAAAGCAGTAATTGCACCTATTTGTAAACAAGGGAACAGGAAGGAGTGCAACAACTATAGAAATATTTCATTGATCAAATACCAGGCAGGGTGTTCACTGGCATTTTGGAAGGGAGAGTGCGATCAGTGGTTGAGAGTAAGTTATATGAAAACCATTGTGGTTTCAGACCACAGAGGGGCTGTCAGGATCAGGTGATTGAAAAATGCTAAACGGGGAACAGACAGTTATGTTTCGTAGATGTAGAGAAGGCATATGACTGAGTACTGAGGGAAGAGATTTTGGCCATACTGGGGCCTAATGGGATTAAGGACAGATTATTACTGTATAATAATAATAATAATAATAATAATAATAATAATAATAATAATAATGGTGTGTAGTCTGAAGAGGCCTTGTGTTAGTCGTTCAGGTTGACTCCTTATAGATGATGTTATTATTATTATTCTTAAAATAACCTTTTTTTTCTGTAGGATTAGTATCTCAAGAAGAATTAGGGCAAAGATTGGTGTTGCCTCATTCTCAACAGCAAGTACTGCTTCAGCAGCAGCAGCAGCAGCAGCAGCAGTTACATCAACAACAGCAACATCAACAACAGCAACAGCAGTTACTGCAGCAACAACAGCAGCAGCAACAAATGATGCAACAACAAGTTCTAGCAAAGACTGCAGGTAAGCTTATTCATCTCATTAGTCCACTAGTGGTGTACTAATATGCTTTACACTGATAGCTATATACAGTATTTATTTTATTAAACATTAATGTAATTGTTATAGTCCGACTCGTTGGCTGAATGGTCAGCGTCCTGACCTTCGGTTCAGAGGGTCCCGGGTTCGATTCCCGGCCGGGTCGGGGATTTTAATCGCTTCTGATTAATTCTTCTGGCTCAGGGACTGGGTGTTTGTGTCCGTCCCAACACTCTCCTCTTCATATTCACACAACACACTACACTACCAACCACCACAGAAACACGCAATAGATAACATCCCTCCATATAGGGTTGGCGTCAGGAAGGGCATCCGGCCGTAAAACAGGGCCAAATCCACATGTGCGACACAGATCGCACCCGCGACCCCACAGGTGTGGGAAAAGCGGTAGGAAAAGAAGAAGAAGAAGAAGATTAATGTAATTGTTATAACCGTAAGCAAAATCCAAATCAACATCATTTATTATATGTTGTATAGTTAAACTGTACTGTATTACCTTCTATGGTAATACAGTAGACCAACAACAAGCGACTTTACACTGAGTGTTGGGCGACGGGAAATGACCTGACTACCTTAAGTCCAATAGCTTCGGACAGATGACTTCTTAGGAAGGTGATGCACCCTCAGTAGAGGAAATGCCACTAGAATGTATCAAGGAGCATCTGTGCCCCAGGTCAGAGGCGCCTACTAGAGGCGTCGGTTCTCTAGATTAGGAGCAGCATTTGATAACAGTGGAAGGCAAGGGAAATTGATCGCTTAAGACAATGGTTAGACTCAGTTTCAAATGGTCGGGAATTCTCCAGATTGATCTCCAAGTGAGGATGAGATTGAGAAAAGCCCTTGGTAATTTTAAGATATCACTTTGTACGATGCAGCATTGTACAACATTGAATATCCGAAGGACTATTGCAGACTGAGAAACTGGCCATGGTCGAACAGTAAATGAAGTGAATTTTAGAAGTTTGCAAAACACACTCGTGTGGTGGTGGCTATTTCATAACAGTTAATGAGAATACTGTTTATTTTTCTGGTCATAACACTGAAAGATAGAATGGAGTAGAGGCTGAAAGTTTGATTTAGTTTCCTCATATTTTAGGCATTCATTGTTCAGTTTTCACCTCATCTGTTTCTTTTGTTGCTATCCTTTTTGAGAGATATGCAGTTGTTATAGACCTTATCAGTTGGTGATCAGTCCAGCAATCAGCAGTAGTTGCTGTGGGTCTTGTAATTATTATATCACGCTGATTCTGCTGCTCACTATTATTTAATCAATTAAATGCCAGTGCATTAACCTAGGGTGTTGCCATAATGTTTTGAACTCATTCTTTTGACAAAAGATTGAATTTCTGATGATGAGATTGAGCTATGTACATTTAGTAAGCAAAAAAATTATATTCAAGTTAAACCCTCTTTGGCCGATGGTTCCTGCTCAGTGTGCAGAGTCTCTTCCAATCCAGACATTGAAATCTCATACCTTTAAAGAATAATTTTGTCAGATCAAGACTTATTTGTTACATTAAAGTGACAGTACAAGTTTTCTTTCTGATCATCATAATGTTAAGGTTGGTGCATATGTGGTTATCATAGTAGCTTGCAGATTATTAGTGAACTCGAGGCACAATATCATAAGTCCTTCACTTACTCCAGAAGAGAGTTCATGAAAGTGATCAATACATTTGTTCTTTATTGAAAATTCAACTCCATGACTAGAGTTTTGTTTCCTTCTTTCACACTTCAATAGAAGGTATATCCACCATCTTGCTCCTTAAACTGACTCTCTCCTGCTTGTTTAGGTTCACTCAGAGCAGCATTTTATTGTCAAATCTTTTGTATTCATTAACCACAATTCTTGTGCAACTACGTGGTCAAGTGTCATTATCAGTTTCTATCAGAGTTTGAACATTCCATGTAACAAGGTTAATTTTTCTTGCCCAATTTTTACCGTATATAATGCATCCTGTGATGTGGCTGTCCAATCGGGTAATGGTTGGGTTGACTGTGTTTAAGGCACCTTTTCGAAACTCCTTCTCGTTTTTAAGGTGAGCAAAAGATCCAAAATAGGATGTGAATCACTCAAGACACTCTACAACTCGTCCTCGAGCAGAAAGGCAATCACTCACTCACCACCTACAGGCAGGTTTGTCACTGTGAGTTCAAGACTACACAGTCCTTCTACTGTTACAACATTCCAATCATCATAGCACTTAATTGTGCATTTACCGGGCGAGTTGGCCATGCGGTTAGGGGCACGCAGCTGTGAGCTCGCATCCGGGAGATAGTGGGTTCAAACCCCACTGTCGGCAGCCCTGAAGATGGTTTTGCATGGTTTCTCATTCTTACACTAGACAAATGCTGGGGCTGTACCTTAATTAAGGCCCTCGCCTATTTCTTCCCATTCCTAGGCTTTCCTGTCTCATCGTCACCATAAGACCTATCTGTGTCGGTGTGACGTAAAGCAAATGGCAGTACTTTAATTAAGAACACGGCCACTTCCTTCCGACTCCTGGCACTTTCTATCCCACTGTCGCCATAAGACTTACCTGTGTCGGTGCGACATAAAGCATCTTGTAAAAAAAAAAAAAAAAATTGTGCATTACGGCATGATGTTATTGCGCCTCAGAAAATGTGTTTGAATGAGATCTTTAACATGGAAAGTAAATGCACTTTAGTTGTCACATCTGAAGTTCAGTCCCGAGACATAGAATCTCTGACAACTATAGACTTCAAGACTACTGCAGCCTTCTAGGCTGTAGGGACATGCACTTTTACAAACATTAGCAGTGTAGATGAGCTTCCTTGGATCATACTCAGATTTGTTTTGTTTGCGCTTTTTATGGCTACAGGTAGTATGGTTCGTCCAGGCCGTCATAGCAGGACTAAACATCTTTATTAGCCCCAGTAAGATGAGGGTACTTGTTGTGCCAAGTGAGGTATTCTTTCTTTCTTTCTTTCTTTCTTTCTGAACCCACTGTTAAGGATATAACCGTATCCCTGGCAAATACTACCTGCTGGACAAAGGCTTTTTGAAGAAATATTACTCCTTTGTCCCATCTTGCATATTGTTAGTGTTAGTAGTAGTAGTAGTAGTAGTAGTAGTAGTAGTAGTAGTAGTAGTAGTAGTAGTAGTAGAAATGGACCCATTTTATGTGGCATTTTCTTTTCTTCAAAGCTTCCTGTCTTTAAATTACATTTGTACAATTTGTTTGTTCCCTTTGCATTACATTATATTAAACCTGTAAACCTCTGTGTTTATCTTAATGTTGTATGAGGGCAAATCAAAAATTAAATTACACTAGCTCGCTGCGAGAGCATCCTTTGTGTTGTGACCGTGACCAATGCGAAGCAAGCTACAGTAACTGCTGACACGTCCGATAGGAAGGTTGGCGTGATAATCCATCACGTTGTGTGTGTAGAGCGGGCTAGGCTCAGTGGCATGTCAACTGGATGTTCACTCCAAATTGGAGGTGTGTGCAACGATCAGATTTCTATGGGCTCAACGGCTCAATTGCATGGACATTCATCATGAAATCACTGCTGTATATGGTGAGCATGCAATTTCTCGCTCAGTTATTTTAAAGTGGCATAAGCAATTTGACACCGGACGTATGCATCTCACGGACAAATATCACAAAGGCAGGCCCCCAATGTCCGTACCGATGCAAATGTTGACCGTGTGGATGGGATCGTTAGAGAGAATCGTCGCATAACACTGCAGGAAATTGCCAGCATGCTGACCATTTCGTATGGCAGTGTGTTCTCCATTGTTCACCAGCACCTTGGATTTTGTAAACTGTGTCAAAGATGGGTCCCACGTCTGCTCACCGATGTTCACAAGGGACAACGTTTCCAATCATCACTGGCATTTTTGCAGTGGTATTCTGTGGAGGGCAACGAGTTTCTACGGTGAATCATCACAGGGAATGAAACGTGGGTCCACCACTTCACCCCCCAAAACAAAGAGAACATCGATGGAATGTGTGTACACCACATCACCACCACAAAAGAAGCCCAAGGTCCAACCTTGAGGTCCAACAACTGGCGACAGTGTTTTTTGACATGGAGAGTACAGTGCAATTGGAATTTATGCTGAAAGGCACGACAATCAATTCAGCTTCGTATTGTTGAACGTTGAACCGGTTGTGTAAAGCAATTAAAGAAATGCGGCGGGGAAAATTGAGCGCCGGTGTGATTTTGTTGCACGATAACACAACACCTCACACTGCCTGCCAAACGTCCGAACTGCTGCAGCGATTCATGTGGGAGGTATGGCACAATCCTTCATACAGTCCAGACTTAGCGCCATGCGATTATCATCTGTTCGGTAAGCTGAAAAAGAATCTCAGTGGTTGACGATTCCGAAATGATGAGGAGGTGAAAGCAGCTGTCTCCAGGTGGGTACATAGCGCTGGATGCGATTTCTATGCATCCGGAATCGAAAAGTTGGTTGACCGTTCCGAGAAATATTTACAGTCTCTTGGGAACTATGTGTAAAAGTGAACTTACATTGTATGTTGTTATAGTCGTGTTGCCTATGTGTAGGTGGTTTCATAAATGGCCATAACTTGGAAGTGTAACTTACTTTTTGAGTTTTCCCTGTACAACCTGTATTAAACTTGTTCCTTTTACCTCTTTCTTTTCTTGTGTTTATCTGTCATGTAGTTATCCTACATATTTCACATGAAGAAAGAGAAATGATCAAGGAAAACCTCACCATGAGTGTGGATGTCTACCTTCCTAAGGAAACTGAGAAGGTGATGGTGATTATTGTTTTAAGGGGAAGTACAACTGGACAACCATCCTCTCTTAATATTAATCACAGGAAAAAATAGAAGAGTTCAGACCCTTCGAAGAATGAGGGTATTGGCAAAAGAGGGGTAGAGATTCGGAGGATATGAAAATGAAAAACACTGTATGCCTTGCAAACCTAATATTGTCTGGGTGAACAAGAGTTGACCAAGGCAGGTCATATAGGAAAGTTGAAAGTAGGGGCCTGGCACTAAGTTGAAACAATGCCAGACTGAACTTGGGATCCTGTAGTCTCAACACCTCCAAGATTAGAGATCCCCTCCCCCTGGAGTTTCACCTTCTGTTGCTCCTATAACAGGTAGAAGCCATGGGTATATTCTTACATTGAGAAGCAAAAAATCTTTAGGTGGGTCTCAGAAGAAATAAATCTGGAAGAAGTGAAATTGATGAGGGGAGAGCATGTATCGGAAGAGGGCTGTGTGTGTGTGAAGATACGCTTTTCCTTATCCTTTTGTATATTCATACATTTATTAAAATACTCATCTTGTCTCCCTTGCCTCTCCTTTCTATTACTTCCTAATGAAACTATGTAGGTGATGGTGATTATTGTTTTAAGGGGAAGTACAACTGGGCAACCGTCCCTCTTACTATTAATCAGAGGAAAAGATAGAGGAGTTCAGACCCCTTGAAGAATGAGGGTATTGGCAAAAGAGGGGTAGGGACTCAGAGGATATGAAAATGAAAGACACCGTATGCATCGCAAACTTAACCCTTTGAGCGCCGCGTGCTATTACAGTTTTCCTACCGCTGAGCGCCAAGGCCACTTTACATTTTTTTGCAAGCTTTTGTTTGATCACTCACAGTTCAGCTGATATTGTAGGTAGAAACTTGAAACTTTCATTATTCTGTTTACTGATATGATTGCCTATACGAATAAAGCCATACTCAATTCATTTATGATCATTAGTAAACATTTGGCTGCCAAAACCCAAAAATATTAATTAAAAACAAAACAAAACAAGAGTTTGGCAATGAAATTTAAATAGAACAAAAATTTTTTATACATCGGGAACATATTTATTAAATAGTACAACCTATTATGAAGCTTTATTGAAAATTTCATTCATTTTTTGATGAAAATAAATCTGTAGTAAAAATAATTAATTTATGTATCCAAATAAGCCAAACATACAAGTCTATTTACACTCATTTCATTTATATATCAGTACTTACTAAATAAGGTACAAACATCTTTTACATAACATACTACAAATAATAATAATAATAATAATAATAATAATAATAGTAATAATTATGATGATGATGATAGTACCGGGAGGTACACCACAACGCCGTGCATTCATATTCAGCGCCTAAAGAACTCCTCTATTGGCAAAAGAGTGAAACTGAAAATATACCTGCTTAGAACGTTACTCTGAAGATGTCACCACTAAAATCTGATATAATTTTGTTATTGTGAAGTTTCCTGAACTGTGTGAATTTCTACTTGTTTTGTTTTCCATTCATCAAGAAGTTTGGACATTCTCTCATAGATGACACTACCAAAAAAACTATGATCATGCACCCTGGTGGGTGGTATAAGAACTTATAATTCAAAGAAGTTTTGTATTCATAAGTTTTTTTTTACTGATTGATGCTCATTTATTTTTGGATTGGCAATATTTCCCTTTTATTTCTGCCAGTTTTGAATCTAGCCAGTCCCTAATTTCTGTAATTAATTTTCTACCAATCACTGTATTCTTCTTCTTCTTCTTCTTTGATTTTGAGTGTAACATTTAAACTGA
The DNA here is from genome assembly GCF_040414725.1 of Anabrus simplex. Taxonomy (NCBI): domain Eukaryota; kingdom Metazoa; phylum Arthropoda; class Insecta; order Orthoptera; family Tettigoniidae; genus Anabrus; species Anabrus simplex. Next base: position 409,098,963 of record NC_090267.1, on the reverse strand, counting down.
CCAATAAACATGAGAGGGTGTGGCTAGTTTAATCTTGAATGGTCTCGAACTTTCCCCGAGGGTTTATAAACTGCGGCTTTGCACGTCTCTTGGCCAATTGATCGTCATCTTACTGAGTGTATGTCAAGCAGGAGGCGGGCAGCCTCTTCTTCAGCTTCTAGAACTTCTACAAGGTAATGGCCACATAACAACTTCATTTCTTGCTAGCTCCGCAGTTTAACCCGAGGGAAAGGTCCGTATCATTAACTATGTAACCTACTTCTCTAGAAATGTAACTCTTTGCTGGCTAATGTAAAAACTTCATAAAACCTTTAACTGTAAATCGGGGATAGAGAGTGAAGTACCCTCTCGAGCTCCCCTTCATTTTGGTCTGAGGTGCCACGTTTTTGTAATCTTTTGTTTCTGCAATGTTTTAAAATTATTTCCATCCGAGCAACCACAGTAGTTTGGGAATAGCCCCTGTTTCGTTGGCCAAGCACCCTATAGGTTTTAATTTTTTTTTTTTTTTTTTTTTTTTTGAGCTCAGTCTTCGACTCCATTCAAATTGTACTCGGGCCGTTTATTTAACCTGTTCTTTTTTCTCTAAGGCCTGTAGGTTGGGTACTAGATACCTCTGTGTAATGAGTAGAGCCCGGATTTCCATGCACAATCAAATCTCAAAATATGCATGCATTCATGCATTATCAAATGGCAAAACATGCACAATAAACTGAAAAAATATACACTATCAAAATTCAGTTCCTTTTGAAACTTTGTACAACTATCGTAATTTTTCCAAATTGTCTTCATTTAAGCTTATCCGTTTATCTGTCAGCACATTCTTAAGCACGAAAAATGATCTGTCAACGTCACAAGAAATGACAGGTGCACACTTAAATGAAGACATTTGGGACAAAGTGAGGTCAAATTTCACGTACTTTGCTTTTTCACCACAATACGCCTTTTATAAGCTTGATGAATTCAAAATAAGGATTTCAACGGATCACTTCCATCAATGAGTAATGCAAAATTTATGATTCAGTTTATAGCAGTGTATTACTGGGACACCTTATTCCTAAGAATTACAGAGATCGATGTAGAGCCTTCCGGCTTACGTCAATGTTTACTCAAGCAACAGATAAGAAATTGCTTGGTTAATTGGATTATAGGACCTCTACCGTATGTACTAAGTTTGGTACTGATCTCTTAAGTGCGGCCAGTATCCAGTATCGGGCAGATAGTGGGTTCGAGCCCCACTGTTTGCAGCCCTGAAGAAGGTTTTCCATGGTTTCCCATTTTTACACCAGGAAAATGCTGGGGCTGTACCTTAATTAAGGCCACGGCCGCTTCCTTCCAACTCCTAGCCTTTTCCTGTCCCATTGTCGCTGTAAGACCTATCTGTGTCGGTACGATGTAAAGCAAGTTGTAAAAAAATAACTTTGTTTGTCACCTAGGATGCCAGGAATACAATCTCTCTGTCTCTCAGCAATAGACATATGTATAATGAGGAAAAATGGTCCTGAATTCTGCAAACCAACATTCAAAAAAGGCACTATCATACAAATTAACAAATATGCGCCAATGTCGGAAGAAAAGTCATATTATGCAATATTAAACGTCCAAATATTCGCTATTAAATCCAAAATATTTAAAATATGCATTATGCATGAATTTTCTCCTAAAAAGCCCAAAACATGCAAACATACACGGAAAAAGAACGGTTATTAGGAATCGTTAAGTCATACAACGAATAATTGCAAAGTTTGAGAACTATAACCAGCTTATTTAAAAACGTGCATTTGCATGGAAATCCAGGTTCTAGTAATGAGATTTTTATTTGAAAATAGTGCCTTGTAAGGCCAGAGATTATTATATTTTCATGCAATGTTGCCTTGAGTAGGCTTGAGAAACTGAGAGCCTGTTAGCTCTTTTTCAAAGTTTTGTATGATTAATGAATGCCTCTTGAAGGCTAGATGTTGTAATGTTGGGAGCAAGTGCTCTTTGAATTAGGGGACTTCTGCCCTGGTATAAATTTGTGCTCTTTGGTAAATTTGAGCTGGTAGCTCAGCTAATGTAAAGCTAGAGGCTTAAAGCCCAAGGTGTTAAGATCTGTATCATGGATTTTTTTTTTTTTTCCCCATCTTGTTTAATGATTGCTCCTTGTACCTGTAAAAATTGTTAAGTTTGAAATTTTTGAAAATATAACCTTCAGTTTAAGTTTTAGATTCAATTCTTGACATTGTAGTTAGACCCATTCATCCCGGCACCTTCTTTCACCTCTGCGTTCCACAAAAATCCCCGGAACAAGTGGTAGCAGAGCGTGGTTGAATGGGTCTCAATCCCTTTTTGACGGCTAATCATAGTATCAGTTTCGAACTCTAAGAATTTTCTCAGTCGCTGGATTTTTATTTTTATTTTTTATTTATAAATTTTTCTTTCATCATGTCCAGCCCTCGGGAAGTCCTCCATCCCGTCTACTTGCGCAAGAAGGAATTAATTTACGAATTACTTATTAGGAATGTTCAATCTGGAGGCATGGTTGTGGCAGATACCACCAAGCTCAAAGAGTCATTAACCTAACCTATTAGTATCCCCACTTTGGGGGAAAAATACATTGATGAGGCTCTATCCACTATCACAGACAACACCACTGAGCTAGCATCTGTAGTTAGTTTTTTGAAGTGAGTGATCCTTCGGCTAACCAATTTAAAAGAGTACAGGGTAGATTGTTCCATTTTTATAATAGGGTTAGGGACCTATTGCCCCTCAAACTAAAAGAAGACCATGCCAAGGAGGCTAGTAACCTTGTTAAACACCTGTCTGAAATGTCTAATAAAGTTCTTCAATTGTTAATTGGGGCTGCTGCTCCCAAAACCGACCAACCCACGGTGGTAAACATCGTAAGTGAGGAGGATTCTTCCAAGGGCGAAGAAAGCAGGAAGTCTGTAGCAGTTCAACAAACATCTGCCCCATTAGAAAATGAGCCTGATCGTTGTACATCCATTCCACCGTTCTTTTTAACACATTGCTGACCGGATGCTTGAGCTTGTCACATACCCTGTGGACCGGACATTTTTCTCCTAAGCATACTAGGGTGCACTTGATTATAAAAATGTACATAGATATTAAACCAGTCAATATTTTATCTTTAAAGTTGGTATGGGTACTCTCCAATGCCCCTAGTAGTAGTGGATCTGCCTTTACAAAACAATCTTCAGCGTCAATTCCTAACACATCATTAATGTTTACATCGTTGTCGTCGTCAGAATCACTTGAATAAATAAGTACACTAGGTAAATTACGGAATGTAGAGGCTTGAATATCACTTCCACTATCACTCTCACATTTAGTTTCCACTAATTCATTAGACTATTTCCATTTGAACGACCATCGGTATGTAATTCTTCTAAAATATCGTCGTCAGCTAACACCGTATTCCGCGGGCGCTCCATCTTGTCATTGACTGAACCGGCAGAAAGAAAGTCGACGTTTCGAAACGAAATCAAAGAATAAAAAAGGCCGTGAATAAAAGAAAAGTGGCGGAAATACATCTACGATTTATTCTACTCAATGTGCACGTCCGTAATAGTTCAAGATATGGTCAAGAGATGTCACAGGAAGACCGAAAACAATGTTGTGAATAAAACCGAGATTTCTCGGGGCCCGTCACCTACCGCTGGCGAGCGTACTACGAGATTTCTCGGGGCCCGTCACCCATGTGTTAAATAATGCTGTGTCTGAAGCTTCTTCGCCCCCTAGGCCGTTACCTATTATGTTACCTGGGTTCAGTAGTTTGCCTCATCCTTTGGCTATGTTGCTTAGGGGAATTTCTAAGTTTTCTACAAATTCTACTAATGAGGTCATTTAATTTTTAAGGTTCTTAGTTGAATTTCAAGATCACGCTCTAGTGTTTTCTCTCTCTTCTTCTCAAATCCTTCAAATTATTTACCCTTACGCCATAGGTGTCCTCTCGGACAAAATAGTCAGAGCAATAGCCGATCAATCTTCTATAGAAGACTTCCATGCCGTACTGCTGGCTAATTTCATTCCGGCTCGAGCCATGTTTTCCCTAATTCAAAGGTACTATTACAGAGTACAGTGACTGGATATAAATCTAGCAGAATTCATCCAGGACATTAAGTTCTACATGAGGGTTTTCGCTCTCCATTTCCCTGAAGATCAAATCGTGCAGACGATTGTTGAAGGGATTTCCCTGCCCTACAGGTCTTATTTGTGTTTCGCGTCGCGTCCTCAAACTTTTGCAGAATTGGAGGCTATGGCGGTATCAGCCGAAGGAGTGCGGTATGCCGACACCTTAAGAGTCGCTAAGGAGCCCCCTCCATCCTCTAATAGTTTTCGGCCTTCACCTTGCCGAACTTTCACCACCCGCAAATGCTATGCTTGTGGGTCTACGGATCATCTGCGTAACAAGTGCCCAGTAATAAAATTGAGTGGGACAAAAAATGGAGCAGGGTCATCACAAGGATGTTTTAAATGTGGCTCATTTTCTCATATCGCCAAGAATTGCCCTAACACCAATAGCACCCCCTCCTGTTCAACTTCTGGTGCAACCTCTTCAAACTCTAATAATAGGAAATGACTAGTGTCGTCGGCGGAGTTGGCATGTTCATCTTTTCCAGGCTTAGCCCCTGTTAAACCCAGCGAACGCTCAGGTACGGATCAAGCTCCTTCTAATTTATCATTTGAAGGTCCTAAAGAATGCCTCAGGATTGCGGCGGAGACCCCCGCACTTGTACCTTGTCTCAAAATTGAGTTGAATAGTGAACCAGTCACTGCCCTATTAGACTCTGGGAGTGTGTGTTCTATAATTTCGGCTGAATGTTATTCAAAATTAAAGTCTGTCTGTAAATTTTCTGATTATTGTTCATCTTCGGTTCAATGCTTTTTGACTAATTCCTCTCCATTAGAAATTTTAGGGTTTATCTTTGCCAAAATTCGGATTTCTTAATTCACCCTGAAAGTTAAATTGTTTGTGGCTAAGCACTTGTCTTGCCCCATAATATTAGGAGCAGACTTCATATCTCATACCGATCTAGTGCTCAACATTCAGAGCAAATCGTGCACTTTCAAATTTGCTAGTAGCTGTAAAATTCCCTTGCTTAAGTGTAATTTTGTGTCATGTTCATCTGTTTCGCCTACCCAGGATGAGATGTTGTTAGACCGTAGACATCTACCTGAGGAGTAGGCTGATAGTATTCTTAAGTTGTGTCAGTCGTTTCCGGATGTATTTTCCGATACTCTTGGTGTAACTGACCTTTTTTAATACAAGATTGAGGTTACGGATTCGATCCCGGTTAGATATCCACCGTATAGACTGTCTCCACCTAAGATGAAGGCTCTAAAAGAGATCACCGACCAAATGTTAAAGGATGGTATTATTCCACCTTCCAAGTCGGCGTATTCATCGCCCATTTTCCTGGTGCCGAAACCCCAAGGCGGCTTCAGGCCTGTCATTGACTATAGGGCTTTAAATCGGAAGTTGGTGTTACAATCTGTGCCTCTTCCTGACCTTCACTCTTGTTTTTCATGGTTTCGGAGAGCTAAGTTCTTCACCATCTTAGACCTTAACCAGGTGTACAATCAGATCCCTCTGGCCGAAGAACTAAAACATCTAACAGCTTTTGCCACGGATTGGAACTTGTATGAGTACAACTGCGTGCCTTTCAGGCTTCCCATGGGGGCAGCCATGCTCACGAGACTGCTAGATAGGGTCTTCTCTGACATCAAATTAGAATACTTGTACCATTATCTTGATGATGTCGTATTTTCTGAGACCTTTGTAGAACACCTTGATCATCTAAAAGAGGTCCTTAATCACCTTCGTAAGGCCGGGTTGACTGTAAAGTTATCTAAGGTAGCTTTTGCTAAACCTTCCATGTCATTCCTAGGACATATTGTGTCGCACAATGGTGTTTCTATTGACCATTCGAGAACACAGGCCATCCGTGATTTCAAACCTCCTAAGGACATCAAAGGTATTGCCAGGTTCATAGGCATGGTGAATTTCTTCAGGAAATTTATTCCTAACTTCGCTAACAAAGCGGCGCCCTTGAACTTACTTCGTAGGAAAGGCATCAAATTTGAGTGGGGAAAGTCTCAACAAGCCGCTTTTGAAGACCTGAAATTAGCTTACTAAGCAAGCAAGATTTACAAGCTTTTACCAATCCTCGAATTTCACCATCCATACCTTTCCAAATAAACATCTCTCGGATCTTTTCTCGAGTTTTGAAGATGTCTAAATGCCCCCCTAATGGGCTCTCATGATAGTACTTGAAGATCATAGGTACAAGAACCGCCGGAACCACAACTTTCATCTTTTGGTCATGCCTCGATGGGCAACACAAAACCCCGTTCCTCAACACATAGGGACGACATGTTCCCCAGAAGAAAGGGTTTCCATAATAGGGGCCAGCACAGGATCTTCACGTTGATATTTTTCAATATCCCTAAACAATATGGGGGCATCAGTTAGAATGGCATTTACCCCCGGAGGCATGGGTGTGGGAAGAGAACTATCTTCCTGTTCGGAGGTCTCCACATCATGAACAAACATGCGGCTTAGTCCATCTGCAACAACATTTTCGGATCCTCTGATATGCCTAACATCAAATTGGACGGCAGAAATCCTGATGGTCCAACGGGCTATACAACCAGTATGACGCAGCCTAGCTAAGACCCAACTTAAGGCTTGGTTATCTGTTTCCAGGTTGAACTTGACATGTTCCAGATAGAGGCGGAACTTCTCTAATGCAAATAAGACTGTCAAACCCTCAAGTTCATAGATGAAATATTTGGCTCTTGTCCACTAAGCTAGGTCTACTATCGTCTCATCAAGCGTCCCGCCCCATGGAGCGCCTGTATATAGACTATGTCGGACCCTTTCCCCAATCAAAGGGGAATCCAACAAATTCATTTTGGTGTGTGTAGATGGTTTCACAAGATTTTCCTGGTTATTTCCGACTAAGCTGGCAATCGCTCGGTCCACTATTTCTTGTTTAAATACCATCTTCGCTTCTTTTGGTCCTTGTCAATATATAGTTTCTGATAATGCTAAAGCTTTTACCTCCAACCTCTTCCGTAAATTCTGTTTTGATCTGTCTATATCACATGTAACTACTTCAGCGTATTATCCTCAATCATCTCTAGCTGAGCGGGTCAATCGTAATCTTAGATCAGCTCTCATCGCTTTTCATCATGAAGATCATTCCAGGTGGGATACGTCCCTGCATTGGTTGGCCTTCGCTTTGAATTCGGCAGTTTATGAGTCCCATAAGTTCACTCCAGCTTCTCTGATGTTTAAATTTGTTCCTAACGCGCCGATGTCTAACCTTTGGTCACTTAATGATATCCTTCCAGAGACAATAGATCCCGATAATATTAGAGATCTATGGAAAAAAGCTAAACACAACCTGAAAGCTTCTCGTGAAAAGGTTAGGGAAGATATGATCGTGTACGGAGGCCCACCAATTTAAAAGTCGGAGATCAAGTCATGGTTAGGAATTTTGTTCCCGCGGGCAAGTTTGCCCCCAGATTTCATGGGCCATGCATCATATTGGATTTCCTGACTCCCGTTACATTATTGGTGAGCAATCCAGCCACGGAGAGGATCTTTAGAGTTCACCTATCTCAGGTGAAACCTGTGTAATGTTGTCATTATTAACTTACCTATTAACATTTAACAGCAGTTTGAAGGTTATATTTTTTGGGAGGCCTTCTGCCCCAAATTATTTTGTTATATATATACTGTATGTACGATCTTTCACTCTGGTTTTCCTGCTATCCATTTCTGAGTGGCCATTATGAAGCCCCCGTCTCCTGCATATCCACACCATTGGCATACAAGCACCTTCCACGCCGCCCGCCCCTCAGCATCACCAATAATGATCGTACTTTCAAGTCCCCAACAACACTTTTCTGTCGCCGAGATATTACTGTTTCAGTGCCCCCTCTTCGCTCTAGTAAGGCCTCCTTCTGAACGGCACGCCGGAGTCCATCTCCCGGCAAAGGCTGAAGTGCGGTGCCCTTACCGCCAACTCATCTGGGGACTGTATAAATACTTCTAATCTGCGGCATCCATCACCACGACTACCCCTCTCATAGTAGCGGGAGAGGTGTATCTGAGGGTACTTGAGGGGTCCGAGCGACCTCAACTGGGTATCGGCAGCAGCGGCAGGACTTGCCGTCAAAAATATTCACATGTATTTAATCTTCTATGACTACAAAGACACTTTAAAGCTGGAGTTAAACTACCTTCTACCTATCAACTTCAAAAAACTTAGAAAATTTTCTTCAACTGGAAATAATTTTTTTTAAATTCTTCTGTGTCACCCCTAGAAGGACATTTTGGGGAGTGGGGGTCAGTACCAGGAGGTACACCCCAACGCCGCGCATTCATATTCAGCGCCTAAAGAACTCCTCTATTGGCAAAACAGTGAAACTGAAAATATACCTGCTTAGAACTTTACTCTGAAGATGTCACCACTAAAATCTGATATAATTTTGTTATTGTGAAGTTTCCTGAACTGTGTGAATTTCTACTTGTTTTGTTTTCCATTCATCAAGAAGTTTGGACATTCTATCATAGATGACACTACCAAAAAACTATGATCATGCACCCTTGTGGGTGGTATAAGAACTTATAATTCAAAGAAGTTTTGTATTCATAAGGTTTTTTACTGATTGATGCTCATTTATTTTTGGGTTGGCAATATTTTCTTTTTATTTCTGCCGGTTTTGAATCTAGCAAATCCCTAATTTCTGTAATTAATTTTCTACCAATCACTGTATTCTTCTTCTTCTTCTTCTTTGATTTTGAGTGTAACATTTAAACTGACCAATAAACATGAGAGGGTGTGGCTAGTTTAATCTTGAATGGTCTCTAACTTTCCCCAAGGGTTTATAAACTGCAGCTTTGCACGTCTCTTGGCCAATTGATCGTCATCTGACTGAGTGTGTATATCAAGCAGGAGGCGGGAGGCCTCTTCTTCAGCTTCTAGAACTTCTACAAGGTAATGGCCTTAGAGAGTGAAGTACCCTCTCGAGCTCCCCTTCATTTTGGTCTGAGGTGCCACGTTTTTGTAATCTTTCGTTTCTGCAATGTATTAAAGTTATTTCCATGTGAGCAACCTCAGTAGTTTGGGAATAGCCTCTGTTTCGTCGGCCAAGCGCCCTATAGGTCTTAAAGTTTTTTTAGAGCTCAGTTTTCAGCTCCATTCAAATTGTACTCAGGCCGTGTATTTAACCTGTTCTTTTTTCACTAAGGCCCTGTAGGTTGGGTACTAGATACCCCTGTGTAATGAGATTTCTATTTGAAAATAGTGCCTTGTAAGGCCAGAGATTATTATATTTTCATGCAATGTTGCCTTGAGTAGGCTTGAGAAACTGAGAGCCTGTTAGCTCTTTTTCAAAGTTTTGTATGATTAATGAATGCCTCTTGAAGGTTAGATGTTGTAATGTTGAGAGCAAGTGCTCTTTGAATTAGGGGACTTCTGCCCTGGTATAAATTTGTGCTCTTTGGTTAATTTGAGCTAGTAGCTCATCTAATGTAAAGCTAGGGGCTTAAAGCCCAAAGTGTTAAGATTCTGAATCTTGGATTTTTTTTTTTTTTTTCCCATCTTGTTTAATGATTGCTACTTGTACCTGTAAAAATGGTTAAGTTTGAACATTTTGAAAATATAACCTTCAGTTTAAGTTTTAAATTCAATTCTTGACACTGTAGTTAGACCCATTCATCCCGGCACCTTCGTTCACCTCTGCGATCCACAAAAATCCCCGGAACAATGATGATGATGATGATAATAATAATTCAGTACTAGTATATTTTCCAAATGCCTTTGCTGGCAGGACCTAGTGTTTACAGTGCACTATGTCTTCTGGTATAGGCTAGAGCATTTTTGTTACTTTCATAAATCTGTCTCTGTCTTACCCTTGGCTTTGTCAGTATGAAAGTGACAGGTATGAGCGATGCTAGTAATGCCAATCCTTATGCAGCCAGTCCCTATGAATAGTGTGAAAATGTTGCTCATAGGGTCGGTTAGTGTATGCATTTCAGTGGGCTTGGCAGACTGATATGTAATAGCAACTCTTGCTTGGTGAGGAAAGCAACGGGAAACTACCTCACTCCTCATTTCCCTAGTACGCCTCTTCAGTGATGCCTAGGCCATCTATGACAGCTGATGGCAGAGCTGTTGAGGATCCCACCAGCGGAATCGCTGACGGACTGAACATACATACATATTTTCCAAGACCTCTCAAACACACTTACGTTTTGTCAAGCACAATGGATATATAATCATTTTCACAGCAATAAATGAACAAGTAAAAGATTGAGAGCAACTAGACACAGAGCGGACAACTTGCACAGCCACGCCAAGTAAAGTTCTCCAATAAATAGGCTTGCTGATTGGACTAATATACTGAAAGAATGGCCTTGAAAATAAACGTGGCTGTTTATTGCAAAAATAGTAAGTCTTTAACTAACTATATTCAGAAATTCTGAAAGGAAATGACTGTTAATTTTAATAATAAAAATTTACTGAACATCCTTTTGGAAGGACGTTGGCCTTTTTCAGATGAAAACCAAAGGGGCTTTCAAAAGGATGTTGGTGCTTAGAGGGTTAATACTGTCAGGTTTGGAAGAGAACAAGTGTTGACCAAGGCTGATTGTATATCTTTCTATCATCACACAGTAAATGATTTATACTTTTATGTAGGACAGTTTCCATTCATTGTTGATGTTACTGGTAATTGAACTGTGATTGTTATTTCATGTTTTTTTTCTTTCTCTTCATTCTTTTTAGGCAAGCATCCTGTATCTTTGTTGGTGGAGCTCTGTTCCAAACGCAAGTGGGGTGCACCTCACTTTGAGCTCCTTTTTGAGTGTGGTCCTGACCATCGAAAGAATTTTCTTTTCAGGGTAGGTAAATTTCTTATAAAATTATAATGGAAATATTTTAAAACAAAAGAATATTGAATTTGCAGCCAAACAGTTTTGCATTTCTGGATACTAATGCTGAAATGAGGGAGGTAGGAACACCAGGACCTTGATGTCGGTATGGGGGCTGTTACTCTCGTTGATCCTGAGGGCTATGCCAGCTCAGGGTTACCCATGCTGGATTGGCCTCAGAGTAGGGCCGGACTAACAAAGTATTCCCGCGTTGCTTGAGAAGTGTCTGTGCTCATTTTTCTTAATTTCTGTTTCTTTCTTTCCTATTCAAACCTCCTTTATTTTCATTCCTCAGATGTCTAGTCATCCTTTCTGCCTCAGGTAGATGCTTGTTTTCTGAATGAGTGCTTGTGTGTGGAGGTTTCATTCTCTCCCAGTTACAAGTTTTGGGTTGTTGTGAGGTGATGTGTGGTTACTGAGAGAGTACTCGCTAGCGAGCCACCTCCAGATGCTGCATGCCCTCTGGAGTATGTAGCCATATCTTAGCATGCGGTACTGTACTGAAGGTTGACCAATTACTTACCTATCTACTCGTGGCACCAAATATGGAAGCCTCTTCTTTTCTTTTTCCAAGCGTGGCACCCTTAAAACAGCATCCTCTAAAGTCAAGAAATGCAAGAGATATACTGCAGTACCTATTAATTATGAAAGTGACGAAAGTCTATCTTGATTCGTGATTGCTTCCAAGATCAATGGAAAGAGGTTTTTTTTTTTTTTATGAAAGTCCTTCCTTAATCAGTAACCCAGTGGAAGAAATTGTTGGTGGTAAAGTCAACGAGATGCATGAACTTTGTGATGGATCTGTATTGATCAAGATATCGATGGCTGAGCTGTCTGGATGGCTACTAAAAGCCAAACTATTCTGGAAGGTTGAAGTTAACATCGTGAAGCACAAATGCCTGAATTCCTGCAAAGGAGTTATCTTCCACAGGGATTTAATGAAAGCTTCTGGTGTTGACATGATATAAACCTTGCTCGTTGGGGTGTAACTAGGGTGAGAAGGTTAAAGAGGCTTGTCGGTGAGAAGCTGCTCGATACGGGCACTTTCATGTGTCCTTTGAAGCCCAGACCCTGCCCTACAGCAGCTGCAGTAGTTTTGCACCAGCATGTGCAGTCTTTTGCAATGATGTACCAAGTACTTGATCAATGCCAGTGCTCCTGAGGTCTTCTTAATCTGATCGTAGTGCTTTAGAGGGACACTATGGAGTCTCCTGCTGGAATCCTACAAGTTGAGCTTCTGTGGAATAACCTTTCCTAAGCCTGAACTGCCTTTTATCAAACCAGTTTGTAATTTTGCGAACGTGTCTAATATAACCAGAAAGAATGCTTTCCCAGAGCTAACAAACTATAAATGTCAAGCTGACTGGCTTGTAATTTTCCACTTTATGTTTGTCACTCTTTCCCTTGTACAGTACACTGGGTTACTGTTGCAACTCTCCATTCATTTGGGATAGTTCCTTCATGCAAACAGTAATCAAGTAAGTATTTCCAAGATGACACTATATCCCAAGCCATAGCTTTTAATATATTCCCAGAAATCTTATCAACACCAGCTGCCTTAGTAGCTTTTAACTGTTTGTATCTTTTTATAAATGTATTTATTATCATCGCTAAATTTCAGTATTTCACCATTATTAGTTGCTGATTGAATACTTCTGCCTTCTATAAGTCCTTGCATATACACTCTCCTTGTCCATTAATGATCCCAGGAATGTCCTTCTGGGAACCTATTTCTGCCTTAAAGTAAGAGTATCTATATATGTCCTTCCATTTCTCCCTAAAATTCATGTGCCTCCCAATTATGTTTGCCAATATTAATAACAAATACATTGCAATTGGGAAATATCCTGGTGGCAATGATCACTTACACAAGTGTGATAATAAAGTTAAAACTTAATTACACAACAACAACAACAACAACAAAAACAACATCAAAAGCAACAAAAAACAACAACTATAACAACAGTACAACAAGCAATTCCATGGAAAGAAAATATTACAAGAAATACTATTAGTTTAACATTCTAAATCCAGCATCATCATATACAAAGTCACACACAACTTAAGTATTTCCAATGCTTAACATTATGGCTTACTCTACTGTAGGTCGAGCTTACTACTAGCTTAACATTACAACACCATTATATACAAATTCACACGAACCTTAAGTATTTCAAAATTTTACACTATGACTTACAACAACAACTACAACAACTACAACAACAAGAGTACAACAATTCCCTGGAAGGAAAATATTACAAGAAATACTACTAGTTTAACATTCTAAATGCAGCATCATCATATACAAATTCACATACAACGTAAGTATTTCCAGTGCTTAATACTATGGTTTACAGTACTATAGGTTGAGCTTACTACTAGCTTAACATTACAACACTGTCATTCACACATACCTTAAGTATTTCAAAATTTTACACTATGGCTTACAGTAGATGGAGCAGCCCAACTGTTCACTATTATCTTAGCATTGTAAATAGAGCACATTCATATACAAATTCACACAAACCTTAAATAAATAATTCAGATGCTTTAATACTACCATTTACAGTGCATTAAAGTTACATAGATTTTTATCCACAATTTACAGAATGCTGGAGTTTATTCTTGAAGCATCTTACATTTATGGGAAAAGGCTCTAAGACTGCTGTAGGTAATGCATTCCACTCATCAGTTCCCCGATTTATGAACGAGTATATACCGTAGTTAGTTTTCTGTGATCTACCTTTTACTTTGCGCGGATGATCTGTCCTACTTATATAACAGGGCTTTTCTAAGATGTACAATATTATAGGGAAGGATCCACCTTTCAATACTCCGTAGTAAAAAGTAGTTACAACCTGTTTAATGGGACCGGTTTCAACACATTTAGAGTGTCATCATCAGCCAAATAGCGAAGATCTTAACAATAACTAACATATTAAACATAGGCAAAATATTAACATTGTATCACATCGTGGCAATTCAGTTAATGTTCAAAACACAATAATCACAGTCAAGAGAGTAAACAGAACATCACTATCTTGCGCCGAAAACAAATATATTTGAAGTTCATAAGCAGATCAAGTATGCACTTATGTAAAGTCGTTGCAAGGCAGGTCTTGTAGGCATTTGTTTTCCGGCCGAAGGGTAAAAGGTGACGTGAATGAAGTCTTAGGGAAACAGTGTAGGATTTAATTTCGTCAAAATCAAAGTGGATATATAGGTTTTAAAATAATTTAAAACGTTAAAAAAGAATAAAGCCAAATAAAAATATATTAAAAATGGGAAGAAATAATGAAAGAAATACGAGGTTCAACTCGAAACAACTTGCCGTAGTAATTGATAAAGAAATGATAAATAGAGAAAGGGGGTGGGGGACGTTTATTAGAGGGTGGTGATGGTGGTTATTGTTATTAGAGGAAATACAATTGGGCAACAATCCTTTATATAACACTGCACCCGCTCTTGCAACGGTCAGTGCAAGATTATCCCGGTAGCTCATTAATTCTTCTCAGGGTATCCTTTTTCCGCCCATAAAATCTGAGATTTAATATGTAATTATTTAACGTGGTTTCTGAAGAGAAATTGGCCGCTGGGGTACTCGTGATGGGAGTATCAATATCCACGAGAATGACGACCGATATCTAGAAATCATCTCGCATTTCGTTTGTAAGAACTTGTCGATTGCTTACATCTAGAAAACTTAACAACTAACTTAACTCTAAACGTTACCAGAACAGAAATCATAACTCAGTCACATACTAAAGAAAATATATAAGATTATTTATTGACAAAAAAAATTAATGTTCGAGATATAGTGAAATCTGGGTAGTATAAATTCCGTGTTATCTCATCATTTGAAAATAAGTTAGAGTCAGCGCTGGCTCATTTAAGATAAAATAGTGGAACTTAAAAAAAAATGCTAACATTCTCTCATTTATAAGTTCAAATTCCAATAAATACACATGTGAACCTTCGTAGCCATGTTCCGAAAGTATTACATTTTTTTTATAATATTTGCGATCATTGAGCATTCAAGGAATCAAATAAAATTTTCATATTGTAAATACTGCTCTGTTAATTATTAAAGTTATCCTCACAACATATGAGACATGTTTCCCAAGTATACACTTTCGCGTGTATTAAATTGTGACAGTGTTCACCGACCTTCCATTCATAAGTTAAAGTCTTTCATAGGTTTGAACTCCGAGTGTTAGGTAATATCTTTCTAGTGTGAACAAGTAACGACTTACGAGCTAAAGCAATACCACCCTCGTGCCTACGATATCTGGCTCCTAACTAACCATTATAATATTCTTCATTTTTATATACTGAGTTAAAATCATATTTATCTGAGTAGAAATAAAAAAAAATCTAACTAACTCTTCGAATAGTTTCTAATCTACACACTCATCTATTAGTGGCTCAATGTACTCTTATAATCTGCACTGTCTCAATATTTCATTTATATACGTGCTACTGAACGTGTATGGATAGTATAGAATGCAGGTATTTCATATCAACCTGTAAGATCACTGCTCCATGAAATACTAGATATATAATCAATCATGAGTCTATTGCATCATATATAAGAACACTCTCTCTTACGCAGTACCTGTTATTCTCCCAAGTCAAACACAATATCACTGTCATGATACACAATTCTACATAATTCATGTTTACCTTACCTTGAAATGGTCATCTGCGCGGAATTCTCTTCTTGACGTATATTTTCAAACATGGCATAGAAACTCACCTTATATTACTAATAAATCATTAACACGTCAAATAGCAATTCTTACACTTCCCGTGGAATATAACTAAATCTCTTCACTTAAACCATTCATCAATATATAATCACATTTCAATACACTACCGTCGATACATTAACATCCTATCGGCTTCCATTTAGCCGCATGCATATAGCCATAACTCCGATACCATATGCTAAATATTTAAGAATTGCTTAGCAAATTACGCAGTCAATAACCTCTATTTTTAATAACAGTAATATGAATTCATATGCCCTCTTTCTCTGACGAAAGGAATACTTAATTTGTCAATGATCATCGTATTGCGCAGGTAATTCGTGACGTAAACTATACTTAGGTAAAACGAGATTAATCGAACCTTTACTAGTAACTTAGACTCATTGATTCTAGCTCTACTCAAGTAACATACCTTCTTCTTATCGTATATTATTTCCACTGTCGATGTGCTAGTGCAGTATCCAGTATATGTCATATCGTCATTCTAATTCATCACTTCCATCTAATTTTAAAATCTTAAGTATTTCACACATTACTTATATTACACACGCGATCTTAATTACTTCATAAATCACCAAACTCTCAGCACATGCCAAAATAGATTGAGCGTGCAGATTGCAAGAAACTACTCTACTATAAAAAAGTATGGACTTAGCTCGTCCGTTGCTACATCTGGTCTGGTGGTTGCTCCGTCCTTCACTTGCTGCTAGACCCTCAGATTGGAACTGGATCTCTGTCTGAACTGGACATTCACGGTCATCTGCTGGTTACATAGCTCGTCAGACGACTTCGTATCATCCGGTCTTTCGGCTGGCCAATGCTCCTCCAACGTCATCATCTCCACTGGTTGGTCTGTCCAATAATCTCCGCCTGGTCATCTGATTCGACGGTACATATCCCCAGTTCGGTCCATCTTGATGAATTAGCTGACAGTCATCCTCATGTATCTGTTGACAATGAAAAGAATTCCCTGTGCGCAGTAATTAGTCATGATATTCTGCATTTTCTGTTATTTAAAATAATCGTTAAAGTTTTTCTTTCTGTAAAAAGTTTTCTCCGTAAATAATTTTTTTTTTTTTTTTTTACTGCTACGGTAGTTATATTCTTCTCGTGTGTAGTTATTAAATATTTCACAATGGTGAATTCCGATTCTTTCGATCGTTACGTTGCTACTTGATATTCCAAATCCGTCGTATATCACCAAAATTTATATATTTATATTTCTTTCTCGGCTCATCTACTGGCATACAGCGATGAATATTTTAATTATATGCTGTCGCGAATATATATAATTAATATTCTTCTTCAGTAGGCAAATCTATTCTTGGAATATGTAGATCTGCTCGCATCTGCGTCTTGTCTAGATGAAAGTAATTTTTTAGTCTCGTTAAACAATTCACCCGCTGCTATATTTTTTTTAAAACAATTCAAATGAACCTCTACTGTTCTCCAGTGTCTTCGAAACCTATCCTTTCCGTGACGTACATAGCCTCCTATACATTGCATTGATACGAAGTTAATTGCCTTAGTAGACCGCGTGGGCCATACCTTCCTACGCCGCCATTTTGTTGTTGGTCTACGAGATATGAACGGGCACATTTAATCCCCCTGGCATGAAGAAAATATATTGGTCACGATATATTTTCTCATTGTTAACTTGAATCTCAAATGTGACTTTGCATCTCGTATATTCTCTGCCATTGCGATATTATCTATTCGATTATCGAATATCAGCAGATTGATATCGATTACGTCCTAGTTGCATTAATTTGTTTACATGTCCCGTAACCATGTATTTGGCAACTGCTTTTTATTCATTCTAGTGGTCGTAATAAAGATATTTATTCCTTCCTCTTTGCGCATTTCACAATGGTAGGTCATTTAATGGCTTTAGACTTTCTTATCTCTTAAGTTCTTATTACATTTGCTGATTCTCTTGGAAGTACAACTTGATATTGCATGCATTATGTACGTTACGATATTTGCCATTTAAACTTGCTATTTCGTACGCATTATTCCCAAGTACGCGTTCGATTCTGTAGGGACCATTGTATAACGGCAGAAATTTAGCACATATTTTTGCTGGTGCATTTGATATTGGTGCAGTCTTAACCAGAACTAGATCTCCTTGTTTGAAATGTGGATGGAACTTCTTATTCCGTAGCCTTCTTAACCGTTTTTGAGACTGATCCATGAGTCTCTGTTGGATCTTTAGATTTATTTCTTGAGGATCTGGCTTTTTCTCTAGCTGCATAGTGAAAATGCTGTCCCATGTTCTCTGTGGGTGAACATTTTTATGGGCTACGCTAGGAATTTGGGCTATTGATTGATTAACCGTGTTGTTTAAACTTTCAGCTATGATATCTAGCATATCTATCCATTTCCAATGTTGTTGACTACAATATATTCTCCCGAATTTAGCGATCTCCTTCATATATCTCTCTACGGGATTAGCTGCTGGATGACGAACTGAGCATAACGTATGCTTGATGCCCTCATTTCTTATTCGTTCGCGGAACATAACTGAAGTAAATTGTGTTCCTCTATCAGTAAGGATCCTCTCAGTTTTTCCCATTTCAGGAAATGTCTTATTAATGAGGCCGTGTAAAACTTGTTTAGTATTGGCTCTCTGTATGGCTTGCAATGAAATATATTTAGAGAATATGTCGATAACCACTAGTATATATTTCTTTCCCTTCCTAGCAGTGGGCAACTTTCCAAAAATATCTATTGCATAAATTTCCTGAGCTCTAGATGGTATAATTGGGATCGGTTTATGTCCGCATGTGTAATTGTTATGCTTTACTCTCTGACACACATCGCATGTTTTTGCTATGTTTCTTACTGATCTTCGTAATCCATTCCACGTGAATTTCTCCATTATCGTCCCTATAACCTTGTCTATACCAGCATGTCCTGTCATCTTATGAGTATGCCAGATTAAATCTCTTTGTAGCTCTTCCGGTATTACAATTCTTTTGCTGTTACTGATCTTGTCCACTACTTTCAATAGTATTCCGTCTACGATTTCATATTTCTTTGTGAGTTCTGGCGTTGATTCCCTGTTAACCAAATTATCGATGATGATCTTTAATTTCTGGTCAGATTCTTGAAATTCTCTCAGATTCTCTAACTTTCTTAGTAGTTGTTCGTCTTGAGTATCCAGTTCGATTGCTAGCACATGTTCTTCACCTTCATGTGGGTTTCTACTTAACGCATCAGCTAAGATGTTTTCCTTTCCACTGCAATGTTCAATCTTTAGGTCAAACTGTTGCGTGAATAACATCCATCGCGTTATCCTTTCGCTGATCATGACGGCTTTTAACCCAAAAGTCAACGCCTTGTGGTCTGTCCGTATTGTTACTGGGTAGCCATAAATTATACGTCTCCAATGTTGTAATGCGTGCACTATTGCGAGTAGTTCAAGCTCAGTAGTAGTATAATGTTGCTCATGTTTTCTAAGTTTCCTACTGGTAAATGCCAAATAAGTTCGTCTTTTGGTTTCATTATCTTCTTGATATAGGCATGCTCCTACACCAACGTGTGATGCATCAGCTTGAATTATGAATCTCTGTTGATAATCAGGATATCCCAGTTTGATACTTTTCTTCATCAGCTCTTTCATTTTGATGAATGCTTCTTCTGCCTCATCATTCCACTTCCATTTATTGTTGACCTTTAGCAAGTTCTGTAACGGTGCAGCCGTATCTGTGTAACCTTCACAATGGTCTGAGAAGAATCCAGTCAACCCAAGAAATTGCCTTATATGCTTTACTTTAGTCGGCCTTGGGAAATCGCATATTGCCTTTATTTTTACGGGATTTGGTCTTATCCCTTCTCCATCGATCACGTGACCTACAAAAAGTACTTGACTTTGGCAAAATTTAGATTTTGATAAATTTATTTTGAAGCCAGTTCTCTGTAAATTACTTAATAGCTTTTCCAATTTGATACAGTGTTCTTCGAAGGTAGTGCTCGCAAAGACTAGATCATCAACGTAACAATTTACAAAGTCCTTTACTTCACTCGTTAGGCTTCTGTCTAGTGCCCTTATCAATACTGCCGAACTGACCTTTAATCCGATAGGCAACCGACAATAGGCATATGTTTGGTTATTAAACATAAAACCTGTTAATAACCGTGACTTTTCTTCAAGTACAATATGGTGAAATGAAGCTGTGCAGTCCATACTCGTAAAATATTTCTGACCTCGAAATCTCTTCACAATGTCCTTAATTTTAGGGGCCTGACTATACTCTGGAATCAGTCTGGAATTTAGGACTCGCGCATCGAGGCACAAACGCAGTTTTCCGTTATTTTTCTTTACAATTACTATAGGGTTCAGAAATGGAGTGGTAGTCTTCACGATCAGTCCATCAACTAACATTTCTTCGATGATTTGTTTAACCTCAGCGAAATACTTCTCTGGCACATCATATATTTTTCCCTTGTATGGCGTCCAGTCAGTAACTATCAGTTTGTACTTGTAGTTAGGAATCTGCCCTGGTTTATCACTAAAAACTTCAATATATTTCTTTATGATGTTGTACAATATTCGTTTTTCTTCTGCAGATACCGCAGCTTGAGTAATAGCCTCCCAAATGTCAGATTTTTCATAGCTCTGCTCTTCGATTGCAACGATTTCCTCAATTCTCATGATTAATTCCGGCTCTATTTCTGTGCTAAGATCTTTTTCTTCTAGTTCTTGGCTCTCTCCGTCCAATAGATCCACTTCTTTTCCCTCGATCTTCAACCATTCGTTTTCTTCAAGTGTGCTACTAATTTGAACTCTTTCTACAGTTCTATTTCCATCATTTTCTTCCACTGGAAATCGAATTTCACCCTTATCCATATCAATTGTCATCCTAGAGCTTATCATGAAGTCTATTCCAAAAATGACGTTGTATTTTATTTTCTTCATAACCATGAATGGATGCTCAAATTCATATTTTCCGATCTTTATACTTAAGTAGGCTTGTATCTTGCATTCAACAGACTTGTCTGGAATTATGCCTCGGATTTTTACACCAGATACAGGTATGATTGGTATCTGTATTTTCTGATTTAACTCTTGGAATAAGGTATATGACATTACACTTATGCTAGCTCCAGAGTCCACTAAACAGTACAATCGGGTGTTGAACACTCTCACAACTATTACTGGTAACTTGAATTTAGGTTGAGTTTCGTGACAAGTATCTTCTTTAATTAAATCTTCAGGTTGAATGTCCCAATGATCTATTTGTGCTACTACCCAACTGCGAATTTTGACAATATTCACTAACGGTTTAATATTTACATTTTCGTGTTTAACTAGTTCATCATCGGCGTTTATTTTTTTTCGGTCAGATGTTTGGGAAATTTCTGTGTTCCCATGATTTCCATGTTCCTTGCAACCTTCTTCCTGTCTTCTTCGTTTATAATTCTGAAGTTCGAGACTTTCTGCGCCTTCGAGGTCGCCGTTTATATCCTTATTTTTGATGGCTTCCTCCCATCGGCTCCTATTTTGTCTCTCTTCTCTTAGCTCTTGAAGATATCGCCTATTCTCTTCATTTTGATTATATTGTGCAGGTCTTCTCCTCTCATCGTATCGCCTTCTGTTCCTCTGATATGGTCGACTTCTATTGTTCCCATATCGAATGTTACTCCTATACTGGAAACTATTTCTATTTCCAATTTGCCCACATCTTCCGTGCTGTTGACCACTATACTGACAATAACATTTTCTTGGTTCTTTGTTTTGGGCTCTAACACAATCTTCTGTCCTAATTTCATGACCCTTATCTAGTCCTTGGTTAGTGATTTCGGAGCTGAGCGTATTGACTGCTTCTATTTGTCTTATATTTCTGGGGTTCCTCTCTATTAAGCAGGATGACGTTAGGTCGATCTGTCTTAATCGTCTCTCCATATCAATAGCAGTTTGTATATCAGAGGCTGCTAATAATCTTTGTATTTCGAGTGGTAATTGCCTCTGAATAGTTTTAATTGCCTCCAATTCGCTAGGTGGAGAATCTAAGTCCTGAAAACGATGAAATTGTAGGGAGAAGAAATCACTAAAGCGAGTTTGGCCTGCAATCGAAAATTTCCTTGAGTACAGCTCTAATCTTAGCTGTTGCTGGATCTCAGGATCCCAGAACTTCTTCAGGAAAGCTACCTTAAACTCGTCATAGTTATGGAATGTGTACTTGAAAGCCTGGAACCAAATATTTGGGTTCCCGTCCAGATGTTTTTCGATAATTCTCAATTTCTTTTCCTCCTGAATTTTTCCTTCCCTAAAATATTCCTCTATGTCCCTAAGGAATTGTTTCGGTGAGGTCTTAGCCGAACCATCAAAATGTTTTGGGCGGTCGTCGTAATTTTTAATAATATTAATTATCGTGCTTCCTTCACTCTGATTACTACCGTTTAATATTTCTATATCTCTTCTACTTGGGTCGCTAATCCCTGAAGGTGTGTTCTCTCTCTCATTAATCTGTACCTCTACTGCTCTCTGCCTATCACTAGAGCTTGAGGCCATAGATTTCGCCGTGTGTGATTCCACCTTCATCTCCTGTATTTCTCTTCTGATCTGATTCACCACTTCTTCCGTCTTTTCAATTTTTCGTTCCGATTCCACCTTGTTATCTTCTATTTTCTGCTTCAATTCATCAATTTTCTGTGCTACTTTGCTCGCAGCTTGGTCATATTTCTCATCTAAGTCTTGTTGCCTTAGATTTAATCCTTGCATACCAGCTGTTATATCATTTATTTTCTCTTCTTCCAATTTTCGGATCGTTTCCTGGCTCTCTGTTACCATCTCATTTATTTTATTTATTTCCTCGTGTATTTCCCTGTTTCTGTTCTCCATGGTTTCAGTCAACCTCGTCTGCATGTTTTGGATTTCGTTCTTAACTTCATATACTTCCGACCGTGTTTTCGCTGTTTCTTCAGTCGCTTCTTCTTGTTTCTTGCGTAGCTCATCGATCATCCCTTTGTGTTCATCTTCTATTTTTCTAACGAATTCTTCAAAAGATTCTTTCTGTTTTAGCTGATCCTCTCTTCTTTCCTCTCTCATCTCAATGATGCATCTCTGGAATCTTGATTCCCGTTCCTGTTCTTTCTCTTCTTGTTTCTGTTGCCATTCTTCTTGTTTCTTGTGCAATTCTTGCATCAACTCATAATGTTCTTTCTTTCTTTCTTTCTTCGCGTTGTTCTTGTTGCCATTCTTCTTGTTTCTTTTCTTGTTCCTTTTGAAATTCTCTAAACAATTCTTGTTGTTTTCGTTCCTTTTCTATCCGTCTTCTTTCTTTCTCTTCTTCCAGCTTCCTCTCTTTCTCTTCACGCTCCTGTTTCTCCTTCTGTTTTTCTTCTTCCAGTTTCCTCTCTTTCTCTTCACGCTCCTGCTTTTCTCTCTGTCTTTCTTCTTGTTGTTGTTTCAAATATTCGAGAAACCATAATGGCGCTCCTTCTTGTTTCTCTTGAGCTCTTCTCATCTCCTCTTCTTGTTCTCTTCTTGTCTGAACTCTACCCTGTGTTGCCATTTTATGTCGTTTTCTATATATTCGTTATAATATCTCAAAGTTTATATTAAGCTCTCTATTTTGTTAAAAATCACTTATTTTCCTAACAGTCCTCTAAATTCACAAAATATTAAATATTATATCACACACACCACAATAACTTAGTCTACAAGGTTTAAAAATAGTTCAAGGTTTGCACTATATGCACTAGTTTGAAGTTTTCTCTTCAGTAAATAATAATATTGATGGACCTTCCTGGAGATCGGCACCATCTCACCAGATAAACCAACAACAACCAGACCAAGAGTTCAAATCTATGATTTCGTTCACATTTCGGAACATGTTACGAAATAAATAAATTAAAATTCCGTTATGCTGCATTCCATATTTATATGTATGGCCATCAGCCTATACCATAATTAAAATTAACTAAGTTTCATTTCATATTGACTTAAAATCACCTAACCCTAGATTATTATTATTAAAAAGAAGCATTCATCTAATAAATACAATAATTCCTTATTAATATATCTTCACAGGTTCAGCCATGTGGTAATAATTAATAAATTACTCAATACATTAGTGACATGTTTTCTATACCCGATACCTACATTTCGAGCTTCGTCACATGATTGCCTATTAAGTAATATAAATTATCAGACTATTTTCATACACTCCCGCGATGTGTTTCTCTTCAGGCGCCAACCATTAATGCGACATTTAATTTATTTCAAAGTGAAGACCGTTTCCAATACTTTTTTCACTTTATTTGGCGTTCCCACGGTGTATTTCTCTTCACTCGCTCCACTGTTGCGGCATTTTATTCTTTGGCAACCAACAGTTCCCACGGCATCTTTCTCCATTTTAAATCACGTTATGATGTCAAAAATTACTTCTGGCAACCAATATTCAATGATCCCGCGGTGTCTTTCTCTTCAAATCGTCACACATTGCGGCGTCATTTTAATAACTTTCCCACGGTGTGTTTCTCTTCAATCGCCCCACAGTTGGGCAGCCATTTTAAATACTTGCACCCGCTCTTGCAACGGTCAGTGCAAGATTATCCCGGTAGCTCATTAATTCTTCTCAGGGTATCCTTTTTCCGCCCATAAAATCTGAGATTTAATATGTAATTATTTAACGTGGTTTCTGAAGAGAAATTGGCCGCTGGGGTACTCGTGATGGGAGTATCAATATCCACGAGAATGACGACCGATATCTAGAAATCATCTCGCATTTCGTTTGTAAGAACTTGTCGATTGCTTACATCTAGAAAACTTAACAACTAACTTAACTCTAAACGTTACCAGAACAGAAATCATAACTCAGTCACATACTAAAGAAAATATATAAGATTATTTATTGACAAAAAAAATTAATGTTCGAGATATAGTGAAATCTGGGTAGTATAAATTCCGTGTTATCTCATCATTTGAAAATAAGTTAGAGTCAGCGCTGGCTCATTTAAGATAAAATAGTGGAACTTAAAAAAAAATGCTAACATTCTCTCATTTATAAGTTCAAATTCCAATAAATACACATGTGAACCTTCGTAGCCATGTTCCGAAAGTATTACATTTTTTTAATAATATTTGCGATCATTGAGCATTCAAGGAATCAAATAAAATTTTCATATTGTAAATACTGCTCTGTTAATTATTAAAGTTATCCTCACAACATATGAGACATGTTTCCCAAGTATACACTTTCGCGTGTATTAAATTGTGACAGTGTTCACCGACCTTCCATTCATAAGTTAAAGTCTTTCATAGGTTTGAACTCCGAGTGTTAGGTAATATCTTTCTAGTGTGAACAAGTAACGACTTACGAGCTAAAGCAATACCACCCTCGTGCCTACGATATCTGGCTCCTAACTAACCATTATAATATTCTTCATTTTTATATACT
This sequence comes from Anabrus simplex, assembly GCF_040414725.1. Classification (NCBI taxonomy): domain Eukaryota; kingdom Metazoa; phylum Arthropoda; class Insecta; order Orthoptera; family Tettigoniidae; genus Anabrus; species Anabrus simplex. The sequence goes on along the minus strand of NC_090267.1, from coordinate 409,073,842 downwards.
GAGTTAAAATCATATTTATCTGAGTAGAAATAAAAAAAAATCTAACTAACTCTTCGAATAGTTTCTAATCTACACACTCATCTATTAGTGGCTCAATGTACTCTTATAATCTGCACTGTCTCAATATTTCATTTATATACGTGCTACTGAACGTGTATGGATAGTATAGAATGCAGGTATTTCATATCAACCTGTAAGATCACTGCTCCATGAAATACTAGATATATAATCAATCATGAGTCTATTGCATCATATATAAGAACACTCTCTCTTACGCAGTACCTGTTATTCTCCCAAGTCAAACACAATATCACTGTCATGATACACAATTCTACATAATTCATGTTTACCTTACCTTGAAATGGTCATCTGCGCGGAATTCTCTTCTTGACGTATATTTTCAAACATGGCATAGAAACTCACCTTATATTACTAATAAATCATTAACACGTCAAATAGCAATTCTTACACTTCCCGTGGAATATAACTAAATCTCTTCACTTAAACCATTCATCAATATATAATCACATTTCAATACACTACCGTCGATACATTAACATCCTATCGGCTTCCATTTAGCCGCATGCATATAGCCATAACTCCGATACCATATGCTAAATATTTAAGAATTGCTTAGCAAATTACGCAGTCAATAACCTCTATTTTTAATAACAGTAATATGAATTCATATGCCCTCTTTCTCTGACGAAAGGAATACTTAATTTGTCAATGATCATCGTATTGCGCAGGTAATTCGTGACGTAAACTATACTTAGGTAAAACGAGATTAATCGAACCTTTACTAGTAACTTAGACTCATTGATTCTAGCTCTACTCAAGTAACATACCTTTCTCTTATCGTATATTATTTCCACTGTCGATGTGCTAGTGCAGTATCCAGTATATGTCATATCGTCATTCTAATTCATCACTTCCATCTAATTTTAAAATCTTAAGTATTTCACACATTACTTATATTACACACGCGATCTTAATTACTTCATAAATCACCAAACTCTCAGCACATGCCAAAATAGATTGAGGGTGCAGATTGCAAGAAACTACTCTACTATAAAAAAGTATGGACTTAGCTCGTCCGTTGCTACATCTGGTCTGGTGGTTGCTCCGTCCTTCACTTGCTGCTAAACCCTCAGATTGGAACTGGATCTCTGTCTGAACTGGACATTCACGGTCATCTGCTGGTTACATAGCTCGTCAGACGACTTCGTATCATCCGGTCTTTCGGCTGGCCGATGCTCCTCCAACGTCATCATCTCCACTGGTTGGTCTGTCCAATAATCTCCGCCTGGTCATCTGATTCGACGGTACATATCCCCAGTTCGGTCCATCTTGATGAATTAGCTGACAGTCATCCTCATGTATCTGTTGACAATGAAAAGAATTCCCTGTGCGCAGTAATTAGTCATGATATTCTGCATTTTCTGTTATTTAAAATAATCGTTAAAGTTTTTCTTTCTGTAAAAAGTTTTCTCCGTAAATAATTTTTTTTTTTTTTTTACTGCTACGGTAGTTATATTCTTCTCGTGTGTAGTTATTAAATATTTCACAATGGTGAATTCCGATTCTTTCGATCGTTACGTTGCTACTTGATATTCCAAATCCGTCGTATATCACCAAAATTTATATATTTATATTTCTTTCTCGGCTCATCTACTGGCATACAGCGATGAATATTTTAATTATATGCTGTCGCGAATATATATAATTAATATTCTTCTTCAGTAGGCAAATCTATTCTTGGAATATGTAGATCTGCTCGCATCTGCGTCTTGTCTAGATGAAAGTAATTTTTTAGAGTCTCGTTAAACAATTCACCCGCTGCTATATTTTTTTTAAAACAATTCAAATGAACCTCTACTGTTCTCCAGTGTCTTCGAAACCTATCCTTTCCGTGACGTACATAGCCTCCTATACATTGCATTGATACGAAGTTCATTGCCTTAGTAGACCGCGTGGGCCATACCTTCCTACGCCGCCATTTTGTTGTTGGTCTACGAGATGTGAACGGGCACAACACTAATTCGAGGAAAAAAAGAGGAAGAGAACCGACACTTCGAAAAATGAAGATATCGGTTAAAGGAAGACAAGGGCCACGAAGGGCGTGAAAATGAAAGACTCCCTAGCCCTTGCAAACCTAATAGCATCGGGGTCGGAAAAGAACAAGAGTTGACCAAGGGAGGTCGGACAGGATAGATGAAAGTGAGGAGCCTGGCACAAGTAAGTGGAAGCAATGCCAGGACTCAGCTAAGGGCCTCGTGGTCGCCAACCCACGCTCCGAAGTTCATCCCTGGGGGATGGAGGGTGGGAAGGAAAGAAAAATGGAAGGGATCCGCTACTTCGAAAAATGAAGATATCAGCTAAAGGAAGACAAGGGCCACGAAGGGCATGAAAATGAAAGACTCCCTAGCACTCGGAAACCTAATAGCGTCGGGGTCGGAAAGGAACAAGAGTTGACCAAGGGAGGTCGGACAAGATAGATGAAAGTGAGGAGCTTGGCACAAGTAAGTGGAAGCAATGCCAGGACTCAGCTAAGGGCCCCGTGGTCACCAACCCACGCTCCGAAGATCAGAGCCCCTGGGGGATGGAGGGTGGGAAGAAAAGAAAAATGGAAGGGATCCGATACTTCGAAAAATGAAGATATCAGCCAAAGGAAGATAAGGGCCACGAAGGGCGTGAAAATGAAAGACTCCCTAGCCCTCGGAAACCTAAAAGCGTCGGGGTCGGAAAGGAACAAGAGTTGACCAAGTGAGGTCGGACAGGATAGATGAAAGTGAGGCGCCTGGCACAAGTAAATGGAAGCGATGCCAGGGCTCAGCTAAGGGCCCCGTGGTCGCCAACCCACGCTCCGAACTTCAGAGCCCCTTGGGTGGGGAGGGGGGAACTAAGGAGGATCAAGGGGGGTGTTGCGGAAGGGGGAAGTGGCATGAGAGGGTATTGTGTAAATTGTGAAAGATTGATTCCTTATTTGTTGACTTCAGGTTATTTAAAAAGGAGATGAGAAAATCGAAAAGGGCATTGGGTTTCTCAGAAATATCATTCAGATTAAGATTTGGATTGAAAAACTGGTCAAGGTGTATAAAACAGTTTTCGGTGATGTCTAGGAGAGGGCCTTTATTTAGAGTGCTGAGAATTTCAATATCCTGGTTTATTGTAGTGAAAGCATGTTTTGTGTCATGTATGTGTTGTCCCACTGCCGAAAATCTGTTGTGCTTTATTGCATTAACGTGTTCAAAGTACCTAATTTTGAAGTTACGACCAGTTTGACCTATGTAAGAAGAATTACAGTTGTGGCACTTAAAACGGTATACACCTGATTTAGAAAAGACACTTGTTCTATTTAAGGAGTAGGAGTTATGTAATAATTCAAGGTTTCTATTATTAGTTCGAAAAGAAATCATGGTATTGTGTTTTTTGAAGACATTAGCTATACTATAGGTGTTTGTATTGAATGTGAATGTGGTGTAAGCACCTGGTTTGGGAATATCTTTTAAGAGTGTTGTGTTAGGGCGGTGTCTAAATTTGTTAATGATTTGTTCAATAAAATAAGAATTATAACCATTAAATTTGGCAGTAGAGCGGATGATGTTTAGTTCTTTATTTAAGTTTTCCTTTGATAGCGGAATGTTGAAGGCGCGGTTAACCATACTGTTGTATGAAGCACGTTTATGTGACTGTGGGTGAAAAGAGTCTTGTTTTATGGTATTAGCTGTATGTGTGGGTTTTCTATAAATCATATATGATAATGAGGAAGGTAATCTGTTTATTGTTATGTCTAGAAAATTAATTGATTTGTTTGATTCTGTTTCAAGAGTAAATTTAATATGTGGATCAATTTTATTGAGGCTATTAAGAGTAGAAGCTGCATTGAAAACTCTATCATCCAGTATAACAAATGTGTCATCCACATATCTAGCCCAAAATAATACATGTTTAAAGTCGTCATTGTTATCAATGAAACTGTGTTCTAAAAAGTCTAGGTATATTTCTGCAAGGATCCCCGAGGCTGGAGAACCCATAGCCAAACCATCTTGTTGATAAATTATATTGTCAAAGATGAAGAAGTTGTTAGTAACTACTAATTTTAAGAGGGTCATAAAATCATTAATTTCAAGTTTGCTTAAGCAACTATATGTATTTAAGTTATTTTCAATAATAGGAAATAATTTTTTGATATTAATACTGGGATACATATTGACAATATCGAAAGAGTGTAGAGAATGGTGTGGTTGGATTTTAAAGTTATTTAATTTCTCAACTAGTTCTATGGTGTTTTTTACAGACTTATTTGATAAAAATTTGTAATAATTCTTAAGAAATTTATGAATGAATTGTGCTAATTTGTAAAGTGGGCTGGGTCTGTAATTAATAATTGGTCGAATAGGGACGTCAGTCTTATGAATTTTAGGGAGAGATTTAGCGGTTGGTAGGCCTGGATTCATGCTTAATATATATTTTTTTTTTTTTCAGTAAATAAGAAAGAAGAGTTCTTAAGGGTTTGTTTTAGGAGACGTTGAATTTGTTGGGTAGGATCTTTCTTTGTAATAGAAAAGGAATTATTACTGAAGAAATTTTTGGTTTTCTCGATATAATCAACTTTATCCATTATTACTGTAGTGTTACCTTTGTCAGCTTTTGTGATAATGAGGTTCTGGTCTTTAATTTTCTTTTTAAGGTTAAGAATGTGTTTACGTTCAACGAAGGGAACAGTGTTGCTATTATCATTAGATGTGTAAATCTTATTAAGTTTCCTTTTTACATCAAGTCTAATTTCGTCCTGTAGTTCTAAAGGCTTTTTTTTTTTTTTTTTTTATAGCTAATTCAGATTCAGTGATTGTATTAAAAACACTGTTATTTTTATATAAGTTAGGCTTTTCTAGTCAACTGTTCAACTTTCCCCAAGCTGGCTTATTCGTGTAAGCATTATACATGGCACATAACCGTGTTCGTTTCCTTCTAGTCCCCAGTGTCTCCCACCCAAGTTTTTCTATCATGCTTGTCACACTACTTCTAGGACTGAAATTATTAAGCCTGAATCTTGCAGCCTTTCATTGTACCATCTCAAGTTCCTTAATGAGTCCTTTTTGATATGGATCCCATACGGCTGCTCTATATTCCAGGACCATCACTTACCGTATAATCCTGAATACCACCCGCACTTTTTATTTTTTACAGAAATATTGCTCCTTAAATTCGGATATGGGTCATATTTAAGTCTTTAGTATCGTGGTCTCATAATACATTGTTCCGAAGATGCATCCAACATGGCAACAGCGGTTTCATGTCACACGACTTGGCAACTGCTGAAATCTCGCTCCGTTGCTCACTTACACGTTTCCAGAACCACATGGTGTGGCATTTGATTAATACTTTGTGTTCTGGCATTTGATTAATACTTTGTGTTCTGAGTGAAGAAGCATCATTGGTAACAAGTGATGAATTCAAAAAAAACGTTTGCGGTCATTTACTGTGAGTGAGAAACTTAAAAGTTATAACGGAAGCTGAAACTACAGTGACTGTATAGATGCACTATGGCCTAATTGGTTTGATATCTGATTGGCTGCACCTTAATCCGCTCTATTTTTACGGTCTAACTGTGAGCATAGCTCGCAGCGGCCACAATTACATTCATGCCGAGCTGCGAGCATAGCCCGTAGTAGGTTTGACAATTCAAAAAAAAAACTAGAACGAGCTATGTACCCATTTTTGCGGCTACATCATGTTTCCTCATGTACTAGTTATGAGAGTATTTCAACAGATGGCAGTATTATCTGTTTAAGTCAGAGAATTTATGATATTCTCAACAAGTGTGCATTAGTAGATGATGTCACTTAATGTGCTCTAAAACATGGCTTCTCGCGGCAAACAAGTTCTTGATGTACCGGTAAGTGATGTTTTCAGTATTTTGTAATCATAATCAGTCATATGTAGAAAAAGCAGAAAACTTTACTAATATGTAAACATTCATAACCTACATATTCATGCAAATATGAAATGCGCGGAAACATGTGGTAGGCTGTAAAATGAATTCCAATCATAATGAAATGTACAAAGTTGTTTCAAATTCATATTCAGATGTCAATATTTCCATTTTTGCATGAAGTTGTAATTTCATACCTTCAACATCATGTTCACTCTGAGTATCTTTGCTAACCTCGCCTTCCGAGCCACAATCATCACATAAAAATATATCAGTAAAATTTCATAAGAGCTCCCATTTTCGTTTGTTGTTATTACTATTATTATGGAACAATGATCATTTTTATATCATTTTCATTATTGCTGTTGTTTTGTAATTACAATGCACATTTTATATTATCAAACTAAGGTAAATATAATAGTATTTCAGAAAACTGTACTTCCTTAGCAATCCATCATACATTTTTTTTCATTCACAAAACATGGTACAGTATATAAACAATTTTAAAATCTCATGTGATAATTGACGTGAAACAAAGAACATTTTTTATTACTAGATGCTCACACGAGCACAAAAAAAAAAAAGAATCATGCAAATATCTGCTATAGGTACAGGAGATACATTTTTTAAATCCTTAAAAAGGTCCAGTCCAGAACGTTTGTTATTAATATTCAGGCCCAGACCGGAATGGGTTAATGGTTATAGTTCGAAGAGTTGGTGAAAATGCTGGGTTGTTGTGCTTTTGGGCTGTATGAACAGACCAGAGAAAAGATTTATCATGAAGGTATTGAAGAAAGCAGTGGTCTGACATGGTTAAAAGAGAAGGAGAGTCTCCTACTGACACATCGTGTTTATGTGAAGTAAGTCCATGATACTTAGTGTTATTAAAGGCTATCTAAGTACCCACGATATAGACTGGAATGACCGGCAGTTATTTTATTTCACCAGGCACACATTTAGCTGCATATGTGGGGAAAATATGAGAGGTTGGGAAAAGAATTTGAAGATGTAATGCTGTTCCCACAATTTTCTCTCAACGAGAGCCTCCGAAAAGAAGGAAGTTTCCCATCACTCAGAAACCATGCACCAAAAAGGAAGAAATGTGCAGGAAGAAAGGAGAATACATGTTCTAATCTACCAGACACTGCAGTGACAGTACGGAAGAGAATGCTGTCATTTTTAACTCAACAATTGCTTTACCGAATGAGCCTGCAGTAAAAGTTGTAGCCTGCCTCATTTAAATACAGACCCAATAAAATCGTTGAATGAGAAGTTGCAGCGGTATGAAAACCATCGCAGACTGAAACACACATGTTCTAAATTTAAAGGTATAATAAGACAAAACAAACACATGATAAGCACAGTGTAAAAAAAAAAAAAAAGAGAGAGAGAGAAACTTGAGAAAAGTTATCATATCTGATCAGATTTGTTATTTTCTATTCATTTTTCCCCACCTTTTTTTCATTACCCCCTTTACTAATTTGGCTTTTATTACTAACAATATTATTTATTTCACTTATCTCTGAATTAAACTGCAAATCTTCTCCACCTACATCACAGAAATATTTTTACTTTCAAGCATTACTTTCTTTCACCTTTTTTTTTTTTTTTTTTTTTTTTTTTTTTTTTTTTTTTTTTTTTTTTTAGGACTTGCATCTCTTTGATGACATACAGGTGTTAGAACTTCATAACGAGTGATACACAATTCTAAGGATTCTTCGGTATCCAGACTGATCATATTAAATTGATCCTTCTATGGCAACTAAATGCATTAATTTATGCATGTTAGTCAAATGTGAGACTCAGTTCAGTTCACCAGTGGGTTTAATATACATTGAATAACTACACTATAAAAATCAAAGCAGGACATGAAACTAACATACCAACTTGTGAATCAACATGTTACTATAGGACAAAATTTATTACAATAAAAAAAAACATAGAAATTCTCCTTTTAATATTTATTAAAATAATACCGAAATAAACACTACTAAAATGTATCAAGTGTTGGGTCTATTCCTCGCACATATATAGTTCAATTTATATTTTCCGGAGACATGAGATACCTTATTCCCCCTCTCTTCACACCTATGATGAAATTGGTCTTAACAGATGTAACATATTCATTCCTGAAATTTTCAGATAACATGGGCAAAGATTATCAAGGTTCACGCTACAAAATTCCTTTAGGGTAAGAGACCCTGTTACATAACACTTTTCCAGAACCGTAAATTTTCCGCCAAAATATTCACTGACTTTGCTATTGGCACTGTTTCCAATATGCAAATGAGTTCAGAAACTCGCATCCCTTCTATAAGCATATGGGCTTATTTCCCTCGAATAAAAATATGACTAAGACAAGAATAAAAAAAAAATGAAGTCAAACATGCCAAGAAATTTACACATTTGAAACACTCCACCTGTAAATACACATAAATGGAAATGCACTTATCTTGACGGGTTGGTAACACATGGGACATTCATCCACCGCTTGGAATGCGGTTGTTGGCCTCCAACAAAAAAATACAGGGAAGCAAGGTCATCATCAAGCTCGTACATTACCGCCCTGGCTCCTTAAAAGAAATGTAAACAAACTCCACTTCCTAACACGGCGAGACTTCACACAGCAGCATTATCTTATTTCCATGGCCGCCCCTTTCTAGGAGGGGAAACTCAGCCAAATCCGTATCTTATTTCCATGGCCGCCCCTTTCTAGGAGGGGAAACTCAGCCAAATCCGTTTTCTTTCTCTTCTGGACTGGAGCTTAAATATCTCTTGGCATTCACAGCCTACCTCATATTGCTCAATATTTCATTACATTATCTATTACACTTTTCCAAGATCAATGACTAGCAATAAGTACGCCTCGTGGTCTTACCTCGCCACGGGTACTCTACATATATTCATTATTTACATCTCTCAATAACTCCCCTATAACAGGCCCCGGTTTGTTACTCTCGCGGTGCTGTGTCCATTGCCTACCAGTATTCCATAGAAAAAACGAATTCAACAACGTTGGTGACACCTCGTCCACAGCCATCTCTGGACCTCTGTAATCTCATGCTTGTCAATAATCTACTGTGCACATCCTATTCTTTAAGTTGGCTAGTCCCCTCAAAGATCTTCTCCCAGTTCAGTTACTAGAAGGCCCTTCCATCCTTATTCTCTGGATGATCTTAGCACTCTAAACTACCGTGACTACATACAAGACAAGAATATCATTAAATAAAATGCAGTGAATCAAATCTATCTAACATCTATTCCTCAGATAAGCAAATATAACCCAAACAAAGCTATTTACACTAAAATTACACATACAATGGTCCCGAAACCTATCTAAACTAACACATGGTTTGGCCTAGGCAAATTAATGATTTATTTACATGAAAATTTTATGAACCTTGCTAATCTATCCCATGCTTACATCTGTTTAGACTTAACTCGTTCAGGTGTTGTCGCTCGGCCTCATCTCCAAAAGACATAGGTTGATTTAACGACTCATGGCACGCTGGGAGTCCATGGTTCGAAATTCTCTGGGACGTCCTCCTCAGCAATCCATGCCAATGTCGTCTTCTCGGCCAGAATGAATTGGATGGGTCTTGTTCTCCTCCGTTGATATTGCAACCACTCGATTCCCCTAGTTCACCACGTCCTCTTGGAGTTACCCGTTCAGTTCTTTCTCCCGGATTTGGCACCATTACTCACTGTAATTATCCTAGAAGAAATTGCTATTACGTGGACGTTTTTAACACTTTCATATATTGTACTACCACGTACAACGCTGAAAGGATATTCCCCATTACTTTGATTGAACTAGTCTATGGTTTAGCGCTCTAATTATTCATACTTTATAGTGTCGTTCCCTCATTACTTCACATGCCCTGTCCTAACAGCATTTATGTCGATGAATTTGTTTCTTCAGCTTTAGATTAATTCAGTATTCCCGCATTCTTTTCCGAACGTCTAAATGGTACTAACTATTGTTCTAGCACACTGCCTTACACTTCCATTGTCTCTTGATTCGTGCACTGTAATACAGTAATTACAGACACAAACTCTCCTTCCTTCAAACTACTTCAGATTAGCCTCTCTTCCCTCGTGCAGCTCCCTTTTGTAATATTCATGGGACAACTCTTAGCTAGGGGAATCACTGATAGAGCCATGCTAACTCTTTGTGTTGAAGAGGCTCCAGTTCCCACGGTCTGTTATATAATGACAAAATTTGAATATTGGACATAAACTAACAGATATGATCAACTCGAGACACTAGATAAATTCAATCAATATTCTCTGTCATTCCAGTTTTCTGTCATGTGGCTCCTAGGCATTCCACCACTATTTCTTCCCACTTTTTTATCCTTGCAGTTGGCATTTATGTAGCTCGGATAGCAGAGCTGGAGATTAAATCTTGAGACCTTACTGTGTACTCCCTGGAATAGTCTATCTGTCCCCTACATGGGCGGTGGCCTAATTCTGGCACGCTTCCTCTGTTTGCATCCCCACATTGGTTTTAATATATGCATGATGTATTCAATAAATGACAATACCACGCATATGTGGTATGGTTCAGTACTAAATGAAAGGTTCAGTAACTGACACCAGTGATATTTCTTGGTCCTTACTCTCATATTGTTGGTTCATTTATTTTAAGCAATTGTGACATTTGTCTCTGACGGACATTCTGTGTGTTACATGTTATAATTCTCATGTTTTGGTCCGTATTGAAATGTACAATGAAGTCAAATAAATATAAAAAAACTTATTTATTCCACCTATTCAATACATAAATAGAGATTTTAATTAAAAAATTAAATCTTGAATAAAATTGTAGGGGCATGTTTCGCCCTTTAATTAAGGGCATCTTCAGCCTTAATCTCAATCTGAAAGGTAATTAATCAGGTACCTGATTGTATTAAAATTACATATGAATGTGAGGATGATGTTGGAAATGTGCTTCAAATGGTGAGCAAAAGGTTAACGATAGTTATGATATTCTTAAAATGAAGCCTTAATAAAGTCTTAAAAAAACAAATAGTCATAAATTTATACACTTTCTTGAATGTCCTTGTTTAAAAATAGGTAACAAATTGTATACTGATAATTTTATAAGAACGTAAATTGTTCCGTTAAACCTTGTAAAGTGGCGCCCTGTGGAGGTTGAGGGCGTTAGAATAATGATAAAAGAAAAAAACTGTAGTTGATAATTCCAAATGGAGTATTAAAACATATTAAAAGCTAGTAAAGAGGCGTTACCGTTGCTCACTTCAAGTGAAGTTTATAATAAAATTGTTACGTTGAAACAAGTAAAGCGGGGCCTTGTGATGGTTGAGGGTGTTAGATAAAATTATCAGGTTTTGAACAGTTCAAGCGTCAGGATAATGATGAAGAATGTAGTTAATAACTCCGAGTGGAGTTTAAACACAATTTTAAAAATAGTAAAGAGACATTTCTGTTGCTTAGAACAAATGGGGTTTATAATAATATGACAGTGGTTAGACTGTTGTAACTCTCGTGCGAAGAGATAAAACTGTAGTCTTCTAAAAGCACGAGTGAAGAAGAGTGCTTGATGGTAAGCAGCTGTGTTAAATATTAGCTGGAAGGAGCGATTGTAGTCTCTTGTATATAGTCGAAAGGGAAATTAGGTTTGAAGTCTGTAACAATAGGAGAAATACGTGTTAAAGAATGAATTTGAATGAAAGGAGAGTTCAAAGAGAAATCGAAGTGTGTAAAAACGCTTACCTCTTTATTAATGTTGAAATTGGTTAACGTAAAGATGAGTTGGAGAGAAAACGTTGTGTGTAATTTCATTTATTTTTAATTGTAATAGTGTTAAATAGTTGCTATGGTAGCGTTGAAATGACTGATATTTAAGTTATTGGTGTTACAGAAGATGTGAGATTAATGGAGGAGAGGGTTGAAGCAGTGTGTCAAGTTTATAAGTTATTGGTCGTGGCGGGTAGCGAGAAAAGAGTTCAATTCTTAGAACAATATAAAGAGAAACGATATCATCAGTATCAAGTGCATTTCAAATAAAAGTTAGAGCCAGCCTAATCCTTTGTGAGGAGATAAATTAGCCTTCTTCTCGAACTGCGGTGCGGGAGCGAGGGAAAGTGTGACAGTAAACATCTATAAAGTTCTATAAGAACTCAGTTAATATCACTAAAAGGTGTTCTGTAAAGGGTTGAGGGTATAAGAAATCAAATTGTAGTATTAATAGTTTGGCGAAGCAAAAAATTTTTTTGTGAAAAGGTAAGTTTAGTCCTCAAACCAAAATCTCCATATATATTTAAGAAAAAAAGCTACTTACTATCAAACACACTTCCTCACTCTCACTTGCTTTGAAAGGACTAAACTTACCTTTTCACGAAAAAAAAAAATACCATCAGACACACTTCCTCACTCTTACATGCTTTGTAAGGGCTAAACTTACCTTTTCACAAAAAAACCAAAAAATTCTTTGCTTCGCCAAACTATTAATACTACAATTTGATTTCTTATACCCTCAACCCTTTACAGAACACCTTTTAGTGATATTAACTGAGTTCTTATAGAACTTTATAATTATAGATGTTTACTGTCACACTTTCCCTCGCTCCCGCGCCGCAGTTCGAGAAGAAGGCTAATTTATCTCCTCACAAAGGATTAGGCTGGCTCTAACTTTTATTTGAAATGCACTTGATACTGATGATATCGTTTCTCTTTATATTGTTCTAAGAATTGAACTCTTTTCCCGCTACCTGCCACGACCAATAACTTATAAACTTGACACACCGCTTCAACCCTCTCCTCCATTAATCTCACATCTTCTGTAACACCAATAACTTAAATATCAGTAATTTCAACGCTACCATAACAACTGATTCACAACTAAGTATTTATTTATTTTCCACCTAGTCGATACAATGATTGCCTAAGGCAATTTAATGATTAAAAGTGGTACATGTTTCGTATATTATCAACATCTTCAGCCACATAACACTGTTTAGATGAAAAATAAATAAATTGACAAAGTAATGCTTTAAAAGAAGTGTCCTTAAGATTAACATAAGATTGACAACATTAAAATAAACAAAAATCTCAAGAGAAAATATATAAATTATTTCTACAATTGAAAGCAGTCATCAAGGAAACACTTGTACAATATTCCATAGAGAATATGTCCTAATGAATATTCTTTTCTTAATAATTCATGAAAAAAATTAATTTATAAATTAAAAATTATACAATTTATAAGTAATTGTCGAAATGAAGAAATCCAGTTATCACAATGTGGCTCTTATTATTAATGCAGATGAAAATATTACTAATTCCTAGTTCTCAATTCTTATTAAGCCTGCTTTCCTTTGGAACAGTAACTCCTGTCGTTCTTTCACAGCCTTGGGTTTGGTGTAATATTGATGTTGCGTTCTTCCTTGCTCTTGCACCTGAGGAGGTGGAGGAGCGGGGGATATAGGTGTATCAAGAACCTCATTGCTGTCACCTATAGCTTCAACTGAGGAGGAATAAGTTGTAGGCCTATCTGTAGGTGGAGAAATTCCAGTTCTTTTTTCGTGATCTTTCTCAAGCATTTTCAAATATATTAGAATTTGATAATATAATGGATTTTCATATTCTACAGCCTCATTTATGAACATCTTGAGAAGACAGCGTGACTTTGGCTCAGTTGATCTTTGAATGGAAAGCAGCATCTTTAAAGAGCCAGCCTATATTGATATCCTTGACCAGCAATTTAAATATCTCTTTCTTAAACAACTGTTTTAATGTTGTACAGCGCACTGGATTTTTTATGAATCTCTATCATAGAGCTATTTTTTACCGTAGTGCAGTACATCTCTCAACTTCTTATCTTAATATTTTATATGGTATGTACATTTTTAAGACCTTTGTGTCTTTACATTGTTTAATTTCTTCAATACATTTGTGTTTGATTTGCTTTAGGCTGATGATGACGTACTGTTAGGTCGAAACTAGTCCCTGAACTTATATGTAATTTAAAACATTGTACAATTTGTATTGAAAAGGTGGACCTGAATAATATATTTTAATACTATTGGTAACACAAGTGCGTCCGGTGACATTTCTTTGTTGCGTTAATGCTATTGTTGTATTTCAATGTGTAGCTGGGACAGACAGGCCCAGGGGCTTTTAACTCGGGAGCATGGGTTGGCGACCACAGGCCCCTTAGCTGAGTTCTGGCATTGCTTCCAATTACTTGTGCCAGGCTCATCACTTTCATCTATCCTGTCCAGCCTCCCTTGGTCGGCTCTTGTTCTTTTCCAATTCCTACGGTATGGAGCATTCGAGGCCTAGGGAGTCTTTCATTTTCATGCCCTTGGTAGTCCATGTCTTTCTTTGACTGATAACTTAATTTTTCAAAGTGTCCATTGCCAAGTTGTACTTCCTCCTAAAACAATAATCACCACCACCACCACCACCACCACCACCACCACCACCACCACCACCTCTGGGATAGACAGACAGACAGTCAATCAGTCAGTCAGTAAATATTGCTGGAGAATTCTGTTTACATTGCATGTTCAAAAATATATAAATGGCTGAGACTGACTGAGGAAGACATTGATGAGGGACTCGAAAATTCGGACAGTGAAATCAGTTGCAATTTACATGAGAATTTATCCTGTGAAACTGAAGATATCCAAGAACACTCTGACAGAGAGGAAACGGATACTAGTGAGTCAAATGAAACTGATGAAGGTATGGAATTTTTTATCATATTCTTGGACTCATTCGTATCAGAGTTACATCCCTGATGTTTTAGGGCATAAAAAGCATTCTTTACATCCTGTTGATAGTGAAAAGTAATTCCCTACACTGATAGCCAGCACGTAATACCAGAACTAAATTTCAGAGCTAAATTTTTCTAATGAAGACAATTTCATTGAAAAACTGATTTCTACACATTACATTTAATGAAAACCATGTCTCATATCTGAAAAAATAATGTGTTGTATTTCCACTTCATGAATATTAGAGTAATGCATAATTTGTATGGCATAATAAACAAGATATTCATGAAAATTGTGGGGTCAGGTGCTAACCCCCGCCTTGGTGTTTATCAGTGCAACACTTAGCATTCGTAAGCAACTGTTAATATCATTATATTTTTATTATATAGGTTCGTGTGGATGGAGTAGAATACAAACCAAGTGTTGCAAGTCCCAACAAGAAACAGGCCAAAGCAGAAGCAGCCACTGTATGTTTGCAGTCATTGGGTGTACTTCCTCCATGATTAACTTCTGTTTACATCACTTACTGCCTTACTTTTATATCAAGAATTATTTATTTTGCAAACGTGTTAGCTGCTACAAATATACTGTATTTACATCTGATATTTATTGTATATTTTTTAGAAAGTAAGTGTTATACAAAAATGTAAATATTTGGAACCAACTTTCTGTCAAGTAGTAAGGACATAATTTGTGCTTAAATATCGAGAAAGAATCTTTCCATATTTTATAATATTGATCAAGTCTTATCTTCTGGTTCTTCATTTCTCGGATTGTTGAGACCTTCATTACCAGTTCATGTAAGCAATTAATATCTCACAAAAATTATGCAACACCTTTCTTGTATAATTTACTTCTCTTGTATTTATTGTGGTGGTATGGATGTGGATATCCCATGATTACGTTGTGTTACACATGACAAAGATAAAACTGTCTGTGTGAACATACTGACAGACACACGTGCCATTTCAGTACATGACTGCTAAATGACAATGGGTTATATTGATGTTCATTGCAATTTAAAATTGACTTACTTGATGGTGAAGTTACTTGATGGTGAAGTTAAGCAGCTGAACTCCAAACTCAGAAGCCCCAAGTAACATTAAGTGTTTTGCAATTCATTAAGCCACGATTTATTTTTAACGCATGCTTAGAATAGTTCTCAGGGCTAAACTGGATGAATAATAGCTAGGGCTTGGTACAGGAGGCAGGGTCCTATCTACAAGAAAAATTTGAATCTGATTTGATAAGAGTTTATTCATGTAATGCATGATAAATTGCACATCACCTCATGGTAGATAGGGGTTGTCTTCCACATTGTCCTTTAAATGGCCCGGGTCTCCAGCTCACCAGGCCGCACTGGCTGGAACACGTTCCAGAAGATGCCCAAGTATTCCATCAAGATGCGGACGGACCATCCAGGTTGGTTGCATGGAATACGCCTCAAGTTCCCGATGCTTGTAATGACCTCCGCTGGTTCCTGACGATGTTGAGGGTAATTACATTACCCAAGTACAATGAGGTTGGTAGAATCAATGCAAACTCTGTAAATGTGCTCTTCGTCACTCGCAGCATAAATCAAAGTTCATGAAAACCTTGAGTAATGAGTTTTCTCACCACTAATAAAATCACGAGACAAAGTTCATAAAGACTTTCAAGAATCCACTCTTTAACACTCATGGAAATGACGAGTCCGTGGTCATGAAGACTTTCAATAATGTTATAGTTCATCAATGAAAAATAATTACAAGTCTTTAAGTGATCACTGGCAAAGATCACAAGTCTATGCTCATGGAACCTTCGAATAAATTTAGAGTTCATCACTCGTGAATATTACAAGTGTTTGAATAATCACTGGCGAAAAGTTGGAGTCCATCACTGCTAAATATGACAAGTCTTTGAATAATCACTGGCGAAAAGTTAAAGTCCAACACTGGTAAATATTACAAGTCTTATTTATAAAGACTTAGAAAAATCCAGAGTTTCTCAACGATACTATAACCACACGAAGATAGCTTCCGACAATAATGGCAGCGAGTAGGGCCACGTTGACTACTCGACTGTCACTGACTGACTGAGATATTAGGCTATATTGAGCCCTCCTTATATTTGGTTTGGGACATCTACATCACATATGCCTTGAAGCTGGTTATCTCCTGAATCCCTTGACGGATTTTCTTGAAATTCAAGCATTGTGACGTTTATGTAATTCCCTTTAAGATGACATGTTGATCAGGTCGCTACCACAATTATTATGGGAGTTGTAATTTTTTTCTCCTTTGAATGTTCCGGAAGGTGTGACGCTTGAATCTGGAACATACGAGTTCAGGCTAGCTGCACGTGGCATGGCAGGCGGGTGATCTAACTAGCCCCTGCGGCTACGTCACGCATACAGCTGTTCTCAGCTTGCTTGCTCGTCCCGCTGAATGTAAACAAATCAGGCTTGCACGGAGTAATACGCGTGGTGATAAAATACGATCAACTCTCAAAAAAAATATGCATGTAACCGGTACATGTCCCTCCTTCTCAGGGAAAAAGAAAATACTATGAGGATTTTCTTTTAGTCTCTTTTCACTCAAAGTGAGATTGGAAGCATTGTAGATGCCTTCAAGGCTGCCATCTGTCTTGTGATTTTATAGGCACCGTTGTCCAACGATTCAGAAATTATGAAAGGGCCAAAATACAAGAGACAGAATTTTGCGTAGATCCTCAATTCCGGACGAGACATCGCAGGTTTTCGAATCAACACCTTGTCTCCCACTCGTAAGGGTGGTCTAAACTTACGATTCCTATTCCTTCGTTGTCTGATTCTGCAGCATGCCTCAATTTCCCTAAGGCTTTAGCGATTCTCGCTTCTTGATCGATTGCTGCATCTGGCGAAGCAGGGAGAATAGCATCCCACGGACGATGAGGAATATGCCCATGATGCACCAACATTGGAATATCTCCAGTAGATTCGTGGACAGTGGAGTTGACTATCTTCTGCATAACTGGAAGCATATCAATCCATTTCCAGTGTTCTTCCTGGCAGTACACCCGACAGAATCTGGCGATCTCCCTCATCAATCACTCAACAGGGTTGGCTTCTGGATGACGAATGGAATTCATGATGTGGTGAATCTCCAACTCCTCTATCGCCGCCTGGAACTCTGCGGACGTGAACTGGCTTCCATGATCTGTCAGCAGGAATGTGGGTTTCCCCATCTCAGGAAAGACATTCCTGCGAAGTCTCCTTAAAATATTCCCGGTGTTTGCCTTCTGAATAGGCAACAACATGGTGAATTTCGAGAAGACGTCGACGATGACTAAGACGTGCTTGTTACCTCTGGTTGCCTTTGGAAGTGGGCCGTACAGATCAAGCGCCATCACTTCGTGCGGCTTCTCTGGGATGATAGGCCTTGGATATTCCCTCATAAGGTAAATTTCGGCTTAATCCGTTGGCGTAAGTCACAGATTCTTATGGTCCTTCTAACATCATTCTGGAGGTACTCCCAGATGAATCTTTCCTTAATTACTCTGGCCACTTTATCCACTCCAGCATGTCCTGTGATGAAGTGGCTATGCCAGATGATGGCTTCCCGAATTTTAGCCGGGGCATAAATCCGTTTAGTGGTCCTGATTGCGTCAACGTATTTATAGAGTAGGTTGTTGTCCCATGAAAAAGATTGGGCTGCCTGCTTAATCCGGGCGTAGTCTGGATCGTGCTGTGGAATCGCTCCTTCACAGAAACGAATGATTTATCTTAGCCTAGGATCTCTCCGCTGGGCTTGGGCTAGATACCGAAGTCTTCTCAAAAACTCTTCGTCATCCCGACCAGTAACTGAAATTGGACAGGCTATGGCTGCATCTGTGGGATTCCGGCTGAGGGCGTCGGCTAGTACATTATTCTTTCCAGACCGATGCACAATGGAGACATTGAATTGCTGTATAAATAGTGCCAATCTGGTAACCCGTTCATTTGTGAGGTCGGAAGATAGGATGAAAGTTAGTGCCTTGTGGTCTGTATAAATGGTGATTGGAAACCCAAAGACAACCTTTTTCCAATATAAAAGCGAATATACAATAGCCAGGGCTTCTAGCTCTGTAATGGTGTAGGATTTTTCATGTGTCCTTAGCTTCCGACTTACGAACGCAATGAACAGCTTAACATCGGTCTTATCAGCATCGACTTGGTAGAGAACGGCTCCGATTCCTATCTTACTAGCATCACATTCAATATGGAAAGGCCATTCATAATTAGGATAACAGAGCTGCACGTTATTTCTGAACATCCTTTTAGTAGCAATAAAGGATTGCTCACATTCTGTGGTCCATTTCCATCGATTATTTTTCTTCAGTAATTCCTGGAGAGGTGCTACAGTCTCTGTGTACTGAGGACAATGTTGCGAAAAGAACTGGCAAAGTCCAAGGAATTGCCGAACTTGCTTAATCCTGCAAGGCCTAGGGAAATCTACAATGCATTGAATTTTGGCAGGATTTGGGCGGATGCCCTCCCCGCTAATGACATGCCCAAGATAAAGAACTTCTGTCTTGAAAAATTGGCTTTTTTTTTCAAATTAATTTAGTTCTTTTCTCTCAATTCTTTGAGTACAGTGTGTACATCTTCTAAGTGCTGCTCCCAGGTATCGGATACTACCAAGATATCATCTACTTAAATGGTGGCAATGGCCTTTACTTCATCAGATAATTGGCTCTCCAACACTCTTATCAAGGCGGCTCCCGAGTTCTTGATGCCAAAGGGCAATCGATTGAAGACATATGTGATATTATCAAAGATAAATCCTGTGAAGAGCCTGCTGTGTTCGACTAGTACAATATGGAAGTAAGACGATGTCATGTCCATGCCTGAAAAATACTTTTTTCCAAAAAAATTGCTTAAGCAGAGGAGGGTGGTCATACTCAAGGACCAGTCGGTCATTCAAGGCACGAGCGTCCAAACATAAACGAAGATTACCATCGGGTTTCCTTACTATGGTGAGTGGATTAATATAGGGCGTAACGCACTTTGAGATAATTCCGTCAGCCTCCATCTGACGAATTAGTGTCCTGGTTTCATCCATGTACTTCTCAGGCACCAGATATGGCTTGCGTTTATAGGGCGAAGTATCCTTGACGTTGAAGTAGTGTTTAAAATTCTTGATCTCTCCAGGCTTCTCATCGAAGACATCCAGATAGGTCTGATATATCTCTTCCTCTGCCGCTGCTATGTTAGGGTGGCAATCTGGGGCTTCAGTTACACTGGAGATGTAGGTGAGAAAATCAGGCCCTTTGTCATTCAAAATTTCATCGATGGGTCCCTCCTCATTGGGATCACCATCTTCCATTGACATGGGTCCCTCTTCTTCAGGATCACCCTCTTCTTTCAGTACCTGGTCGACTGGGGCGGCATCGCCAATCACACCATCGACTTGTGTACGGGGTAAGTCAATCCCTTGAAGTCTAAAATCTTCACCGTCTACCAGCTGTAACTCTACAGATCCAATCCTACATAGATGAATAGAGTTGGCAGAATAGTCAATGGTAGCCTTATATTTAGACAGAAAGTCTGAACCCAAGATAAGGTTAAACTTCATAGGCGAGACTATCAGGAAAATATGTTCACACACTTCTTCGCTGATAGCAAACTCATGGAAGACTTCTTGCTTACATTTGATATTCCTGTCAGAAATAATGCCCTTAATCCTAACTTGTGCTCTGGCAAAATGAGAAGGTTACATCGATCCTTGATCAATGTTATCAACTTGTCAGAAATTAGGGAAACTTGCGCTCCCGAGTCCACTAGCGATGATACTTGGAATTCCCCAATGGTAATATTGATGATGGGTAAACTTCGTTGAACATGTTGACGAATGGGTAATTCGTCTTCAGATACTAAGTCGTCATCAATGTGCCAATAATTTAATATGTCTACATGAAATGACCCGACCTCCTCATTTTCAGGCAATCTTATTTCTGAAAAATTTAAGTTGTTTTTTTTTTTTTTTTGGGCAACAGCACCTGTGGATTCTGTGTTTTGACCAAAGGTGTTGTTTCTTTTATGGTATTCAAGAGAAGTTGCTCCAGGTTGATGACCCTCTTGTTTCTTCTGATGGAGGTAGTCCTGCGTTTCCTTCCATCGTTAGTGCAAGTCAGAATTGTTTGAGTCTCTACTCTCTTGTTTCTTCTCTTGTTTTAACCAAGTAGGTTTGGTTTGGTAGGGCATCTGGCCACAGTATGGGCGTCTCCTAAACCCTCTATACCGCGGAGGTGAAAATGGAGTATCTCTCTCTTCCCTTCTATCCGCTCGTTTGGGTCTTTGTCGCGGTTGTTCAGAAGTATTAACCTGAACTGGATGGGCGGCTACGTCCTTACTCTTGCTCGGTTTCAAAGTTCCCTGAGCATGAGCAGTATCAAGACGTCGCAATACGGCATCAAATTGATGTAAGTTCTGAATGTTCGCTGCTACTAAGATCTCTTGAACGTGAGAAGGATATTGTAACGTAATGACCTGTATGAGTTCCTTCTCAGGCAAAGGAGGGTCTAAGTACTGCATCTTCTTCAACTGAGATAATAAAAAATCTGCGTATCGAGAGGTGTTAATGGAGGTGTTATACCTTCTCGAATAGAGTTGAAGTTTGATAAGGTGCTGAGTTTCTGCATTCCAAAAACGGTCAAGTAAAGCTTTCTCAAAGTCAGAGTATGTCTTGAAATTAGATTTGAATATGGAATACCAGGAAAGAGCCTTGCCTTCTAATAATCGGGCAACTGTTCTTAGCATTCTATCCTCACTAATCTTGTGCTCTTGAAAATATTCCGCTACATTGATTAGAAACTCTTTAGCCGTGTAATCTTCTTTACCGGAGAATTTAGGAGGTTTTTCCTCTTGGATTTTAATGATAGTTGTCTGGTATGATGTCTCTCCGACTCCTTCTATCGAACTATGAATAGGTCTGGACATATCTCGAGACTCAAGATTAACGACCTTAGTGGCTAGTTGTTCGAGATTACTCTTGACATCCCCCAACTGGAGTTGGACTATTCCTTCGACTTGTTTGACATCGTTCTTTAATTCAGTTTTAAGTTCACAAACATCTTTACAAATACGACTAATTTGTGTGGTCGTATTATCGGCTTGCTGAGTGAACCGTTTGTCAAACTCGCCCTGCTTAGCTTTTAAAAAAGTAATTTTGTTTCCAACTCTGGAAATGTCATTCTTAACCGTGTCCCTAAGAGTATCTTGGACAGAAACAATTTTAGCCTGCATTTGCGAGAGCTGACCATGTGACTCCTGAAATTCGGCCTTAAAATCCTCAATGTCCTGCGAAAGCTGTTGGACTGAAGGAAGAACCTTCTTCAAATCCTCCTTAACAATTTCTATGACTTGGTCTTTAACAGCATTTTTCATTTCTTCGACATTACGAGTAAGCTGAGAGTTGATTTCAGTGAATCGATCATCAATTTTCTTATGGGACTCTGTGAATCTTTTTTCTATCCTAACACTTGCTTGATCAAAATGAGATTCTAAGTTCGCATTCATTTCAGTAAAGCGCTTATCTAACCTGGCGTCAGCTTCAGCTAACCGCCTGTCTAAGTTGGTGTTAGATTCCGCTAAATTGTCTAAGCGCTGCTCTAGTTTAGTATTAGATTCAATCAATTGCCTATTCAAGTTAGCAAGCGTAGTTTTAGATTCGGCATTAGATTCAACATTTGCTTGGACTAAGTTATTTAAACGTTGGTCTACATTGGCAAGATTAACATTAGTTTGAACATTAGCCTCAGCTAAGCTAGAAAGATTGCTATTATTTTCAGCGAGGCGTCGCTCTAAGTTAACATTAGCCTCAGCTATGCTAGAAAGATTAGTATTAGTTTCTGTAATACGTCTCTCTAAGCTAGCACATGTCGCAGTAAGCCTAGTCTCTAAGTTGGCGTTAACCTCATTCATATTAAGCCTAAGGGCTTCAATTGCTGCAAGTATATTATCCATTTTTATGGCAATTTTAATACCTCAAAATGACACTTAGAATTTTCAATCATAAATTGAAATACCAGTGACTTAAAAAATTCGAAAGCACTCACTTCAGTATATATCAACACATAGAAAATCAACCATATGACAAGAACACACAAAACACAAATTGTTTGCCACGTCCAGGGCATAAGTTTCACTTTGTAAAAAGAAACACCACGTCCAGGGTGTTGTGATTGTCTATTACTTGATAGCACCGTTAACCTAGCTATCGTGCCCCAACGTGTAGGGTGCCACGTATATTACCCTCCTCTCTGTACCAGTAAAAGAGCCCGACTTTACAATTTATTTTTAACGCAAGCATGGAATAGTTCTCAGGGCTAAACTGGATGAATAATAGTGTCCTTTAAATGGCCCGGGTCTCCAGCTCACCAGGCCGCACCGGCTGGAACACGTTCCAGAAGATGCCCAAGTATTCCATCAAGATGCGGACAGACCATCCAGGTTGGTTGCATGGAATACGCCTCAAGTTCCCGATGCTCGTGATGACCTCCGCTGGTTCCTGACGATGTTGAGGGTAATTACATTACCCAAGTACAATGAGGTTGGTAGAATCAATGCAAACTCCGTAAATGTGCTCTTCGTCACTCGCAGAATAAATCAAAGTTCATGAAAACCTTGAGTAATGAGTTTTCTCACCACTAATAAAATCACGAGACAAAGTTCATAAAGACTTTCAAGAATCCACTCTTTAACACTCATGGAAATGGCGAGTCCGTGGTCATGAAGACTTTCAATAATGTTATAGTTCATCAATGAAAAATAATTACAAGTCTTTAAGTGATCACTGGCAAAGATCACAAGTCTATGCTCATGGAACCTTCGAATATTACAAGTGAATATTACAAGTCTTTGAAAAATCACTGGCGAAAAGTTAAAGTCCAACACTGGTAAATATTACAAGTCTTTGGGTAATCACTTGGCGAAAAGTTAAAGTCCATCACTGGTAAAGATTACAAGTCTTTGAATAATCACTGGCGAAGAGTTAAAGTCCCACACTGGTAAATATGACAAGTCTTTGAATAATCACTGGCGAAAAGTTAAAGTCCAACACTGGTAAATATTACAAGTCTTATTTATAAAGACTTAGAAAAGTTCAGAGTTCCTCAACGATACTATAACCACACGAAGATATCTTCCGACGATAATGGCAGCGAGTAGGGCCACGTTGACTACTCGACTGTCACTGACTGACTGACTGAGATATCAGGCTATATTGAGCCCTCCTTATATTTGGTTTGGGACATCTACGTCACATGCCGTGAAGCTGGTTATCTCCTGAATCCCTCGACGGATTTTCTTGAAATTCAAGCATTGCGACGTTTATTTAATACCCTTTAAGATGACATGTTGATCAAGTCGCTACCACAATTATTATGGGAGTTGTAATTTTTTTCTCCTTTGAATGTTCCGGAAGGTGTGACGCTTGAATCTGGAACATACGAGTTCAGGCTAGCTGCACGTGGCATGACAGGCGGGTGATCTAACTAGCCCCTGCGGCTACGTCACGCATACAGCTGTTCTCAGCTTGCTTGCTCGTCCCGCTGAATGTAAACAAACCAGGCTTGCACGGAGTAATACGCGTGGTGATAAAATACGATCAGCTCTCAAAAAAATATGCATGTACAGGGCGTAACCTGTACAATACATACATACATACATACATACATACATACATACATAAATCATTATAGATTGTTATGCCTTTCAGTGTTTATTCTGCAAACCTCTGTGAATTTACTAAATGCCGCCACAATCCTCTCTTTGTAAGTAGCTCTGTGGCCTCGTTTAGTTCTATGAAATGAAAATCCACAGCCTGTTTCCAGTTATTCGACCGGGTCAGGAAGGGAACGAATGACGTTCCTACCTAGTGGCAAGAATAGGAATTGTGCCGGCTGCCGAAGCCTGTCGCACTCCTCTGGGGCAATGATTGATGAAAGACAGATGAAATGAAATGATACTGGAGAGTGTTGCTGGAATGAAATATGACAGAGAAAACCTGAGTACCCGGTGAAAAACCTCTCCCACCTCCGCTTTGTCCAACACAAATCTCACATGGAGCGACCGGGATTTGAACCATGGAACCCAGCGGTGAGAGGCCGGCGTGATGCCGCCTGAGCCACGGAGGCTTCTTGTTTAGTTCTATACTGAGTAATAAATTGTCTCCCTCTACTTCTTTTACCCTCCATGACATTTTTTTTTTTCCTAGTGGCTTTACGTTTCACCAACAGATATAGGTCTTATGGCGACAATGGGATTCGAACTCACTATCTCCCAGATGCAAGCTCACAGCTGTGCGCTCCTAACCACATGGCCAACCATTATTCTCTGTGACTGAGTCTGTTATTCTCCTAGGTAATCTCTCCTCTTCCATTCATCACAAATGAAACTGAAGAGATAATTGATCTGATGGAAACAAGGAAAATTCTCATCATGGGGAAGAGTAAAACAAAATGGGAGACATTATGAATAAGACACCTCTGGCAAATTATTGTATACAAGTTTTTAAATAACCCTCCTATATTAATAGGCTACACTGTATGGCAGGGTAAGACAAAACATGTGATGGAGATGTTATAAAGGAATAAACACTCAAATTACATAATTTCATAAGTATATCATACATTTAAATAGGGTACCATTCCGTAATGTTTTGTCACTCGGAGAGCTGTCTTAACCATTTCACGAATATCCTCCATGGGCGTCTGGAAACGCTTCCATGCGTCAGCAAAATGTCGAAGTATGGTACCACGTGCTCTGACCATTAGTCCTGTTAGTGTTTGGATTTGTAATATGGGATTGTGCGTTTGTAAATTTCTTTCTTCTTCAGATTTACATCGTCTGGTTGGCCTTTGTGGTGTTTGAACAGTACAATTGAGTCTATGACGAAGCCTTAGAGTTGTGTTCTCTGAAGGCTATCCTGTCAATATGACGAGGTCTGGTAATAACTTGGAGCCACGAAATGAAGTGAACTTTATACTTCACGAAGATAGAGACGAGAGTTGTGCAGCTGGGTACCCATTGAGACCAGTCCAGTGTCTCAGGGCTGGCTTGATTGAAATGTGGACAGCTTACATGCTAAGCATTGATCACATTCAAGCAAGAGAGCAAACACACTCAGCACAGCACAGGAACTGTGACATTCAATTGTGACTGTGAAGTTTTTCTCACACCACATTTAACAAAATGTTGATTGGAGTACAGTATTTTTAAAAACTGTAATTTTAAGAAATAACTATTTTTTTAAAATATTTGTGTTTGATTTATACTGCAGACATGGTCTTATTTCCCTATATTTACACATTCAAAGAAAACTGACATATTACAATGTACGAGGATACAGGATTTAAGTGTGCAAGCTATGATTTACAATTTCTTGGATGGCAATCACAGAATATCCACCAAGAAAAGTAAAATTTCTCTTATTTATTCATTAAAATGCAATACATTTGCATATACTGTAATTCAACAAGTTTAATGCTTGATCTTTCACAGTATTGTAGTGTTATGTGACCTTCCTTATTTACTGAGTTTGTGAAAATAGTATTTGAAACTTATCACCAGATGCCTGATGATAATAGCTAACTTGTAAATGGCAAACGAGTTTCATGCAAGGTTAAATTACAACAACACTGTAAATGCAATACCAAGGAAATATGCAGTATGTTCTCAAATGAATTACTTAACTAACATTATTCTTGGTAAACATGACTGAATTGTTGGTATATTTATCAGACCAGTTAAACTCAAGCAATTACAAGTCACAACTTATCCGCTTAACACCTTATTATGCTAGGAATGTTTCTAAAGCATATCCCTTTTCTTTTCTTCCTGACCTTTCCCAATCATCTTGGATAAGCTGAAGCATACCCCCAGTGGTGTAATGAATGTGATATGGCCTGCCTGCCAAAATAAATATTCGGGCCCCCTCAAATAAAATATAAAACCTATAAATATCTTAATGTTGTAGATTTAATTGCAGCAGGTAGAAGGAATATGATATATTGTCGAACAAAGGAATTATTTGTTATTGTCAGATTATTATTATTATTATTATTATTATTAAATAATGTTTAATAGGTTTCATTTGATTGCCACCATGGTTTTTTTTTTTGCTAGGGGCATTACGTCGCACCGACACAGATAGGTCTTATGGCGACGATGGGATAGGAAAGGCCTACGAGTTGGAAGGAAGCGGCCGTGGCCGTAATTAAGGTACAGCCCCAGCATTTGCCTGGTGTGAAAATGGGAAACCACGGAAAACCATCTTCAGGGCTGCCGATAGTGGGATTCGAACCTACTATCTCCCGGATGCAAGCTCACAGCCGCGCGCCTCAACGCGCACGGCCAACTCGCCCGGTCCACCATGGTTTAACGGCTAAGCTGCTGAACTGCCAACCTTGCACCACTTAGATGTTCGTGCTTAACTTTAATTGGTTTCATTTTCCAGTAACTATAGAACTATACTCTGAAACTGATACCAAAGTCTCAGTTATAATAATTTATTTGATTTCAACAAAGAAAAATATACTAACAAAATTAAATCAAAAACTGTTCAAATAAAGTTTGAAAAATATCAAACTGTACAACTGATAAGCCTATTAGTAACCTCGCTCAAAGATAGCTTGTTCGAAACTGAGTTGATTAATTGTTACTGCAACTTCTTATTGGCATTATACACTGTCGTCGAATGAATGTATGACAAAAGTTAATTTGTGGATAATATGACCTCAGGTGCATTACACAGCATTTTGTAGCCAAAATATGATATTGTATATCAATTTTCATTGCTGTAAATATTTTAAAATAATTTGGTGTAAGCCTTTTTACGGTGTTCCGAGAGACGGCAAAGGCAAGCCTGTGTTTACAGCTGTGCTGTGTTATACTCAACTTAATAATGTGCTGCTAGATGCAATGGCGTCAGCAAAGGATGTAAGTGCAGATAGCTCCCGTTTTTTTTTGCGAAATAATCGGGAATATGTGTGGTGTAAACAAGAAGTGAGTGAAGAATTATATCCAGTGTGAAAACTGGTTAATTTGGTACCATTTTGAATGTATATGTGGTGCTGGTTTTGTTAAAAATGAAGATACCTGTGTGAGCTGTGGCGAGTGCAATTTGAATAGCGGTAACAAACCTAGGCCTACATCGGTCAACGAAACGCTGGCATCTCATCCTTGGAGGATGGCGGTAATGTTGATGTACTTGTAATTCTCTCTTTATTGCATCAGGATTTACAAGCATTAAAAGCAGAGAATGAGATTTTAAAGGAGAAGGTACGTTTACTGGAATCGAAAGTACCGGTACCAGTAAACACTCAGAACACAGGTGGCTCCGTGAATTCTAGCGTGTGGTGTCAAGTTGCTTCAGATTCTAGGAGGAAAAGTGTACAGTTAAATAAGGACAACTTTGTAATTGTTACCGAAAATAGATTTTCAGCTCTAAGGGAAGTAAGCAATATGCAAGGACTTATCCGTATGGGAAGCAGTCAAACGTATAGCGCAAACTCTGTTACAAGATGCGGCAAAGTTAGGCCTAAAATTCCACACAGTGCACCGGCGAAAGTGTCGAACATTCTTATATTTGGTGATAGCCAGGCGAGGGGAATTGCGAAGGAAATGAACAATGAAGATATTGCAGCATCGGCTGTCATCTATCCTGGGGCCCCAATCAAGAAGGTATTGGAAAACACGGAGCAGGCAGCAAGAAATCTCGGAAGCCGTGATGCAGTAGTGATCATCGGCGGGACGAATGACGTAGCTCACAACGACGCTAACAGTATCATTTCTCAACTTAAATGTGCACTAGGTAAGCTGACTCGCACTAACATCTTTGTAGTGAACGTGCCCCACAGGCATGATTTGATTAGAGACTCGTGTGTGAACATTGAAGTGGACAAAGTTAATACAGATATGGTTAAAATTTGTAAACATTTTCGTAATACTCAGGGAACTGAATGCAGCAGTTTCGAGAGACACTGTTACACAAAGCATGGTCTTCATCTAAACAATTCAGGTAAATGAAAGATTGCAAATATTGCTCTAGATTTTATTAATCTTAAGATATGTACTGTAAAAAAAGGCAACTCCCTTGAGTTATAATACTGACCAGGAAAACTAGTAGAAAGAGCCATCTGTACTTCAAGCTGGCTCAGTCAACTAGAAAATGAAACTCAGGAAAGTAAGGAATTTCAAGTTACCCAATTGCAACAGTCAAGTTTTAGGGAGGAAGGGGGTCTGAGATTGCTCTCAGTAAACTGTCAGAGTGTAGTAAATAAACAATTAAAATTCAGTACACTGATGGAATCTTATGAGACTGATGTGGTGATAGGAGTGGAATCGTGGTTGAGAGAAGGAGTGGGTAATAGAAAAGTATTTCCAGAAGGATATACAGTCTGTCGTAGAGACTGAGGAGATAAAATGGGAGGGGGGGGAGGGTGTTTATTCTGGTGAAGAAAACTTACTGTTCACATGAATGGTTTACCGATGAAAGGGATGAAATAGTAGGGATAAAATTAGTTTGTGATAATATGAAGGAGGTAGAAATTATAGGAACATATAGGCCTGGAAGAGTGGAAAGAGTCATGGAAATATTTGAGAAAATAATAGATTATACTCATAAAAACAATAATAATAATATGCTAATAATTGGAGGAGATCTAAACTTGCCTGAAGTTGAATGAAATTGAGCTGTAAGTGAAGCCTATGAACAGAGACTGGCAAATGAGTTAATTTGGGAGGGAGGATATACACAAGTAGTACAAGAACTGACTCATCTCAATAACTTACTAAATGTATTCTTGGTTAAACCACGGGAAATTCTTGATAAAACCGAGGTAATTGAAGGAATAGGTGACCATAAGGCTGTAATAATGGATGTAGGACTGGTACAAAAAAGGCTTAATAAGAGGGTCACACAAGATGAGAAATTGTACAGAAAAACTGAAGTTGATGAATTTGGGACTTACCTTAAATCACAATTCAGTTGTTGGAGAAGTGAAGGGAGTAATGTGGATACACTTTGGGCTAAATTTAAAGGAATCATTTGGGAAAGAGAGAAGAGATTTGTACCTGTTAAAAGGGGTAAAATGACCTCAGACCCTGTTTATTATACAAAGGAAATAAGAAAATTAAAAAGAAAATTTAGAATAGTAAACAGGAAAATCAAAGAGGGTAGGGAGAGTAGAGAAACTAGAAAACAGCTAATGAGAGAACTGAATAGAGTGGAAACAAAAGAGAATTATATGAATGGCATACTTCAAGAGGGTAATGACCACAAAGAGAAATGGAAAAAGCTGTATTCATATATCAGGAATAAAAAAGGAAAAGGAATCCAAATTCCTACAATGGTGGGAGAAGGGGGTGAACACTATTTAACAGATACTGAGAAAGCAAACCTATTTAGAAGGGAATTCAGAGATTCAGTAGAAAATTGTCATGACTTGCCAACCAAAACAGAAGATAGAGAGGGAGAGACACATAGGGAAACAAGAAGCTTCTCATTCACAAATGAAGATATTTTCAGAGAAATCCAACTGCTTCAACAAGGAAAAGCAGCAGGAATTGATCAAATTACTGAGGTGGTATTAAAGACAATGGGGTGGTACATAGTGATTTAAAATTTCTCTTTGACTATGTCGTAAATAATAGTGTAATACCAAAGGAATGGAAGGAATTTATAATAATACCAATTTATAAAGGAAAGGGTGATAAAAGGAAACCAGAGAACTACAGACCAATCAGCCTGACCAGTATAGTTTGTAAAATATTGGAGAGTTTAATATCAAAGTACATCAGAGGGATATGTGATGATAAAAATTGGTTCATGAGGAGCCAGTATGGATTTAGAAAGAAATTTTCTTGTGAGGCACAACTGGTGGGATTTCAGCAGGACATATCAGATCAGTTGGATTCAGAAGGCCAGTTAGATTGCATAGCCATAGATCTTTCCAAAGCCTTTGATAGAGTGGAACATGGAATATTATTAAGGAAATTGGAGGGAATAGGATTGGACGTAAGGGTTACATGTTGGATAAAAACATTTCTAAATTCCAGAGTTCAGAAAGTCAAAGTAGGAAATAATGTATTGCAGGAAGAGAAAGTTTGGAAGGGAATTGCACAGGGTAGTATAATCAGTCCGTTACTTTTCTTAATATACTTAAATGATTTAGGGAATAATATAACATCAAAAATAAGATTGTATACAGATGACATAATTGTTTATAGGGAAATAAATAACATTGAGTATTGTTCAGAATTACAAAGGGACCTTGAGAGTATCCAACAATGGGTTGAAGAGAATAATATGAAGGTTAGTGGAGGCAAATCAACTGTTACAACATTTACAAACAGGAGTTTTAAAACTGAATATGAATATACTTTGGATGGGGTAGTTATCCCAAAAGATGGCAAGTGCAAATACTTAGGTGTGAGATTTGAAAGTAATTTGCACTGGAAGGGTCATGTGGATGACATTGTTGGGAAAGCATACAGATCGTTACATGTCATAATAAGGCTACTTAAAGGATGCAACAAAGAATTAAAAGAGAAAAGTTACTTAAGTATGGTTCGTCCATTATTGGAATATGCAAACAGTGTTTGGGATCCTCACCAAGAATACCTAATAAAAGAAATAGATAGTGTGCAGAGGTAAGCAGCAACGTTTGAAACTGGGGATTTCAGGAGAAAGAGTGGTGTATCAGAAATGTTAAAGGAACTTGAGTGGGAAACTTTAAGTAAGAGAAGGGAGAAAACTAGACTTACAGGAATAGAGCCTATACAGGAGAAGAAGCATGGGGAGATATCCATGAGAGGCTTCAGTTGGAAAATAATTATATCAGCAGGACTGACCACAAGTATAAAATTAGAGGGAATGTTAGCAGAAGCGATTGGGGTAAATTTTCATTCATTGGGAAGGGCGTGAAGGAGTGGAACAGTTTACCAGGGGTAGTGTTTGATCCTTTTCCAAAATCTCTACAGATATTCAAGAAGAGAATAAACAGCAACAGAGAAAATAAATGAAATGTTAGAGGGCAATCGACCAGTGCAGGTTATTGTAAATAGAAAATGTGTGTGAATAAATTAATTCCATCCCCTGGTCTAAGGAGTTTGGACAGCCAAAGTAGGGGACTGCCTGTAGGGGTGAAGTACAGTGGGACTTCGAGGGCCCTGGGACCGCTACGGTAGCTGTGAAGGCCCTTCAGGAACTCTGAAAAGTGGTGGCAAAAGGGGCTCTGGTTAAGATGCAGCAGATCGCTATGCTACTTAGGTTCCAAAATGGGTACAAAATAAATAAATAAATGCAATGTAAATTTTAATCTTATACCAGTTGTATGGTATTATTTGACTTAATTCCACATACTGTATATGAGTTAACTATGTTTGTAAGACTATGTTTTGTAAGCAATATAAATTTATTAAGGATGAGCTGTGCGTTTAATAGAAAAAATTGTTAGCGTAAATTGTATAATATTGTATTCTAGGAAAATGTTCTTCTCTTGTTAATTAAAAATTTAGTGATTGACAATAATGTATTTTAGTGTACCATTTGCCACCGAGGTAGACACTTCATTTGCAAATAAAGAGATTTTGATTTCACTTGAAGGGCAATTCCTCTAGGTACAAATTGTAAAATAAAATAAAAAAATTAAATTTGACTGATTGACATTAGGCTTGATATATATAATTTTGTAGTTGTTCGCGAGGAGCTCACTTGGCCCCTTTAAAGGCCCAGGCTCACCCTAACGTTATGCCCCTGCATACCCCTCTTAAAATATAATAATGATAATTGCCATTCATTGAGTGAACAAAAATAACTACAGTAATTTTTTTACAATGTAAGTCTTATTGAAAAGTACCTGGATTTTGCCCACTGAAAATAAGAAAAATAACACTACTCCCTTAATACTCAAATGAAGATTCACCGTTCATTGATTTTCATGGCCTGTGACAACCACATCACTGTGATTGAAGCACACAGTCTGATCGCCCACTTATCCTCCCACTTGCATGCTGTGTGCTCTGCAGGATGGAAAGCCCGGCGTGAGCAAGACTGATACAGACGTTTGTAGCCAGATTGAGTTTGTTAGTGGTAAAATAATTAAAGTGTCACTAAATTGGAAGACAAATATCATGTAATCAGGTCTTGTTCCACAAGCAGAATGTTCAAATGAAGAAAAAGGGGACTTCCTGATTAATTTGGAGGAACATGTGGACTGTTATGTGGTAGTAATGGGAGATTTTAACATTTAGGTTGGATCAGGCTGACTAGGCTATGTATCCTCAATGGGTTGTCATGGAATGGGGACTAGGACCACAGAGGATATACTTCTAAATCTGCATATGAGAAATAATAATGATTGGGAGTAACACTTGGTTCAAGAAAAGCAAATTGCACATCACAAGATATAGTTGTGACGATAAGTACGGAACTTTGATTAATTACATACCAACCAGCCAGCCAACCGACCCGACCGGTTTCACGGGCTATTAGTTGCAAATATCACAATGAAAGACCTCCTAAAATCTACAAATCCGTTTGACCCAGATGGCAAGGATGAATGATAAGAATTTTATGTGGTATGGGTAAAAATTATGCAGAAGGTCGTTCGGGATCTCTGGTGATGAGTTTGAAGGCTGCTGGCAGCGCTGTTATCAACTTGAGAATGTCAAAATGGGGAGTGATGATTCAGGTCAGTACTGTTAACGTGTGTGTAGAGTTCCGTGGCATTAACTGCAAGGATGCCAAAGCAGATTGACCCTTACTGGGAGGGCCTTTCTGAAGCTAAATGTAGCTATTCTGCAATCCAAGGAATGTGCAAGAAGCATGATATCTTGATATCAAAGAATGGGATCAGTGCTGTATTTAATTTTTTTAAAAGGCAAAGGCCGACTGGGCTTAATTCCAGAGGGGGGAAAACAGGCTAATCCACGACCAGCCGTACACCATAAGTGGTGAGGAAAGTGAAGGCCCTTGTCTCAGGTGGTAACCCTGCCCCACCAAAGGACTATCGGACGTAAGTTGGGGATGTCTGTTTCAACACCATAATCAACAAGGACTTGCAATTAGAAAAGCTGCATAAGCGCTGAGTTCACAAGCTGTTGCCTTGCCACATTTCAGAACGTAGCACTAATGCAAGAAAGGTGAATGGAAGACTGATGGTTGGTGGATTTTATGTGTACAGAGGTGTCAATTCTGCCATCCTTGAGGAGGAGGTCATCACAAAAGGAAGTAAGTGGCTGTGTGATTTGAGTCATGTAGCTGTCAGCTTGCATTTGAGAGATTGTGGGCTCGAACTCCACTGTCAGCAGACCTGAGGATGGTTTTCCGTGGTTTCCAATTTTCACACTAGGCAAAGGCTGGGGCTGTACCTTAATTAAGGCCGTGATAATTTTCTTCCTACTTCTAGCCCTTCCCTATCCTGTCATCGCCATCAGACCTATCTGTGTCGATGTGGTGTAAAGCAAATTGAGAGGGAAAAAAGTATATATAAATAATCGTGGAAAGTGAGAGAAGCGGGGGAGATCTGGTAAGTGAAACTGACACTGTATTTACAGTTGAGGCAATGCAGGAATGAGTCAAGGAGGTTTGCTTCATGGTGCCACAGAAGGAAGAAGTTGTGTACAACACCTCTCTGGTAGTCAGAAATAAAAACTATATCAAGGTGCCATTGCTATAAACCCAAAACAATATTACACTGCCTTAATACATGATATTACGTTAGGGTGACCAGATGTCCCTTTTTTAACAGGATTGGCCCTTCTTCAGTAGTTGGTCCCGTTGTCCCGACATATCTTTGACGGGATGCAAAATATCCAGGTTTTTTTTTTTTTTTCAATCCTGTTATATCCCATTTTCTTGAGATATTTTAATGTGTGTCCAGTTTTGTGCACATGCTTACATTACTCATTTCATTTGTTTTGCTGTAGTTCAAGATTTAAATATTATCCAAGAGATGGCATCATGGGAGTGACACCAAATACTTAAATATGACAATACTGGACAGCATTGAGCGGAGTACAAACAGCGATGGTGGTGACATCTAGCGTGTAGGTGTGACAACCCCAGGAACTGCGTAATTACATCCTTATGCTACAGTTTGGAGAAATGCATTTCCACTCATTGGAAATATTTGTTAAAGTAATTGAACAATCATAATAATTAAGAATGAATTTTTAAAATACCTTACACCTTATACATTACACTAGCCGTGCCTTTCGCTAGGTCTTAAAAATTAAAAGCCAAATTCTTTTGAGGACCCACTCATCCTCTCTGACCTTTTCCCAGCTACTTGGGACCAGCACTTTCAATGAACTTAGCCTAGTTTTATGGCCGGATGCCTTTCCTGTTGTCAAACCTATGTGAAAGTATTTTTTCACTATTGCATGTTTCTGTGGTGTTTTTTCTTTTTTTTACAAGTTGCTTTACGTCCGACACAGATAGGTCTTATGGTGACGATGGAACGGGAAAGGGCTAGGAATCGGAAGGAAGTGGCCGTGGCCTTAATTAAGGTACAGCCCATTTGCCTCGTGTAAAAATGGATAACCATGGAAAACCATATTTAGGGCTGCCGGCAGTGGAGTTTGAACTTACCATTTCCCTAATACTGGATACTGGACAGAATCAAGCGACTGCAGCTATTGAGCTCGGTGTGGTGGTTTGTCGTTTGATGTGTATATTAAGATGAACACAAATACACAGCCACCAAGCTGCATGGATTAAGAGACACGGTTAAAATTGCTGTTCAGCCAGCCCTCAGAAACGACGACGACTACTACTACTGCTGCTACTGCTACTACTACTACTAACAATTTGCTTTATGTTGCACCAACGCAGATAGGTCCTATGGCGACGATGGGATAGGAATGGGAAGGAAGCGGCCTTGGCCTTAATTAAGGTGTGAAAATGGGAAACTATGGAAAACCATCTTCAAGGGCTACGAACAGTGGGGTTTGAACCCACTGAATGCAAGCTCACATCTGTGTGCCCCAAACCGCACAGCCAACTCACCCGGTAGTACTACTATACCGGTACCAATATTACTACTTCTTTTCCTGCCGCTTTTCGCACACCTGTGGGGTCGCGGGTGCGAACTGCGTCACACAAGTGGATTTGGCCCTGCTTTTACGGCCGGATGCCCTTCCTGACGCCAACCCTCTATGGAGGGATGTAAGCACTATTGCGTGTTTCTGTGGTGGTTGGTAGTGTAGTGTGTTGTCTGAATATGATGAGGAGAGTGTTGGGACGGACATATACACCCAGTCCCCGAGCCAGAAGAATCGAACCCGGGATCCTCTGAACCGAAGGCCAGAACGCTGACCATTCAGCCAACGAGTCGGACGGTACCAATATTACTACTACTATTAAATAATAAAAATATTATTTGTTTTACGCCACTCCCTCTGAAACGAGGGTGAGTACACTGACATTCAGCCAAAGCACCGAACGGGGAGCATAACTTAGCAACATACTGTACATGTTTTATTAAGGTTTCGGAAATGAGATGCTGTAATTGCGGAGTAGCAATGACAAAGGCCAAAGCAAGGCAAGAAGTTATAAGAAAGTGTTAATATAAGGAAAGATCTTCATTGGGGTAATCACATAAATGGGATTGTAAATAAAGGGTACAGATCTCTGCAAATGGTTATGAGGGTGTTTCGGGCTTGTAGTAAGGATGTAAAAGAGATGGCATATATGTCTCTGGTAAGACCCCAACTAGAGTATGGTTCCAGTGTATGGGACCCTCGCCAGGATTACCTGATTCAAGAACTGGAAAAAATCCAAAGAAAAGCAGCTCGATTTGTTCTGGGCGATTTCCCACAAAAGAGTAGCGTTACAAAAATGTTGCAA
Source organism: Anabrus simplex (assembly GCF_040414725.1). Taxonomy (NCBI): domain Eukaryota; kingdom Metazoa; phylum Arthropoda; class Insecta; order Orthoptera; family Tettigoniidae; genus Anabrus; species Anabrus simplex. The sequence goes on along the minus strand of NC_090267.1, from coordinate 409,037,306 downwards.
AGTTTGGGTTGGGAAGAATTGAGAGAAAGAAGAAGAGCTGCTCGACTAAGTGGTATGTATGTCTCAAGTATTATTACAATATTATAAGTCCACCTGTTCAATACAATACAATATGATCCACTATTTCATATGGTCAAATGTTTTTTATACATAATACATAAAAGTCAAAGGTACATGTTTCACCCTCCTTAGGGGCATCATCAGCCTATATCAATCTTAAAAAATAATAATAATACATATACTTATAAATTATAGGTTAAAATGTTGAAAAATGGTTTCGTAAAACATTATACAATAACATCTAAAACAACGATAATGCACCAAAGTATGTTAAAAGAGAGTGAAATTAACAGTTTGAAGATTAAAACGTGATTAAACATGAGATTTTGAGAGTCTAAAACTAAACTGGATCCATATTTTTATAATATCATTAAGACTGTGAAAGCCTTGAGTATAAAAACAATCATCAAAGGGGGATGTTTCTTCAATTCCCAAGTTGAATCCAAGGTGGTAAAATCACATTCAGTTATTTAAAACGGAAGTGTGAATGTAATAAACAAGTTTAAAATGTATATGATTGGGATATCTGAAAGTCAAGAAGAAAATGGAACTTCTGTAGAGGCGATGCTTGTGATAAAACGTATGTCAAAGCTAGCGGAGTTCGGAAATATGGTAGTCGAATGGATCTAAAAGATAGTCAAGTTGATATATAATTCCGTTGAAACATGTGTTGGAAGAAAAGTTCAGGATTTTCTGAAACAAAATGTAGAAGAAAGTATGTTAATAATACCGTACTGTACAAGGGACTTCCCGTACGTCAAAGATGGCTAATGCGGTACTTACTCGTACGGAGCGTATTAAGTACGTCAGGTTGTTGCAGCAACGCTAGCTTGACTGGGTTTTCGACTTCTAGTATTATAACGGTGTGGCTGAGGCAGTGAAGGGCATGGAGGGGGGGTAATGGTGGGTGGATCCTTGCGCGCATGTGTTGTTATTGGCGGGTTGTTAGGAGCAAGATGGCCGGCCTATCATTTGACGAGGTGGTGGAAGCTTTAGAACAAGAAGTTCTAAAAGTTGGCGGGATTGTATTATGTTTTGAATTCACCATGCCTAATAACTTTTAGAACTTCTTGTTCTAAAGCTTCCACCACCTCGTCAAATGATAGGCCCGCCCATCTTGCTCCTAACAGCCCGCCAATAACAACACATGCGCGCAAGGATCCACCCACCATTACCCCCCCTCCATGCCCTTCACTGCCTCAGCCACACCGTTATAATACTAGAAGTCGAAAACCCAGTCAAGCTAGCGTTGCTGCAACAACCTGACGTACTTAATACGCTCCGTACGAGTAAGTACCGCATTAGCCATCTTTGACGTACGGGAAGTCCCTTGTACAGTACGGTATTATTAACATACTTTCTTCTACATTTTGTTTCAGAAAATCCTGAACTTTTCTTCCAACACATGTTTCAACGGAATTATATATCAATTTGACTATCTTTTAGATCCATTCGACTACCATATTTCCGAACTCCGCTAGCTTTGACATACGTTTTATCACAAGCATCGCCTCTACAGAAGTTCCATTTTCTTCTTGACTTTCAGATATCCCAATCATATACATTTTAAACTTGTTTATTACATTCACACTTCCGTTTTAAATAACTGAATGTGATTTTACCACCTTGGATTCAACTTGGGAATTGAAGAAACATCCCCCTTTGATGATTGTTTTTATACTCAAGGCTTTCACAGTCTTAATGATATTATAAAAATATGGATCCATTTTAGTTTTAGACTCTCAAAATCTCATGTTTAATCACTTTTTAATCTTCAAACTGTTAATTTCACTCTCTTTTAACATACTTTGGTGCATTATCGTTGTTTTAGATGTTATTGTATAATGTTTTACGAAACCATTTTTCAACATTTTAACCTATAATTTATAAGTATATGTATTATTATTATTTTTTAAGATTGATATAGGCTGATGATGCCCCTAAGGAGGGTGAAACATGTACCTTTGACTTTTATGTATTATGTATAAAAAACATTTGACCATATGAAATAGTGGATCATATTGTATTGTATTGAACAGGTGGACTTATAATATTGTAATAATACTTGAGACATACGTCAACTTCAATACGGAACCAAAATGAGAATAGTCACTTGTAAGTGGTATGTTCCAAGCTGTCAGCGGAGAAATGGTGTGGAATGACATTAGTAGATGAATAAGTTTGAGTGGCGTTTATAAAAGTAGGAAAGATCACAATATGAAGATAAAGTTGGAATTCAAGGGGACAAACTGGGGCAAATATTCATTTATAGGAAGGGGAGTTAGGGATTGGAATAACTTACCAAGGGAGACGTTCAATAAATTTCCATTTTCTTTGAAATCATTTAGGAAAAGGCTAGGAAAGCAAAAGATAGGAAATCTGCTACCTGGGCGACTGCCCTAAATGCAGATCAAGATTGATTGATTGATTGATTGATTGATTGATTGATTGATTGATTGATTGATTGATTTAAATAACTTGTGGTCATTGATGTTCTATATTTTAGAAAAATATTTATTATATACAATCCCCTGCTGGTAGAAGTGGTAGAATTCATCCATGGTAGGGGGTGGTGGTTCTGATTACTTTTTTAAGAGGAAGTATAACTGGGCAACCATCTTCTGTTACCTCTAAGAGGGAAAAAAATAGATGATGTCCAACACTTCTAAAAATGAAGGTATCAGCTATAAAAGGGGAAGGGTCACAAAGGCCATGGAAATGAAAGATTCCCTAGAACTTGTAAACCTAGTACGGTACAGTCGGGGTCAAAAGGAACAAGAGTAGGGTGCCAACTGTCCAGCATTTGCCGGACATGTCCTCCTTTTTTCATGCTTGTCCTCTGTCCGGCAGGCATTTATTATTTGCTATTAAATGTCCGGCTTTTTGCATATTGTATTCTTAGTCATTCAGTTTCCTATTGTTTTCTCTGCTGCAAAGTTATTTTTGTTGCACTTCCTCTATCTCAGTCCATATTCTGGATACCCCTATCAGACTACGTCATTTATTCACTTAATAATAAATCCTATCTTAAGTTAGAGCTGTCTGAAAGGTCTGTCACCAAAGTGGTGACACCGCCCGACGTGATCTGAATTTGAACGTGCTTGGTTGGGGACAGGGAATTTTTGGCGGGGATTCACCAGTCAAGTAATGCTGGCTGCGGTATTACTTACTTTTGTTTTTGTGGTAGTTCAATTCGGACCTTCTGAGTGAGTAGAGTGTTTGTGATTTTTTATGAAATTTGAATAATATCAGTACGTCATCACTCAAAAGTTGCGAGGCACAAAAGAGGTAAATGTAAGTTCTCGGAGAAACTGAAACAGAAGTACCCGTGTTTTAGAGAGGGACGTTATGAAAGTGAGGCGAAATGTTATATTTGTGACTATTATGTAAATGTTGGAAACAAAGGTGCAGGTGATCTCGAGAGACATACTGCTAGTGAAAAGCATAGAAAAATAATTATAAGCAGTCCTTCTAGCAGTAATATTGATTCATTTTTCCTGATTAAACATTCCCCACTAGACAGAAAAGTTCGGGCAACAGAGGCAACATTGGCATATCACACTGTTTCTCACCATCAGTCGTATAGGTCTATGGACTGCACATCAAAGTTGGATAAAGTGCTGTTTGCAGATTCTGAGATTGCTAACAAAATATCATGCACTCGATCCAAAACTGAAGCTATCATAAATAATGTAATCGCCCCTCATTCCATTGACATTATCACTAAAACATTGAATAATAGTATTCCTTTGTTCGGAGTGGGTACTGATGCTAGCAACCATGGGGCTTTGAAACTTTTTCCTATTGTTATACAATATTTCGACTATAAAGAATATGGTATTCAAACTAACGTCTTAGAACTACAAACATGTCCTAATGAAACTTCAGAGACAATATCCAATTATGTTTCCGAGACTTTAAAGGAGCATAATATTTCTGCTAAATGTGTTGCTTTTAGTGGAGACAATGCAAATGTAAATTTTGGAGGGGTTAATCGTAAAGAAAGCAAAAACGTATTTTCAGCACTTAAAAGTAAATTAAATGAACATATAATCGGGGTTGGATGCCCAGCACATGTACTGCATAATTGTTTTCAACAAGGTGCTGATGTACTGCCAGTTGATGTAAAGAGTGTAATTTTAAAAGTCTTAAATTATTTCCATATCTATACAATTCACACTGGACAACTCAAAGAATTCTACGAGTTTATTAAAATAAATTAGGAATGGCTTTTGTGCCACAGAAAAACAAGGTGGTTAAGTTTGTTTCCTGCTGTAGAAAGAATGCTAAAACTGTTTGCAGCTCTAAAGTCGTACTTCCTTTCTCAGCCTTCAAATTCTGTTCCTGCTATAATTAGGTCCTTTTTTGAAAACGAGTTTTCTTAGGTTTACCTGTGGTTTGTTCATTCCGCTATGCACATTTTTCATAACAAATTTTCGTTCATTGAAAAAAGAAACGCTCTCTATATCAGAAGCTTGTGTTACATTAGGTTCAACTCTGGCCACATGAATGAGAGGATGGAAAATAAATTCATACCTCTTTAAGTCAAAAAGTCTCTGAAATGTGTCAACGGAAATAGCTTTGAAAGAGAATGCATTGCATTTGTAGAGCATGTTGTTATTTTATGAAACATGCATTCAATACCTGTTAAAGTGGTGTAACTCTATGATGGAAGAATTTAAGTGTTTCTAATGGACGAAGCTTCACAGTGTGAAAGACATTCAGTTTGAATATGTTCTTCTTTCTCTCGAGTATTTGCAATCTGAAGGTGTGGAGATAGACGATTCTAAACTTTTTGACCAATTTTGCAATGTTCAGAATTACACTAGGAGTTCTGAAATTGATAAACATACAACATTAGATAAGCAGTGGTGTGGGTTTTTCAAATATATCCCTGACATTGGAACATTTAGTGAGCTGCTTAAAATTTGTCAGTTTTATTTCGCTTTTCCAGGTTGCAATGCAACCGTTGAGAGAGTGTTTTCCCTGATTAATACACAGTGGTCAGAAGACAGAAACCGTTTGCTGACCGAGTCGGTTAAGGGTAATTTAATAGTGAAATAAAACTTAAAAAACATGTCATGTGGAGAGTTTTACAAATATTTATTACAAGAATATAATTCATCTTTGCTGTGGAAAGTGGGTACAGTCGATAAGTATCAGGATAAAATAGCTACAACTTCAACATCTTCACCAACATAACATTTATAAGGTGTGTAATACTAAATTTTGTATGTAAATATTAAAATTCCATTTGTCCTCCATTTTTAGAACGTTTTTATGACAAGTCCTCCTTTTAATGTTAAAAATTAAATAATTGAAAAGGAGGTTCAACCTATTCAATACTTAAAAGAAGGAAATGCAGTAATCACATTCCTATTTAAATGGGACCGGTTTCGACCTTAGTCCAGGTCATCATCAGCCGTAAAAAGATGTACAATGTTTATGAATATTGGAGGTCAGTTTCACACTTTGATAGGCACAAAGACACGACACCACATTCTGTATGCACAAAGTCACAACACTCTCAACTAATATACGAAGATCAAAAATAACTAGAAGTCGCAGACGAATAGATTTGTAGTAGAAAGCTCCTGGTGATCAGCGCGGCACATTCAAGGTCATGCGCTGCGGTCGAACGCCAAAGTAGAGTGGAGAATGTTTTGAAGGTCTAGAATTTGTCACGGTTGCGGGAAGTTAAGTACGTATATAAAAATATACGATGCAAATCAGAATAATTGAGTGAGTACTTGTACTCCTGCTAAGTTCTTGGAAAACAGTTGACTTGAAAAAACAATTGTAGAGAGAAGAAAAAATGTAGTAAAAAGCGCAATATCGGAAAACAAATGAAAACTTATATGCACAGTGCGCTATTTTTAAATGAAACATTTTTAGGTTATGATTGAAGTAGTCGAAGTTGGTGCAAGACAAGAGTTAAAATTTGAAAGAGGAGAACCGAAATGAATGTCATGGGTTTTTATTTTAATAGAGAAGGAAGAATAAATTAAACGAGGAAGAGTGATAGTGAAATAAGAGAAAGAATAAAAGAAATTGAAGTTAGATGGTAATGAGGAAGGATAAGATAGGGAAATGAAGGAGGGGTAGTTTAGGGTGGGTTAGGAGGGTGGGTTATTGGAGGTAGAAAATGTGGGTGGGAACTATGTAAGGCATGGAAAATAGAATTGGGGTTTTGGAATTTGGAATTTTTGAGAAGAAGAATTAGGAAGTCAAAAAGGATATTGGGTTTTTCAGAAATGTCGTTTAAATTGAAATTAGGGTTGAAGTACTGGTCAAGGTGGATAAAGCAATTTTCAGTAATGTTTAAGAGGGGGCCTTTGTTAATGATTTTAAGTATATTTAAGTCATTGTCAATACTGGTGAAACTATGCTTGGAGTCTTGTATGTGCTGTCCTATGGCAGAGAATCTGTTGTATTTAATGGCGTTGACGTGTTCAGAGTACCTGATATTGAAGTTGCGGCCGGTTTGTCCGACGTAGGAGGAATTGCAGTTGTTGCATTTAAATCTGTATACACCAGATTTAGAAAAAGCATTAGACTTATTTAGAGATTTAGAGTTGTGTAAGATATCAAGACTTCTATTGTTAGTTCTAAAAGAAATTTTCATATTATGTTTTTTAAAAATATTAGTTATTTTATAAGCATCCTGAGTGAAAGTGAAGGTGGCAAAAGCAGTTGGTTTAATTGTGTCTTTAGATAAAGTGGTTTTTGGACGGTGTTTGAATTTGTTGATGATGCGGTTAATGAAGGAGTTATTAAAGCCATTAAATTTAGCAATGTTGCGGATGGTGTTTAATTCATAATTTAAATCTTTTTTGGACATAGGGGTGTTGAAAGCACGAAAAATTAAGCTGTTATAAGTAGCACGTTTATGAGCTTGGGGTTGCGAAGAATCTTGTCTTATTGTTGTTGCTGTTTGGGTTGGTTTTCTGAAAATTTTGTAAGATAAAGAAGAAGGATGTCTAGTAATAGTTAGGTCTAGAAAATTAAGAGTTTGGTTGTGTTCTGATTCGAGGGTGAATTTAATGTTAGAATCTAAGTTGTTGAGATGAAGAAGTGTAGAGGCTGCATTGGTTGATTCCTCATTTAATATTACTAAGGTGTCATCGACATATCTCGCCCAAAAGAGGATGTTGGAGAAATTATTATTATTATTAATTCTTGTGTTTTCTAAGAAGTCGAGGTAAATTTCAGCAAGAATGCCAGAAGCAGGTGAGCCCATAGCCAAGCCATCTTGTTGATAAATGGTGTTGTCAAAGGTAAAATAATTATTGTTAAGAACTAATTTTAAAATAGACATGAAGTCTTGAATTTCAAGTTTACTTAGGTTACTGAATTTGTTTAGGTTGTTGTTTATAATGGGGAATAATTTTGGAATTGGAATACTAGGGTACATGTTGACAATGTCAAAAGAATGGAGAGAAAAATTTGGTTGGATTTCAAAATTCTTTAATTTGTTGATTAGATCAGAAGTGTTTTTGATAGATTTGTTGGATAAAAATCGATAATTTTTTAGTAAAAATGTTTGGATGAATTTAGAAGTGTTGTATAGGGGACTGGGTCTGTAATTGATAATTGGACAGATAGGAATGTTAGTGTTGTGAATTTTAGGGAGGGCTTTGGCAGTGGGTAGTCCAGGGTTCATGTTTATTAGTTTAGTTTTTTCTTGATCTGTGAGGAGAAAGGAAGCATTTTTTAAAGTATGTTTGAGTAGGCGTTGGATTTGTTTTCCGATATTGCGCTTTTTACTACATTTTTTCTTCTCTCTACAATTGTTTTTTCAAGTCAACTGTTTTCCAAGAACTTAGCAGGAGTACAAGTACTCACTCAATTATTCTGATTTGCGTCGTATATTTTTATATACGTACTTAACTTCCCGCAACCGTGACAAATTCTAGACCTTCAAAACATTCTCCACTCTACTTTGGCGTTCGACCGCAGCGCATGACCTTGAATGTGCCGCGCTGATCACCAGGAGCTTTCTACTACAAATCTATTCGTCTGCGACTTCTAGTTATTTTTGATCTTCGTATATTAGTTGATAGTGTTGTGACTTTGTGCATACAGAATGTGGTGTCGTGTCTTTGTGCCTATCAAAGTGTGAAACTGACCTCCAATATTCATAAACATTGTACATCTTTTTACGGCTGATGATGACCTGGACTAAGGTCGAAACCGGTCCCATTTAAATAGGAATGTGATTACTGCATTTCCTTCTTTAAGTATTGAATAGGTTGAACCTCCTTTTCAATTATTTAATTTTTAACATCAATAATTTCAATACGGAACAATGAAGTTTTTATCTTTAAATGCACAAGCTAACCAAGCTAAACAAAAAGCCTTCTCTTACATGGGCCTTAAGATCAAGATCGCTAAATTAGGAAAAGACATCGACTTCCTGAAACAATGCATATTCCACAATCTTACCCCCCAAATTTCTTCAAAGCTGTACCAGAAAAAACATTTCTTCTCCTCGCATGTTAAAAACCCAAAAAATAACCAACAAAATTTGGTTAAAAAACGAAATTCGTTTCTTATACAAGAAAAAATCATTTTTAAACAACGGATTATACAAAACACATCTAGAAATTGCTAATCTTCTCCCGAGTACACAATGGAACCTCTTCCTAACTCAAGTAGACAATAAATTATTTCATGTACTGTCAATCAAACAACAAACCCTAGAGAAAAGACTCAAAATTCTTAAGAACAACTCTTCTTCACATAAATTCCAGTTTAAGAACCGTAACACACCCTCCAAAACTATTGAACAATTCCACCCTCCCATCGTAAATCTATCTAAAACAACTCTGAGTGATGATGAAAACTCAATTCTTTCGAAGGGCTTCAAACACAATTGGCCCAATCTCAACACTTTCAATGTAGCCACCAATTTAATTATTGAATCTGAAATAGCCATTAACAAAATGCCAACAGATGAACAAGATGAAATCAGATATGAAGTAAAAAGGAAACTTGAAAAAATCTTCATTAACAATAACAAAAACACTTCTCTTATTAATAATAATAATAATAATAATAATATTAATTTAATTAAAGATAATAAAACCATTTCAGATCTTAAAAAGAAAATCAATGACAATAACCTCATTATCACCAAATCTGATAAAGGCAACACTACTGTCATAATGGATAAAACTGACTACTTAGATAAAACCAAAAACTTTTTCAGTGACCCTTCTTTTTCTACAATAAAAAAGACCCAACCACAAAAATCCAACGCCTACTCAAACATACTTTAAAAAATGCTTCCTTTCTCCTCACAGATCAAGAAAAAACTAAACTAATATACATGAACCCTGGACTACCCACTGCCAAAGCCCTCCCTAAAATTCACAAAACTAACATTCCTATCTGTCCAATTATCAATTACAGACCCAGTCCCCTATACAACACTTCTAAATTCATCCAAACATTTTTACTAAAAAATTATCGATTTTTATCCAACAAATCTATCAAAAACACTTCTGAACTAATCAACAAATTACAGAATTTTGAAATCCAACCAAATTTTTCTCTCCATTCTTTTGACATTGTCAACATGTACCCTAGTATTCCAATTCCAAAAGTATTCCCCATTATAAACAACAACCTAAACAAATTCAGTAACCTAAGTAAACTTGAAATTCAAGACTTCATGTCTATTTTAAAATTAGTTCTTAACAATAATTATTTTACCTTTGACAACACCATTTATCAACAAGATGGCTTGGCTATGGGCTCACCTGCTTCTGGCATTCTTGCTGAAATTTACCTCGACTTCTTAGAAAACACAAGAATTAATAATAATAATAATTTCTCCAACATCCTCTTTTGGGCGAGATATGTCGATGACACCTTAGTAATATTAAATGAGGAATCAACCAACGCAGCCTCTACACTTCTTCATCTCAACAACTTAGACTCTAACATTAAATTCACCCTCGAATCAGAACACAACCAAACTCTTAATTTTCTAGACCTAACTATTACTAGACATCCTTCTTCTTTATCTTACAAAATTTTCAGAAAACCAACCCAAACAGCAACTACAATAAGACAAGATTCTTCGCACCCCCAAGCTCATAAACGTGCTACTTATAACAGCTTAATTTTTCGTGCTTTCAACACCCCTATGTCCAAAAAAGATTTAAATTATGAATTAAACACCATCCGCAACATTGCTAAATTTAATGGCTTTAATAACTCCTTCATTAACTGCATCATCAACAAATTCAAACACCGTCCAAAACCACTTTATCTAAAGACACAATTAAACCAACTGCTTTTTCCACCTTCACTTTCACTCAGGATGCTTATAAAATAACTAATATTTTTAAAAAGCATAATATGAAAATTTCTTTTAGAACTAACAATAGAAGTCTTGATATCTTACACAACTCTAAATCTCTAAATAAGTCTAATGCGTTTTCTAAATCTGGTGTATACAGATTTAAATGCAACAACTGCAATTCCTCCTACGTCGGACAAACCGGCCGCAACTTCAATATCAGGTACTCTGAACACGTCAACGCCATTAAATACAACAGATTCTCTGCCATAGGACAGCACATACAAGACTCCAAGCATAGTTTCACCAGTATTGACAATGACTTAAATATACTTAAAATCATTAACAAAGGCCCCCTCTTAAACATTACTGAAAATTGCTTTATCCACCTTGACCAGTACTTCAACCCTAATTTCAATTTAAACGACATTTCTGAAAAACCCAATATCCTTTTTGACTTCCTAATTCTTCTTCTCAAAAATTCCAAATTCCAAAACCCCAATTCTATTTTCCATGCCTTACATAGTTCCCACCCACATTTTCTACTTCCAATAACCCACCCTCCTAACCCACCCTAAACTACCCCTCCTTCATTTCCCTATCTTATCCTTCCTCATTACCATCTAACTTCAATTTCTTTTATTCTTTCTCTTATTTCACTATCACTCTTCCTCGTTTAATTTATTCTTCCTTCTCTATAAAAAAAAACCCACGACCTTCATTTCGGTTCTCCTCTTTCAAATTTTAACTCTTGTCTTGCACCAACTTCGACTACTTCAATCATAACCTAAAAATGTTTCATTTAAAAATAGCGCACTGTGCATGTAAGTTTTCATTTGTTTTCCGATATTGCGCTTTTTACTACATTTTTTCTTCTCTCTACAATTGTTTTTTCAAGTCAACTGTTTTCCAAGAACTTAGCAGGAGTACAAGTACTCACTCAATTATTCTGATTTGCGTCGTATATTTTTATATACGTACTTAACTTCCCGCAACCGTGACAAATTCTAGACCTTCAAAACATTCTCCACTCTACTTTGGCGTTCGACCGCAGCGCATGACCTTGAATGTGCCGCGCTGATCACCAGGAGCTTTCTACTACAAATCTATTCGTCTGCGACTTCTAGTTATTTTTGATCTTCGTATATTAGTTGAGAGTGTTGTGACTTTGTGCATACAGAATGTGGTGTCCTGTCTTTGTGCCTATCAAAGTGTGAAACTGACCTCCAATATTCATAAACATTGTACATCTTTTTACGGCTGATGATGACCTGGACTAAGGTCGAAACCGGTCCCATTTAAATAGGAATGTGATTACTGCATTTCCTTCTTTTAAGTATTGAATAGGTTGAACCTCCTTTTCAATGATTTAATTTTTAACATCAATAATTTCAATACGGAACAATGAAGTTTTTATCTTTAAAAGTCCTCCTTTTATTAAAAGTCTGTCCCCCATTTGAAAAATTAGAGTTGATCACCCTAAACAAGAGTTGACCAAGGAACTTCGGATAGTAAAGGTAAAGGAAGTGGAAGCAATGCCAGGCTCAGCAACGGGAACCGTGGTCGCCAACCCACGCTCCCAAGTTGAGAGACTCTGGTCCATTTTATAGTCTCCTTTTTTTACGACAGGCTTGGATACGATGGATGCTGCTCCGCTGTGGGTGTGAGCAGTGGAATAACATCCATGGCATCTGCTGCCAAGGAAGATTAAGACCAAATATTGTGTACTTTATGCACCGCCGTCTCGATCCTCCTATACTGCCTGCTCTATGCGAGCCTTTTTGAGACTACGCTGTGACAAAATTTCTCCGCTAGATGGCAGACATAGACGCACAATATTCTAAACTTGTTCTAATGACGACAGCCTACAAAACACTATGCAGTATGGTCATATTTTCACTGAAGCTCGTAAATTACATCAGCAATATAAAATATCAGCAATATTACCTGTATGAAGTCGCACTTGGCCTCTTCATGCACAATTTAAAGATTTTCCTGGACGAAGGCTTGGACTGGTACCGTACTTTTTGTGTTCTTGCCAACGCAATATCAAATAATAGAGGTCTTACGAACTTGGTTAGGATAATATCACTAACAGTTTGCTGATGATCTTTGACCTCACACTGTAACAAAACACATTCTGAAAATTTTCTTTTTGCTATTTGTGTTACGTCGCACCGACACAGATAGGTCTTATGGCGATGATGGGATAGGAAAGACCTAGAATGGGAAGGAAGCGGCCGCGGCCTTAATTAAGGTAAAGCCCCAGCATTTTCCTGGTGTGAAAATGGGAAACCACGGAAAACCATCTTCAGGGCTGCCGACAGTGGGGTTCGAACCCACTATCTCCCGGATGCAAGCTCACAGCTACGCGCTCCTAACCGCACGGCCAACTCGCCCGGTATTCTGAAAGGGAAGACGTCAGAAGTCCTCGTATTACGCTCGTACGTTTGAAGGACTTCGACAATAGGGCACAGCAGCTTAAACGAACTCCTGCAGATGCTTCACCAGAGCAACAAAACAAGGTTTTGGGTGTCGAACTACTCCTCCGTCCTAATGCATAATTCCATTTAGCGGTGTCGAAGCTTTAGGCAGTGAGATGTTGCCGACACAAATGTCACACTCCATCCTCTCTTCAACAACACGAACCTAGTACCGGTACCCGCGAATTAGGATTTGATTTCCTGTTTATAGTTTGATTGGAATATTATCGTCTGGATATCTGAGGTTGTCCAAAATGTCTAAACATGAAGACGTTTTGTTTTGTGATTGTCCGTCACAATTCTTATCACAAGGAATCCACTATCCTCCACGGCTTTAATCACCTTCTGGAAAAAATCCGCAGCCTGTTTCCTGTCATTCGACCGGGTCAGGAATGGAAAGAATGAAGCCCCCATATAGCAGCGAGGATAGGAATTGTGCCGGCTGCCGAAGCCTGTCGCACTCCTCCGGGGCAATGATTAATGAATGACAGATGAAATGAAATTATATTGGAGATTGTTAGTGGAATGAGAGATAGCAGGAGAAAACCGGAGTATCCGGAGAAAAATCTGGGCCGCCTCCGCTTTGTCCCGCACAAATCTCACATGGACTGACCGGGATTTGAACCACAGAACCCAGCGGTGAGTGGCCAGAGTGCTGCCGCCTGAGCCGCGGAGGCTCCATCATCTTCTGAAATAATGTGTAAAGGCACAGATGCGAGGATATCCTAGATAAAGCCGACTGCCGCTTTTCTTTTAATTCCCTTCTAGAAGGTATTTCATTGAGTCATATCTTTTCTGGCTGCGAACCACCTTGCCGAGATTGGCAAAATGTTACACAACAGTTGAATATTTCGGGGAAAGAATCTGAAGCTTCAGTTCTACGAAAAATATACCTTGCACGAACGGAAAGAAACAAGTACCAACACTTTAAAATCACTTTTGAAATATCTATAAGCATAGCATGATTAATTCATTTCACAGTTCTTTGCAAAATATCTCTTGTACGAACGGAAATGACCAGACACGTTTACTCTTTGTGCGAGATAACTTAGGTTTTCACACACATTCATGCACCAATAACACAGTGCTACACCCACACTGACAGCGAAGAGTGTACGTCTACTGCTGCAATCTTACGGCGACTTGGAGAAATATTGGTAGTCGCGCCTTCCTGTGTTAAACTAGTGGCATAGAGCAGGCAGTATAAGAGGATCGAGACGGCGGTGACTTTATGCAAAGGTGTGTTTTCTATCGAGCATGGCGATCGATCGAATATATCCAAGACCAACTACAATATCTCAGACCAAGACCAACTACAATTACATCAGACCGTAATCCAGAAGAAACATGGCGGACATCGGTGTTCGATATGAGAGGTTGAGGGGAAGGTTATGCATGTTTATTTCGAGTCACCTATAGAAAATATCACAAGTCAAACGTCATGAAATGCAACTCACTAACTCAAAATATGAATAATTGAACACCAAAAGTAGCGTTATCGCGTATTGTAAGTCTAAATGTAATTTCAGGGGGAAAAATAATTGTATCAACGTCAGGTTGAAACAGACACAGAGTATAAAAATATTTCACATATGAATCTCCGGTCAGCAAATAAGATGTATAGATGTCAACAAAGAACATTATTAACCTTACATGAAATACTATGTAACACTACCATTAACCACAGCCCATTATGTAAAACACGCAAACAAATTTCTCCAATAAAATTTCAACCGCCCAGAATCCACCTGTATTGTTGAGTAGGTACAAGCGATATTTGTATGATACACATGACCATGTAAAACACTCGTCAACTTAAAACTCACCAGAATTGATGGCATAATTGTATTTTATATAAAAAACATAATCCTCACGTTCACTCACGGGAGATGGGGTTAGGTTTAGTTTACGCATGTTCATTGTAAAACGTTGAAAATTAATTACATCATTCTTGCACCACCGTCCAAGATTAATTTAGTCTCTAAATCATAAATCTTGGTCATGATTTTCCGGATCTTTCTGGGACTGATCTAATTTTCTCTGTAGTAAGGTGCGTTGGCTGATAGGGCAAATGCTAGGATAGGCATCATTAGTTTTAACTTCGGAGGTTTGAGCGGCACTCGAATGAGATCACCGCCTTCTATGGGTAAATGTCTTCCCTGACAATACATTTGATTTCAAAAATGATAAAATGATTAATGTACACAACATTATTAGTCCTATGATTCGGATCGAAGTTTTCCTTACGAATGCTCTTAACCCAATTTTGCCATAATACTAGGTGTTCTGGAAACGGGAACACTGAAGTTCTTACTTACATCCAGGCACACGGCATATGAAACTATAAACATATTGCATACGAAACTAAAAATGAAGAAAATACTTTCAGAGAAGAACACAAGAATCAACATTAACCTAATCACCAGCGATATTGTTAGAATCAATCAGCTCTTTAAGAACAAACATCTTATTACGGCACTGAAAGAGGATCTATAACCGACCTATCGAAACTGTCCATTATGGCTGCAGCTGGAGTGCTAGCATGCGTTTGTTTTGATTTGTGTAAGCCGTGTTGGTACCAAATATTTACGGAAATTTGAATATTATTAATGGTATATTATATTTATTTATAGTCTTAAGAAGGTTACAGATCCTCTTTCAGTGCCGTAAGAAGCTATTTGTTCTCAGAGAGGTTATTTATTCCAAGAATATCGGTGGTGATAAGGTTAATGTTGATTCTCGTGTTCTTCTCTGAAAGTTTTTTCTTCATTTTTAGTTGCCTATGCAATATGTTTATAGCTTAATGTGCTGTGTGCCTGGATGTAAGTAAGAGCTTAAGTGTTCCCGTTTCCAAAAGACCTAGTATTAAGACAAAATTGGGTTAAGAGCATTCGTAAGGAAAACTTCGAACCGAATCATAGGACTAACAGTTTTGTGTGGATTAATCATTTTATCATGTTTGAAATCAAGTGTATTGTTAGAGAAGACATTATATACCCATAGAAGGTAGTGATCTAATTCGAGTGCCGCGCAAACTTCCGAAGTTTATACTAATGATGCCTATCCTAGCATTTGCCTTATCACCCAACGTACCTTACTACAAAGTACATTTAATCAGTCCCAGAAATCATGACTAAAATTTATAATTTAGAGACTAAATTAATCTTAAACGGTGGCGCAAGAATGATGTACTAAATTTTCAACGTTTTAAAATGAACATGCGTAAACTAAACCTAACCCCATTTCCCGTGGAGTGAACATGGGGATTGTGTTCTTTTATACAAAATACAATTATGCCATCAATTCTGGTGAGTTTTAAGCTGACGACTGCTTTAGATGGTCAAGTGTATCATACAAATATCGCTTGTACCTACTCAACAATACAGGTGGATTTTGGAGGGTTGTAATTTTGTTGGAGAAATTTGTTTGCGTGTTTTACATAATGGGCTGTGGTTATGCATGTTTATTTCGAGTAACCTAAACAAAATATCACAAGTCGAACGTCATGAAATGCAACTCACTAACTCAAAATATGAATCATTAAACACCAAAAGTAGCGTTAAAGCTTATTGTAAGTCTAAATGAAATTTCAGAGGGGAAAATAACGAAAGGAGACTTATCGTATCAACGTCAGGTTGAAACAGACGGAGAGTATAAAAATATTTCACATATGAATCTCCGGTCAGCAAATACGATATATAGATGTCAACAAAGAACATTATTACGGTAACCTTATATGGAATACTATGTAACACCACCATTAACCAACTGAGCAAGACCAACTACAATATATCAGACCTTAACCGACCTATCGAAACTGTCCATAATGGCGGCAGCTGGAGTGCTAGCATGCGTTCGTTTTGATTTGTGTAAGCCGTGTTGTTATCAAATATTTACGGAAATTTGAATATTATTAATCGTACATTAATATTTATTTTTAGTCTTAAGAAGGTTATAGATCCTCTTTCAGTGCCGTAATAAGTTGTTTGTTCTTAAAGAGCTGATTGATTCTAACAATATCGCTGGTGATTAGGTTAATGTTGATTCTTGTGTTCTTCTCTGAAAGTATTTTCTTCATTTTTAGTTTCGTATGCAATATGTTTATAGTTTCATGTGCCGTGTGCCTGGATGTAAGTAAGAACTTCAGTGTTCCCGTTTCCAGAACACCTAGTATTACGGCAAAATTGGGTTAAGAGCATTCGTAAGGAAAACTTCGATCCGAATCATAGGACTAATAATGTTGTGTACATTAATCATTTTATCATTTTTGAAATCAAATGTATTGTCAGGGAAGACATTTACCCATAGAAGGTGGTGATCTCATTCGAGTGCCGCTCAAACCTCCGAAGTTAAAACTAATGATGCCTATCCTAGCATTTGCCCTATCAGCCAACGCACCTTACTACAGAGAAAATTAGATCAGTCCCAGAAAGATCCGGAAAATCATGACCAAGATTTATGATTTAGAGACTAAATTAATCTTAGACGGTGGTGCAAGAATGATGTAATTAATTTTCAACGTTTTACAATGAACATGCGTAAACTAAATCTAACCCCATCTCCCGTGAGTGAACGTGAGGATTATGTTTTTTATATAAAATACAATTATGCCATCAATTCTGGTGAGTTTTAAGTTGAGTGTTTTAGATGGTCATGTGTATCATACAAATATCGCTTGTACCTACTCAACAATACAGGTGGATTCTGGACGGTTGAAATTTTATTGGAGAAATTTGTTTGCGTGTTTTACATAATGGGCTGTGGTTAATGGTAGTGTTACATAGTATTTCGTGTAAGGTTAATAATGTTCTTTGTTGACATCTATAAATCTTATTTGCTGACCGGAGATTCATATGTGAAATATTTTTATACTCTGTGTTGTTTCAACCTGACGTTGATACAATTATTTTCCCCCCTGAAATTACATTTAGACTTACAATACGCGATAACGCTACTTTTGGTGTTTAATTATTCATATTTTGAGTTAGTGAGTTGCATTTCATGACGTCTGACTTGTGATGTTTTCTATAGGTGACCTCTCATATCGCACACCGATGTCCGCCATGTTTCTTCTGGATTACGGTCTGATGTAATTGTAGTTGGTCTTGATATATCCCAACACGTACAAAATAATAAGAAGAAGAAGCATAAAATGGCCGTCGCTTACGAGATATAAAAGGCCGGGACATAGCTATTAATTTGCCGCTGAAAATACGGCCCGAGACCGTGTTCAATGTTTGGCCGCAAGATGTCAGGTTTCTGTTCTGCTCTTGGAGGACTTTAACATTGTGATGTACGGAGTAATTATGATGTTGTGTTGATTTAATGCCATTTATTGTGCGTATTGTTTCTGTCGGTGAGTGTTCGTGAGGTTGAAAAGCATGGTGTACTGTTGCGTATGGTTATGTACTTTGGACACCGCTAAAAAGCAAGAAAATGTGACATTCCATAGTTTTCCTTCGGAGTGCGGTTTAAGAGAGATATGCAGGCAAGCTATTTCGAAGCACGAGTACGTAGCTTGCATTTTAATACATCAGATTTCAGTGTAAGCATATGAATCAAGCGAATTATTTCCAACGAAGTTCTTTCTGTTTTTAGTGTTTATAGTGTTCACAACAGGAAAGTGTCAAAAGCAGGAAGGCTCCAGCTCCAAGATATGACATATTGCCATCAAAATTTAGTAAAATTTCTTATTCAGATAACGATGAACATACCATATCTTCAATATATAACTGATTTACGTCACCCACAAACAAAAACGAAGTACCTACAAGTCTTGTTTCTACGTCAGGGAAAGTCTACGAGTATCTATGTTAAATCTAAATATATGTTGATGAGATTTTAAATGCCAGATTACGGAAAACAGTCTTTATATTGAGAAGTAGGATACGGTAATGAAATCAGAAAAATTATTTAAGATATCTGAAATTTACCAAAAAGAAAACCAAACTGAAAATAATGGTACAAATAATCATGTAGGAGCTTTATTCCTGTTAGAACAAACTGAATCTTACGGGAAGAAAAAGTTACATACGGAGAAATGACGCTAAAAATTTGCGTCCTCTGGCATAGGAAAGCACCTAGTGACTACAGATTTGAGAACCTTGCACCAAGACCGACTACAATATATCAGACCGTAATATCAAAACCAAGATGGTGGACCTCGTGGGCGCAGTAGCTGCCGACTGATGAAGGTTAGGGTAGCACGCAATAACTTCATTTCGACGATAAACCAACTCACGATTTTCGGAAATGTCGGAATTTAGTACCGCGGGAGTTCTTTTACCTGCCAGTAAATTTACTGACACGAGGCTGACGTATTTGAGCACCTTCAAATACTACCGAACTGAGCCGGAATCAAACCCGCCAAGTTGGGGTAGAAGGCCAGAGCTTCAACCGTCTGAGCCACTCAGCCCGGCGTCACATTAAATTATTGTGTTGATACCACTGAAAGAGCTACACAATATCCGGTTCAATCAGCCAGAAATGACGAAAAGATCACGTACATATTTTGCAAACGGTGGTAGGTAATTTAACATGATAAATGTAACATCATAGGGAAAATCACTGTTGCACCGATGAAAACGCTTCGCGAACAAGTACTCATCACATATAAATATCTAGAATCACACATATTGTGCTAGAATAGATGGACAACCCCACAGCAAAAGAAAACAACAAGCTGATTATTTCGAAACTTCACTTAGTCAAATAACGTTTTCTCTTAGATTACACTTCGCTGGATAGATGGAAAATACATTATAAAACTGTTAAAATGATATTTATAACATCATTTGGAATGTTTAAAAATAATTTAAGGTTCGAAATTCCTCAATTTATTCACTCTCATAAGAACTATGAAACATAACGTGTTGCCTTAGTTTCGAAGTGGTGGACAATTTCTAATGTTCATCACTCGATGAAAATGAAGTACACCCGAAATGATTACGCCAGCTCAATGAACAGCCCCGGTGATGTTAAGCCTTCCTTACTGGAAACTCTTAAATCGTATGTTGACATATGATATAGTAGCATTTCCAACAATGATGGTAAACTTAGAAATGAAGCGTCCAAACACTAAAGATATAATAGGATTTTCCCCAATGAAGAACATGTGTAAAACAACTCTATTGACTCTTAAACAATGATGTCTTTAACCTACATGGACGAGTTACAATTTGGTGTAGACTGCTTGATAGCAGATATCCACAGCATGAATCGGAAGGTATTGGTACAATAAAACCCTTGAGTTACAAACAAAGCTAATCCCTGCAAGTCCCCACTGTGGGTGGGGGCGGTAGAATAACACCCACGGTATCCCCTGTCTGTTGTAAGAGGCGACTAAAAGGGGCCCCAGGGGCTCTGAACTTTGGAGCGTGGTTTGGTGACCACGGGGCCCTCAGCTGAGTCCTGGCATTGCTTCCACTTGTGCCAGGCTCCTCACCTTCATCTATCCTATCCGACCTCCCTTGGTCAACACTTGTTCTTTTCAGACCCCAACGGTATTACGTATGGATTCCTAGGGAGTCTTTCGTTTTCATGCCCTTCGTGCCCCCTTGTCTTCCTTCGGCCGATACCTTCATTTTTCGAAGTGTCGGACCCCCTCCATTCTTTCTCTGTGATTAGTGTTATATAGAGGATGGTTGCCTAGTTGTACTTCCTCTTAAAACAATAATCACCACCACCACCATCCCTGCAAGTCACTATTTCTTCTGTGTAACAGTGTACAGATTGCTCCATCTGTCACAGTATAAGTTTTGTTATACACCAAGATCTAGCCAAATGTTCCTGCAGGCAAGCAGAGATTCTTTCAAAATACAATTGCATCTAAATCACACGACAATTTGAAGCACATAGACACAATATCAATTATCACTATCTAAATGATTTTTTTTGGTAGAAGAATACGAATAGGTCCACCATTTAGAATTAGAAAAATAGTTTTCCCTAATCTCAGACTTACTGTCAGATGACATATGCACACTACTGTTTTGTAGAAATATTCACGATGTATGTTCCTGATCCACTTCTCTCTTAATGTTTCATTCCTTATCGAACTTAAGAATAGATGTATGAGAGGCATTGCCATAGTTCGATTTAAATCCGGTTCACAACACGATCAAAACAAACAAATTCTCACATGACTGCGTATAATTACAGATCTTAGTGACCACTGACCCATATAAATACACTCACACACTTATATTCTACATAGAAAGTAATACTTATCGTCAACTTACATGAAATTACTCCGACTGAATAAGAAAACAAAAACGAATAGGCTCACCATTATCGGTTGGAAAGAGATCTTCCCTAACCACAAATTTTGGTTACACACATAGCCTACGATAGTTTGGTCTTTGACTTCCAAATTTTCCGGGTGAATATTCCTTATCCATTTCTCCTGTAGAGATCTATCTTCAGGGAATTTAAAAGCTTCAGCAACGGTATAATTAGATCTACAACCACGAACGCAGCAGGAACGACCCATTTTGTGCTATGTTACAGCACGACAATATAAACACTATTATACATAAAAAATACCATCATATAAATTTCTAACAAAACACCATACTGATAAACCGTTATAGATTACTATTTTACTAAACATATACTTTATACTTCAATAACTCGATCAAAATAACACTCTCTAACAGAATGTAAACACAGATATGAACCAACCACATGTCTCAAACGCTCGCCCACGAAGTCGCCATTTTCCTCCTAATCGATAGTAACATTAAGGTCTGATATTATTGTAGTCGGTCTTGCTTGCACTATCTAACTGTACCACATCAGAATATGGCGAAAAATTATATAGGATTTTCTAATGGCAAAACAGGCATAACATCGCTCTTCAAACAGCGGCTCCAATACGAATCTCGCAACATCAGGTGTGTGGAGGAAAAGGTTTCTTTAGCCGATAATTTATAAAATTGTCATTAAACCAAAAATGACCGCAATCTCGATCAGTTTAACGGATACACTGAGGCAGAATTAGAGAAAACAGGAAGAAGTGAGAAACTCGCTAATAGACTTCTCTTCTTATTTCGTGAATTACTTATTTCGTTTAAGCAAAGTGTAAGAAACACGCTGTAGAAAGTTAAGTCATACAACTGCTCTTGGTCTATTTTTTTAAATCTCACATCTGTTTAGTGTTTTCTGAAATTGCTAGTTTTATTGAATTTTATAGGTTTTCATACTGGAATGTGTTGCAATGAGCGGGCGAGAGAGCTCAGTAAAGATAACTCTAGCGGCGCTTGTTGGAAGTATCTCGAGGCCGAGTCAACTGTGCTGTATTTCCCGGCCTTACGTTATCTCGTAGGCAACGAAATTGCGGAGGCTGCTAGTTCAAGCCACAAATTAACCTCCTTCATGATAACGCAAGGAAAAGAGGATGAAGAAGAGAAACGACTTGCTGCTTTAGATGTTTTATTTACTTTTCATGCGGTTAAACATAACCACTCTTTCCGATTGCGCAACAACTCTGGTGGGTATTATGTTTGAAAGGGAGTATACATATAGGAAAACCAAGTGTGAGGCCATCGTAGTTTGTCTTGGCTACTTTTGCGTTACGCGAAATCACCAGTGAATTGCAAAATGCCAGATACATATCAGTTATGGTTGATACCAGTGATGGGCAATGCTCTCGCTCGAGACTCTCGAGACTGATGTCACAGATCTCGAGATTCACGCGCCCAAGACCGACCCCAATCCTCGGACCATAGCGTATCGAAGATGAAGTGCGACATCATCTCCGTTCGCCCGTAAGAGTGCTCAAGAGGTTGGTGTGACACCCGCTTGGTAGCAGCACAGGCGATTGTGATGTCAACAGAGACCCTTGGCCGTTAGCCGGCCATATATTTGCCTTCGGTTGTAGAAATTTTTATTGCTCATTAGTGTCGCTGTCAGAGATGTTTTGACAGTTTGCATTATTAGTGTGTATTCACAATTGAGTGGTGTGAGAAGTGTTATGTTTGAAATACCTCGGTCTTTGTCGCTGTTGTGCTACAAGGCAACGTATGTCAGTGGTTAATTTACCTGGCACGGGGGCTGGGTGTATGCGTTGTCTTCATCATCATTTCATCCTCATCACGACGCGCTGGTCGCCTACGGGAGTCAAATCGAAAAACCTGCACCTGGTGAGCCGAACCCGTTCTGGAGTCTCCCGGCACTTAAAGCCATACGGCATTTCATTATATTAGTGTATTCACGATTGAGTGGTGTGTTAGGTTTTAAATACCTGGGTCTTTGTCGCTATTGTTCTTTAAGGCAACGAATATCAGTGCGGAAGGAAACTACCACATCATGCCCTCATGTTTTGTAGCCGGCTGCAGATCTGGAAATGACCGATCGTGTTCAGGCAGGCATTTCTTTAGGCCCCCTAAAGAGAGTGGTGTTTTACTGAAATGGGAAAAGGCTATCCATAGAAAGGACCGAAAATAACTCGTAACTGTTTCGTGAGTGACATTCATTTTTGCGATGACTTTCTAGTGAAAGTAGAGTCGTTTACGGTGAATTGTGAAAGAGTAGAGATACCAAGGCAGCTCTGGAAATTAAAATCAGAAGCATTTCCTCACATATTTCCTAATCTACCCAAGTATATTTCTAAGGCAGTTAAGAAACGCAACTCACCCATGAATAGGCAATCCACACGAAGAGATTTCTGAACAGATCGTAAATATCAGTGATAGTGATCAACCTGTATGCTTAGCAGTTGAAGATAGCTCTAATGTCGCAGATGCTGGGAAAACAATTGCAGTATTAAAGAGGAGATTTAAGAATCACAAACGTAATTTCATTAGAACGCAGAATCAACTCACTGAAGTCATTATTAATATTTGGTATTGTGTAGCATAATTCACAATTATTCACTGATATGTGGTCAAGTAAGGTGCTAGCAGAGTCACTTATTCGGGTTGGATATGTTCTATTGCTCTGAGCAAAACCATAGCAAGTTAGAAGATTGAGATACTTTCTTTTTAATTTGTCACTGGATAAAACATCAATATTGACATCACTTAGGAACGAACACACCTTGTTAGGACTATTAGGCTGACTGAGAAATTTTCAAGAGAACTCAGGAATGGAGTGGCACTATTCCGGTTAGGATTATGTTATAAAAATGTTTCGTAGAAAGGTTGTCTTTGAACTTTATGGAAATTCATTACCGTGTCTTTAATTTTCTTGGCTGTTTAGATACGCATCCTAATCCATAATTTTGTACCGTAGGCGTACACTTTTCTGCATATTGATAAATTGGAGATAAGTAGATATTTCCACATCTCTGTGATAAAAATGTATTGATTTAATCATTTACAACAATATACAACTCCCAGAAAATTCAAACTGTTACACATTTTTCTTCTTCAATTTTAATTTACAGTAGGCCCTACCCGAACATTGCGATTCTCTAGGGAACCGCTGCTTAGGGAAAACGTATTGTACCAGGAAATGTTCTTGGGTAAAGGGCATGAGTAGGACCTCAGGGAGTGGAACTTGGTTTTGGAGCCGATACAGAGTAGGATAGACTCGCAGAGCGAATAATAGATGGTTATAAATTTCAAAAAGAACAATTTATTGATTCTTCACCCTGCAATATGATTATTGGACTCAAATCTGGCATTGACATTAAAAATTTAAACGTAATCTTCTTGAATTCTGTTCATGAAAATTAAATGAATATCACTGATTCCAAAGTCTTTCATATGTGAGAATACGAGGTATTAGATTTCCACTTAAAGTCTTATTAAATATGAGCACACACTTGTAATTGCAAATTGACATAAGAATTTAAATTTTTGTTGAAAGTTTTTCAGTTTTTCAGTTTGTAAACCTTGATGTATAGCACACTTGAAAAGCCTAAAGTTCTTCTATGAGATATGAAAATTAAATTTGAAAATTAAATTAATCACAAAAGATGAACTACTGAGAAATTATGAGAACTCTGAAATATTTGTTCACACCCGGCACTGAAGTTTCCACTGTTCAAAATTAATGAAAAATTTTTAGTCAGTTTGTTACTACTCACTTAATGAAAGAAATGTTGCTACAAATGTTGAAGGATGGATGTCTGGAATGTTCCGTGGAGAATCAGGATCGGCGATGTTCCATTAACACACCATGTTGACGTCCCTCGATGAGGTGATGATTGCTGGAACTGGATCGTGTAGAATTGCAGCTCGTTAAGGTGATTTTTCGCACACGGAAAATTCACTTAGTGCGAGTAGTTATCACTGAGACTGTCATTTACTGTCGAACACAGTTTATGGCGTAATTGAACTTTAAGATAAATGAATAATCACAGTCCTTTCTGTATGAAATACTATTTAAAGTCGTTACTGAGAATATCCATAATTACACAGTTCAAATTTGAAAAAGGCAAATCACAGTCTATAATCACAGTCTTTGAACATGGTCATTAATTCACTAAGGATTATTTTCTGATTATCTGGTTATTATAACGTCCTATTACCTCAGAAAAAGATCTAAGTATTCACCCAGTTTACTACTGTAAGTCATATACTAATATGGCATGAACACTACGTGAATAAAGAAACATAGTTCAATGCTCGACGAGAAATGAGTCCTGGTAATTCTACACATTAATTTCTGTTCATTGTAGAAGTTCAATATTAAGTGAAGTAAACTAAGTCTACACGTAATGATATACTCTGTGAACGTTAAATATTTGGTAATTTCACTTAATTAGGTTCACTCGTATTATATTCTCAAATGTCTTTAGAATTAGACCGTAGTCGCGACGCGATATACTAAATACAGTTCGACGTCTTCTATAATTTTGTCGGCGATGTAACTTCGTATTCCGGAAAAGCGACGGCAAGTACTTTCACCGTGACTGCGCGGACATACTGTACGAGCGTCGGTCTCCCCTCTGTCTCACTCACACACACATCTGTGTACTCGTCCTTGTAAGGCTCTGCTCTGCTTGTTAGCCTTGACATATATATCGGCGCTGGGAGGTGTGGTTCTCTTGGTCATGTGACCGTGAGTGCATAATCTTCTTAGACTTTAAATTATTATAACTCAACAACCATTGGATAGATTAATTCGAAATTCACAGGGATTAACTTTTATGACGTCCGCTACAATTCAGCGTTTGTCCCGTTGAAATTGGTTAAGGCGTTGAAAAGCTTGCGAAAAGAAAATTCTTTTCGAGAAATATCTCTAGGGGAGGTGAGCTTCGAGCGACAGGTGTCGTCACTTGACTTCGCCTAGTGCACTCGTGGAGTCTGGCACATGCTGGAACATTCCTTTGCTCAGTTGTACGTACGTCGGACGGATATTTTATGCTGGAATAACGTTTCTTTCGATTGATATGGGCCAGGACCTAGGCTTTCCTGGTACAGTATATGCTCCCAAGAGTCACGCTTTCCATCCGATATTTTCATTATCAATTCAAATAATCTCTGTTATTCCTAATGAATAAGATATGGTTGGAAGTATCTCATTTTCTCGGTCTGTTCCGCACTCGCTTACACAGTGCTTCAACTACTGCGTTACATTTAAGATATGACGGTCGCCAATTCAACTTTCTTCAAATATGGCAGCGTGATAGCCGCTCGATATATTATATTCTAGCTCATTGGCATTCTTCGCCTACATTTTATTTATTTCTAAGTGTACTCGTCCTAGGTCTGTATGCAATACTTTTATCGGCAGTAATTAATCGAAACTGCCATGTCGTGGCTATCGGAAGAAGCCTTTTCTGTTCTTTCCACGCCTGTGTTACAAGGCATACAACGTAACATGAAGCCGAGTACTTGGAGGCCTATGATGACACACTGAATATGAAAGATTCTCAAAAATTCGCGCCTCCTTCGGCTTACTATAAATTTTGACTTACCTGCCAACATATTTGGTTACTCCTGGTAACACCTTCGTTGGGTAACATTATACTTCGATAATTTCGGAATATCTTATTTTAATACAGGTTACTGAAACGTGTTATATCTGTAGGAACATGTTACTGGAAAGTAACTCTGGAGCTCATATCTTGTTGCAAGTCAGCTCACTCGCGTGGATTCACTCGGACATTTGCATGAATCGATAAAATGCTTAGAAGCATACAGTCAGTAGGCAACACTTGTGCGAGGTCTTCGAGATTTCAAACAGTTAGAGATGTCGCTCCCTATGTTTCCACCGGGCAAGCGTGGTACCAACCTCAACTCTGAGTGTTCAGCTGATATACGTCAAGGCAATGTGGTCTTCCTTAAGAAGAGCATTACGGAGTGTTTTTAAAAACCGGTTTAGGTAGGCTCCTTATGATTAATTGAATTAAACTATTGAAGATGGTGATCCAATTCCCTTGGAATATTTATTTTTCCTTTTAGTATCATAAGTTTTAAGTTTCATTCTGTTCAAAAGTTGCTATTTCCAAAAAGTAAATCAATGTTTCGTCCACATGCATTACAATAGTTGAATATTATCGGCTGCCATGAGCAATCCAGACCAGGAAGATGTAATTCCTTAAAAGTTTTACCAAACACGATTATGGGTAGGTTCCATGTGCCTTTTATTTTACGTTTATTGCGCTTTTCCACAACTTGCTTAAGGTGGAAATAGCACCTTTTGAATAGACACTCTTCATATGTGTGATATTAAAATGGGTTTTACATATCATTAAAGGATACGGCGGAGTGATTAGGCCTTACGTGGTTAACCTATTCTAGTTACGTGTCTTCTAATTTCATAAGTTTAGTTTTCTCCGTAATATTTGTCTATAATAGTACCCGGTTCAGTCAGTTACTTCTACGTGAAATTATTCTCTAACAAAAAGTTAACACATATGTACCTTTTTAAAGTATTTTTACAGTTCTGGATATTCGACAAAATATCCTCCTCAGTCCCTGTGTAGCATATATGCTACATGAGTTCTTTATTTTTTCCCGGTCGGGTAATGGCTCTATCGCGCGGTTGCCGGGTGTAGCGTATAGTCTACTGTGTGTGCTTCGCGCTCATCACTTGTTTTTGTTTATCGCACAAGTGTATAGGTGGCAGTACTAGTGAGAATATACAAGTTTGTTGACATCAGACATGGGGACGAGACGTGCAGGTATTTGTTATGTACTTGCATATTTAATTAATGTGTATGTTTTTAAGATAGCTTATAATAGGTCAATAAGTATTATGCTAGTGATCAGAACTCATTTGATATTGTATACTGCCGACAGCATGGTGCTTTTGATGATGTAGCGTATACTGTACATTAGGCAATAACCTAGAAAATTTGTGCATACAGCAGAAAATTACTGTTCTTTTCTTAACTCGTTTTCTCGCTGCAGTTGTTAATATTAAACCATAGTTGCCTTCAATATTAAGTACGTACTTGAATATCATTATATACTACAGTACTTAAATGAATACTTGGTACGAAGAATGCGACAATTTATATTTTACCTTTCATTATTTTAGCCTTGAAGGAAACAGATATTGCGGATCTTATTGACACTATCAGCCTTGATGTGTCAGATATTGAACTGGATGGAGATGATCATGATGATATTGATGAAGATGACTTGAGAATCAACGCTGCAACTCCACCTATCGATGAAAGCAGTTCTGAATCGGAAGAGGATGCATTGCTGAAACGCCGCAGGGTTCCCGCAGCTATGCCACCACTTCAGTCCAGGAATTACCATGCTTTGCACCTACCAGAAATGATGAACAGAATACAGAAAAGTAGGTCAAAATGTAGGCTACCAGGTTGTAAGGTTTTCACTTTTGTACAGTGCACTCAGTGCAAAATAAATCTGTGTTTTACAGAAAAAAGAAACTGTTTCTTGGCATTTCATAGAAAATAATAGGAATATCATTGCACCATGTTTTTGTGTTTGTTTACAAAAAAGGGCAATACTTACATTTAATTTGTTGTAAATATGCTTTATAATTTGTGTCACAATTTGTATTGAACATGGTGAGAGAGAATAAAAGTGTGTGCTGTTGTTATTTATTAATGTATTTTAAGTGTTTAGTGCACTTACAATCATAAAATACAATATAAGAAAAAAATAAGAATTGTAGGAAAGTCACTTCTCAGTCCCGATGTAGCATATACGCTACATGCCATAATGGCTTAGCGAAACATTTTATCCGCACACTTTATCTTGGTGCATTTACACGCTAGTGCTGAATCGGTCGACCTCGGCGATCTTCGAGATTCGTACTGGCAACCTTTGAAACACAGACTATGAATCGCTTAAGCATCGTTGTGCGACATCTGGCGTACACTTTACGTACTAGTACTGTTGTTGTTTACACAACAAAGCCAAAGTATACAATTCATGCTAGGAACAAGATTCGCATCGAGAAATGTTTTATAATGTGTATGTGACATAGTCGTTGGCTTAAGATGATAACGGTTTAGAAATTTCATATCGATCGATCATATTCTCGATTCAATTCAGATTCCATTTTCATTCAGTTGGCAGCACCAGGCAGCACTATCGATACCGGGACAGCTCCCTCCTTACTCCTCACCCCCGTACACAAATGCACCAAGATAAAGTGTGCGGATAATAACTAATTTTTTTGGTTAGCATTTTCAAGTTATTTTAGCCTCTTATAACACACTGAATGCAAAAACAGAAATTTCCATGACTAAAACTTGCTCCGGGACTGAGGAGGATATACCAAAAACCTGCATTTCAATAATGCCGATATTTTGTTGGTTATACATCTATAAACACGCTTGGGGGCTAACATCTAAGTTATCAGCCACTATCACGCATGAACGCACACACAACAACCTAATATCTACGTTATCATACACTATTGTATATGAATAAGACCACACACCACAAATTGTTCAACACTTGTGAATGCTCAGGCTATATCAAACTACAACACTTAATGTAGCCCAGTGAGATGTACCATTCACAAAGCTATCCTTAGAAATATCACATAATTTAGAATATGGTGAAAGGCAGGAAACCACGTCGGCTATAGCTCACCAAAACAGCTAGTCAATAAATGTATGATACTATGCAGGAAACAAATATTTACATGTAAGTCATACAACATTCTTCCCCAGAAATGTTGTGAATACGTGTGAACTGCATGTCTTGACAATATTGTCCCACAGGAGTTCTTTAACGTGCCAGTAAATCTACCGACACTAGGCTGACATATTCGAGCACCTTCAAATACCACCGGACTGAACCAGAATCGAATTCCAAGTTGGGGTCAGAAGGCCAGCGCCTGAACAGTCTGAGCCACTCAGCTCCGTCCTCTTACATTAAAAAAATCATGATGTTGTTAATACATTTGAAGGGTTTTGACATATTGGCCTTCATCCAGGTAAACTTAGGTGTTTGTTGAATTTGTCTGATAGCCTAGTGTGTATAACTAGTTTTTATGGTCTAGGACTGGGGTAGATGCCTCAGGACTTCAAACAAGGTACCATACCGGAATTTTCCTGGAAGGAAAATCCGGGGAAAACCACTCTCAGGATGATCACTGTCATGATCGTGATTCGACCCTTCCATCTCTGGACATCCGGCTCAGCCATACAGTCTCGATGCGCGACTTACGTCTATGCTGTGAAATCCTGGAATAAAGGGTGTTTCTAAATTCCCATTACTGACTTTGATGGCTTGCAGTGGGGACAAAGATAGTTAAGTTTATCATAGGAATTTGTGATCGCAAACGTACCGTCTTCCCGCTACCCGCAAAAAACCACCACAGCACACGTTCAAATCTCCCGCATTTTCGGTGCCACTGTCTAGAGTACGTACGTCATTGAATGATCACGTGATGTTCCATACCCCTAAATGTTTGTTGAAATTCCATGCCATTCTGCTGAGTGTGTGATCCGCACGGAGGCGTGTTGTACCTCTGTTGTGCTTGTGATCTTCGTTCATACTACAGTACAGCAGTAATTCTTTACTACGTACACAGCGGTAAGTTGTACGTACAGTACTGTACTTTGAGCAGTTCATTGGTCGTGTGTTGCTGTTGACCACGCGTACACGTTTTTTGAATACGCCGACATATTAATATCGTCCGGTGAAGCTCGGTGCAACTGGAGAGCCGCTCGTCAGTTGTATGGGGAGCATTTTCCACACTACCGGACACCTTCGCACGCCCTCTTTGCTAAGGTGTTATCAGCGAGCCTCGGAGACGTGTAGATTCACCACCAACAAAGACGACTGTGGTGCTCAATGGCCGCGCCACACACCCAACTTCGAAGAGGCTGTACTTCGCGCAGTGGAAGAGGACGATACTACGAGTACGGTACCAGAAACATAGCAAGGTCACTGAATGTGGATCACACAACTGTTTGTTAAGCATGAGCACCAGCTGCACCCCTACCACACCCAGAGGGTACAGACAATGCAGCCACAGGATTTTGCGTCAAGAGCCTTCTGCAGTTGTTTCTTGCATCGTAATGTGGATGATCCCCGATTCCCACGGCGGATCCTTTTCACTGACGAAGCAAAGTTCACCAAGGGATGTGTTTTCAATTCCCTCAAGAGTCATGTGTGGGCTGCTGAAAACCCGCGTGCTGCGCTCCCTCATGTGTTTCAGCAACGATACGGTGTGAACATTTGTGCAGGGTTCCTGTATGGACGTGCTTGTGATTTTTATCCTGTGGTCGTGTTCTGCCGGTAGCGCCCTCTCTATCTATTTGTATGCTCGAAGTGCGAGGTCCTGCCTTGTCTGTTTGTAGGGAGTTATCATGATCGATCGTGTACTTGAAGATTCGATTTTTTTAACTTTTTCCTAAATAAACTATTTTGGAAAATTTTGATTTCAGAAAGTAACATATTTGCTTTATATACGTATTGAGACAGATTATTTCAAGTAGGAGAAATATGAAGAGACAGTTTAAAAAATTCGTTAATTGAATTAATATATACATTTCTCTTGTATTTTGTAATCGGCTAACGGGGTGAACTATGGATATATAGCCCAAAATGGAACAATATTGATTATATTAGCGCACAATGTTCCTAAGGGTAAGTCTCCATAAATGATCAAGTAATAGCCACAGAGTTAGTAAATAATATACTAGAGGTAGCACTGGCTCTGCAGGCACTGTCACAACTGGAGTTCGACATTCATTTCCGTGCGAATAAAATAATAATTTGTGTGACAGTTATTGTCATGTGGATTGGCCTACTTGCACTGACTTCTTGGTTTCTTTCTCTGTCGGCGTGAATGAGATCGTTTGAACTTTACCATGAAGAGTGAAATTAATATTTTGGGAAATATAAGGGAAGACATACAACGTTACTCTTCATTTTAATCAGAAAATAGTGTTGTTTCTCAACATATTGCTTACACTGCTGATTATATTGACGGGTATAATTGGCTCCTCTTGGCAATGATTTCTCATAACCTGATGTATTCGTTTTCGTTTCTTGTAATGCCGTTGACGTGCATGACACCGAGTGAGTGGCTGCGCGTTTTGTGTCGCGTTGCTGTGAAGCTGCATTGGAGAGATATTGGGTTCGCACCCCACTGTCGGTAGTCCTGAAAATGGTTTTCCGTGGTTTCCGATTTTTGCAGCAGGGAAAAGCTGGGACTGTCGCTTAATTGAGGTCACGGCCGCTTCCTTTCCACTCGTAGCCCTTTCCTATCACATTGTCTCCATAAGACCTATCTTTGTCGGTGCGACGTGAAGCAAACTGTAAACGAACAAAATATTTTTGTAAAGTTTTTTTCTTTCAGTTCTCGTCAAACTTATCATTTTCCACTCTCACTTTCCATTAAAAGAAGTAATTTTACAACTTAGAGAAAATCAAACATTTCACGAAAAGCTAAATAAAAAACTCCATAATAGACTGTAAATACAACCGAGTGTCATATTTCCGATTTTAATCACATTAAGATACAGTGATGACAATGATGATGTTGTAGTATTTATATAATCTTGATTTTACGTTCCACTAATTACTTTTACGGTTTTTGGAAACGCCGAGGTGCCAACATATTGTCCCACATGAGGTTTTTACATGCCGGGAAATTTCCGACACGAGGCTGACATATTTGAGCACCAAATATCACGGGAATGGGCTAGGATCGAACCTGCCAACTTGGACTGAAATCCAGCGTCTTAACCGGCGATGACAACATTTTGTCTACTTTGCTCCAAAATATCGACAACGCTTTTAGGCCTAAAACTCGCTTATTCGTTTCATAGGAGAGAGAATGTTTTCGGTCGTTGTGCAGAATTATGCCGAAGTCCTTTCCATTTATTATATTTACGCAAAAGGTAGCGAAATATGCGTACCCTCATTCTAAATGTATGTTGTTAAGAAGACCTCACATGAACAGTAAATTGATTTTGTTCACTTAACTTCATTTAGACACCATCCTCTCTTATAAAGGATTAGTCCTCTATTTTTCTTTTTTGGGATTTTTTCTACTGGAGAGAAGCGTCGCAAGTATAATACAATCCATGATAATGTTTACATGTAAGAATTTTAAACTATATCAATATCCACACAATTTTAACCCATATATGCTGGGTTGTTAACGACCCATCGGTGTATATCTCCCACTCCTGTTTCGTACAATGTCTGAATGATTACAATAATGCTCTACAGTATTTTCTCTTATATGATCCTTGCACAGTACCTTACAGATTGTTGTTTGTTACTACTAATCTTGGTGCCTTTCTCGACAACAATGTGCGTGTTGTTTTCTTAGCTTCCACAGAAGATGCATTACTGAGGGAAAATGTAAGTGCCGTTCATAAATGGCAAGATATGTATAGTTCAGTGATTTGTTTGTGTAAACGTATATTCATATTAGGTACCGTATCTAAATAGAAAATGTTCTCTGTCGAGTCATAAAATTTGGTTTAATGGCTGTAAAACTTGTCTGGATCGTTAAGGACTCAGTTCGCAAATATCGTAGTACTTGGTTCCTTTCCAAAGTTTTCAGTTTTCAATTATTTTCATGTACAGTGAAGTTCAAAATCATATTATCTTCTGGAAATTAGCTATAAATATATAATTAGTCCGACCCCGCGGTGTAGGGAGCAACGCGTCCGGCTGTCACCAGGTGGCCCCGAGTTCGATGCCCGGCCGGGCCAGGGGTTTTAAATTATAAATGGTTAATATCCCTGGCCTAGGGGCTGTGTGTTTGTGTCGTCTTGAACGTTCCTTTCCTCACATTTTACCCTCTACACATCCGCAATTACACTTACACGCAGGTTCCTATCATATTGTGGAGGTAGTGACAAAAGGTCTGCAGAGGTCGACGCCATGAACAAATATAATTTAATATATATATAATTATCTGCATACTGGTTTATGGTTTTGTTGTTTTGATTTTCAGGGATTCGCGAATTCTGACTACTTTTAAAATACTCGAGGCGTTGATCATGTGGGGTTGTTGATCAGATGGGTGGCAATAATTTCACTTACCCGATTGCAATCATAGGAAAGAAGTGGTGTGTCCCTATAATCTTCTGGATGTCTGATGTAGCACGGAACAATGACTTTCAACTGGAAAAATCAAAGGGATTCTCATCAGACAAGTTGAAGTTCCGCAGAGAATTTGCAAGGTCACTTCTAATGAAATATGGCTCACCAAGATCGCTTCCTGAACCTAATCACCTCCTAGCTACTCTAACAAAACTTATTATTTTGTATGGTATGTGGTACGTAATAATGGAGCATTTGGATCAGCATTTGGCTCAATCACATTTTATAATAAAATATTAGTGAAAAGTGTTAAATGAGCAATTGTTGTATGTATGAACTGAAAAATAGCCGAAGAAATAGAAAAGGTCAACTTTATTTCTGCCCGCCGGGTCGTTAACGCCCCTTGTTAATAAAACAACTCATATTCATAGTAACATTATTTAATTCATATTATATAGTATGAGTTCTGTACCTCTAATTACTACATTTGTTGAATATTATAATATATATATATAATAAAGATACGAGCATATATGGGTTAAAAATCCTCTATTTACATCGATAAGTACAGCGGCACTACCTTTTTTCCAAACAGCTGAGACGTCAACATTCTCCGCTGGCTTCAATGATCTCTGGTAGTAGGAAAAGAAGAAGTAAACTCGAGAATTCACAATCGATGATCAAGGTTATTACCGAGAGTAATCGGGAGTTTTCAGGTTTGACACATCCCTGCCAAAACCAAAATGGCAGAAGAGTGAACCTTCACGGGGAAGTTGTAAGTAGTTTATTTATTTTTGTGAACAGGAGTTACTAATTTGTCATTAACCAGAGAAACATAGTTTTATGGTTCTTGTTTTCGCTTTCGGAGAAATAATGCCTTCATATATGATATTGTACTAGTATTCCGTGTGTTACAAACGTATTTGATACTGAACTGTATTCTGACGCAGTTTTGCTTGGAAAGTATCTTGAAGGAATACTCGTTTAGAGTTGGACAGGACTGTGGGTTGTTTTACTAATGATATCGTGGGCATTATTAAAGCAGATTTTTCAGTGATATTGTCAGCATGTTATCATTGATGTTACGGGCGTTATTTTTGTAATAAGACACTAAGAGAAGAGGGTATTTTTTGGCAGAGAAATGTTTTGAGTTTGTGGATTGGGAGAGACAATATATTGAATTATGTAAATTAGGTTGTAGGTAAACGCTAATTTGTTGGTTTGAATTTAGAAGTGAATTTTCGAATTGTGCGAAGTAATTTGACGTTTACTATTAGTTGTTTACTCTGAGGATTAATTATTGTGATTATTTTTTATGACGGCTAATAAATTGACAATGTATTTCGTCGTCTCTCGTTACTTTCGGGAATACCTTTGTCATATTTGAAATTCGAATTTTCGTTTCTCTGATGATATCTGTCATTGGATATTTACTACGGTAGGTATATTAGTTGTATTGTTAAGTTATATATAATTTTGAAGCTTTGGGATGAAGACTCGTGACATCTACAATACAACTTCTACAGCTGTCACAATATTCCTTATGATTGGTTTAAATCGTAATTTGTAATGTTAACTAAAAGACTGCAGCTAAATTGTGTGGTGATTACAGAACGATAAGCCTCATGGACTGTATACTGAAACTTCATTTGAATGCCATTTCCTAAAAAACTATGAGTTCTGAGAGGAACAAGTATTAGCCTCATGACTTGGATTCAGAAATTCAGTCAACACAGGAAAGGCTTGTATTTAACATTCAGGTGCTATTTCATCAATGCAGTAATGTGAACTGTGACATCTGTTGCTGCTTTATTGACGATCAGAAGGCCTTTGATAGAGGATGATAGCATAGAATTATAAAAATAGTACAAAGTACTAGCTTGGTTGATAAATATTCAAGAATTATCGTTGACTTGTATTGGAACCAATCTGCTTCTGTAAGAATGGATGGCGAGACCAGTGAAAGTGTAAATATTCAATGTAGAGTCAGTTGTGATTATGTACTATCAGAATTAATATCCTCCATATGTTTTCAATACATCTTTAGGGAAGCTTTGGAAGACTTGGATATGGGAACCCTATTGAATTGTTATTTCATCGTAAACATTATCCGCTATGCATTTGACACTAATTTTTGCACAGAAATTTACAGTTCAGTTTGACAGAGTGGCCTAGGTTGTTGACATCAACGTAAACAAAACAACTCACAATGAAAACAATATCCCCCCCCAGTATCATCTTATGATAGATTTGAAACTCGTGGAGTATGTAATTACTGAAAAATACATATCTTGGCATCATTGATTGACAGGATAGTTCTGAAAAGGTAAGATCTCGTATTGAGAAAACTAGGGCTACCTTCAGTATAATAAGTATCGAGCTCGATACTGCAGTCACTTAAGTGCGGCCAGTACCCAGTATTCGGGAGATAGTGGGTTTGAATCCCACTGTCGGCAGCCCTGAAGATGGTTTTCCGTGGTTTCCCATCTTCACACCAGGGTGTGCTGTATAGGGTATGGGCTGCATAGGGTGTGCTGTACCTTAATTAAGGCCACGGCTGTTTCCTTCCCACTCCTAGCCCTTTCCTGTCCCATCGTTGCAGTAAGACCTATTTGTTTCGGTGCGACGTAAAGCAACTTGCAAAAAAAAAAAAAGTATAATAAGTGGAGCTAGGATTTACATGTAATAAAGAATGGCTAAAAATGTACATAAGCCTACATATGCACTAAAATTTCTCAAAATATGGAGTAAAATATGGATGGACTACATACATGCCACACAATTTAAAGGGAAGTTACAAAAGTTTAACCTTGTTTTGAGCTGCTGTAACAATTTTTTGTTCTGGAGTGGAGGCACATATCTTAATCTTTTAATAAGAATCGTCTGTTTGCAAAGCAGTGGGTTAAAAGTACTGTTTTAAGTTTTAAAAAGTGAAAGTCTATTGTCTCTTAAAATTGCTTTGTACTCACTGAAATTCCGCTCAACATCACAGGAAGTTATAGGGATCATTCTACACCTTGCAACGTCTTCAGCAGATAAATCCATATCTAGTTTCGTGTTTGAATCATCACTTAAAATTGCACTGATTTTGCACATATTAGTATATCCTTAATCCTTAATTGCTTCTGATTAATTCTTCTGGCTCGGGGATTGGGTGTTTGTGTCTGTCTCAACACTCTCCTCTTCATATTCACACAAAACACTACACTACCAACCACCACAGAAACATGCAATAGTGATTACATCCCTCCCTATAGGGTGTGCCTCAGGAAGGGCATCCGGCCGTTAAACAGGGTCAAATTCACGTGTGCGACACAGTTCGCACCCGCGACCCCACAGATGTGGAGACAGCGGTAGGAAAAGAAGTAGTATATCCTTAATCCATAGCTAGCACTGCTTAACTTCACTATTGTAACTTCCCCAAATTTTCCAGTGCAAAGATACATTGTTGACATCACCGTAAACAAAACAGTGCATCAGTGAAAACAATATCCCCCCATATATGCTGTAAGCTGTGTCATTTTTCACGGTTTTGTCATCAAGAACTGACTTTGTGAATTCAATTGGAATAGCGCTGTCGGAGTCTAAAACACTTAACACATTCTCGATGGCTTCAGTGTTAACTACATAGTGTACTACTGCCTATAACCATGTTTTCCACTGAGTTATGATTGGTTTGGGTTGCAGTGGCATATCAGGGTACAGTACATGTGTCTCAGGATCTGAATCCTACTAGGATCCTTTAAAAAACTTTGTTCAGTATTAGAGCTAGCTCGAATAAGTTATGCACACTGATGAAGTGCATGGGCTGCGCAATTGACATGAATCATCGTGGGATATCTTACTTTAAGTATTTCACCAGGTTTGACTATATATGGAACTGCATCTCTCAGAAACATCACATTTTCATAGCTAATACCATTTGGCTATAGAATTTCCATGACATCATTAAACAACTTGGCTATGCTTTTGTTGTAACCTTGCACGTTAATAGAACAGATTACCGAGCTCGATAGCTGCAGTCGCTTAAGTGCGGCCAGTATCCAGTAATCGAGAGATAGTTGGTTCGAGCCCTACTGTCAGCGGCCCTGAAGATGGTTTTCCATGGTTTCCCGTTTTCACACCAAGCAAATGCGGGGGCTGTACCTTAATTAAGGCCACGGTTGCTTCCTTTCACTTCCTAGGCCTCTCCTATCCCATCGTCGCCATAAGACCTATCTGTGTCGGTGCAATGTAAAGAGAAAAAAAAGGAACAGATAAACAAGGCTCACCATTCATTAATCGGATGACAGCGTTCCCAAATATTCTCCCTGCCGTCTCATCAAGTGATACCCATATTGGAGTTTCTTGCATATATTTCCTTATTTTTACCAGCATTCCATCATAGACCAATAGTGCATACTTTATCCTTTATGTTTACTGGTCTGGTATACTTCTCACTGTGTATTTTTTTTCAGGAATTCCTTGAAGCACATTTCAAATTCCGATTTAAACCATTCATCTGGAATATTGTAAGAGCTGTAGGAATTGTAGATGTCACTAATGGCAGAAGTAAACAACTTTGTTCAGTCTTCATTCCAAAGCTTCAAAATTATATACAACATTACAACTAATGTAGTAAATATCCAATACTTCACACTGGCAATCCACATAACAGATATCATCAGAAAAACTGAAATTCGAATTTAAAATATGACGCAGGTATTCCTGAACATAACGAGCTTGTGGAGTGGTATATCTGCTCCGATAAGAGCTCGATAAACGTCCATACTAAATTCATTCTTCACATTCGGTTACATATCTGATATAAATATCTGCTTTTCCTTGCTTTTTAACTTATTGTTGGCCTTGTGTTGTTGTACTAGAAATTGCTGAGAGCTAGACACTGTGTTCTGGCCGGCAATTTACTTTACCATCTGTTGATAGTCCTTCGTTCAGAAAATCACTTACATAAAATCTTAATTTTACAGATGAGGCCATACAATCTGGTGTAATTTTAACTACGGTATTTAATACACCCCCTGTGGGTGGGGGATGCAGACGAAGAATACACCCACGGTATCCTCTGCCTGTTGTAAGAGGCGACTAAAAGGGGCGACCAAGGGATGATCAAATTAGAACTGTGAAATTATTTGTGATTAATACCACCACGTGGGGAACACCATGGGTCGCCACTTGCACGTAGTACCACTATGTTGGGTACCAAATAGGTTTGTGGTTAGTAGCAAATGGGAACGACGGCTTTTACAGTACCTGTGATTAGTAGCACTGTATGAGCGACACCATGGGATGAAGGAACCCATGGTTCTGGCTTGCCTATGATTAGTACCCCCTATATGAGGAACACCACGGGATAGCACGAGTCCCTATGGTTAGTACACTTAGGTGATGAACACCATAGGTTTGCGCTGCCTGTCAAGGGCGCCGCAATGTGCG
This sequence comes from Anabrus simplex, assembly GCF_040414725.1. Taxonomy (NCBI): domain Eukaryota; kingdom Metazoa; phylum Arthropoda; class Insecta; order Orthoptera; family Tettigoniidae; genus Anabrus; species Anabrus simplex. The sequence continues at coordinate 408,997,620 of NC_090267.1, read as the reverse complement.
AAACACGTTAGGTCTGTAATACATGTGCGAATTTCATTACCTGTGAGTTGTATCATAATGTATGGAATACCACGAGTCTACGCTACTCTTGATTAGTACCGCAACATGGGAAATACCATGGTTCTACTTTTCTAGCGATAAATACCATTATGAGGGCCGATGACCTGGATTTTGGACCCATTTTGAGAATGAGCATATCCTAATCGATTCAGCATCGTGCTATAGAAGCAGTCCCTTGGTCTGTACTACTATTGTTTTGTGCCAGCTTCTGTGCATGTGAGGCACTGTGGATCGGATCCACTGATCGTTTTAACTTCATATCAATCCATCCATTCATTCTTTGTCCTCACGCTTTGAATTCTGGTCAGTGGAGGATTTTGGACTTTTAATTTGTCATCTCATTTCGTACCATTAGGGGCCGATGACCTCGATGTTAGGCCCCTTTAAACAACAAACATCAATCAATCGATATTTAATACACTGAATGAACCACACTGAAGATGTACTCAAAGCTCATATGTTGATGGTTTGTGAAGTACTGAATAGAGTAGGTTGACCCAATTGGCGCTGGTGCTGTGTGGTTGCCTGGACCAGACCTATTCTATTGCTACGGAGATTGACGGACAGTCCGAGGCCGAGCAATAAACAAAAGAGATGTTAATAAAATACAGGGTTATTACAATGATTTGAGCAATTCCAATGCTCCACAATAACATTATTATTTGACATATTGTCACAATTCTTTGCACACATAGAGAAAAACTCAAATTTTTTTTTTTTTTTTTTTTACAATTACAAATGTTCAATATGTGCCCCTGTAGTGATTCTGCAGACATCAAGCCTATAATCAAGTTCGTCCCATACTCAGTGCAGCACGTCCCTATCAATGGATTTGAAAGCACGATTGATGCGAGCTAGCAGTTCTGGCAGGTTTGTTGGAAGGTGAGGTGTAAACACTGAGTCTTTCATGTAACCCCATACAAAGAAATTGCATGGGGTTAGGTCAGGAGAGCGTGGAGGCCATGGCATGAATTGCTGATCATCAGCTCCACCACGACCGATCCATCGGTTTGGCAATCTCCTGTTTATGAATTGACGAACATCACCATGGAAGTGGGGTGGACCTCCATTCTGTTGGAAGATGAAGTCCGCGCTGTCCTCCAGTTGCGGCATGAGCCAGTTTTCCAGCATGTCCTGTAACGGATTTTTTGCAGAAGAAAAAGGGGCCATACACTTTAAACTGTGAGACTGCAGAAAACACATTAACTTTCAGTGAATTTCAAATGTGCTGCACAATAGCGTGAGGATTGTTTACCCCCAGATTCACACATTGTGTCTTTTCACTGCACCATTAACAATAAATGTTGCTTCATTACTGAAGACAATTTTCGTACTAAACTCATCCTCTTCCATACACTGTTGCAACTGCGTCGAAAGTTCAAGGCGCTTGACTTTGTCATAGGGAGTCAGGGCTTGTAGCAATTGTAAGCAGTAAGGCTTCTGCTTAAGTCATTTCCGCAAGATTTTCCAAATGGTCAGCTGTGGTATGTTTAGCTCTCTGCCTGCTCTCTCCGTCGACTTCTGTGGGTTACGTGTGAAACTTGCCCACACGCAATCAAATGTTTATTCAGTCTCACTGCAGGCCGACCCGTTGATTTCCCCTTACAGAGGCGTCCTGAAGCTTTAAACTGCCCATACAATCGCCGAATGGATTAAGCAGCTGGTGGATCTTTGTGGTACTTCATCCTGAAGTGTCATTGCACTCTTATGACAGACTAATGTGAGTACTACATTTCAAGCACAACAAACGTTTTCTCAGCTCCTGTCGCCATCTTGTCTCACTGCTCACTGCTGCTGCGCTCTTGTGGCAGAAATCTGAAGTGCGACTTTAGCAGACCAAAACTTTTTGAGTTTTTTTACATGACTGTTGAGTTTCATGATGATATGTCAATTCATGGAGCTACAGTGAATTTATGAAATCGCTTCAATCATTTGTAATAACCCTGTACATTTTAAATGATTATCTGACAAGAATAAGTTTGAAACCATAAAATATGGAACATACTTAAAACATTTATCTAGGTAAATATGTGTGAGTTTTTCTAAAATATGTACTATACTCTGAAGTATGGACAAATATAGAAAATCCAGTGTCTCTTACATCACTCCAAATATCTTAATTCATAAACTTATAATGAAATTTTAACTGCATCTAATGTAACAATAAACATGTATTTACATAGAAATCCTAGCCCTGATAATAAGTAATGTCTTCAAAAGCCATAAGAGAATAATGAAACTTCTTCTCTGTTGTGTATTTTGTCTTTTTTTATGGTGTTGAAAGGGGATAGTGGCAGTTCATAAGAAGTGGGAAGCTTTTAGGAGGTATCTGTTTGGGAGGATGAGACGAACTATGAAATTCTATGGTGAATGGAGAAAGACAAAAAATACTGACCACTGTGAAAACAAGGAATATCTTGGTCACATGAGAAACAAAAGCAGATACCACCTACTGGTATTCATTCTGCAAGAGACGATGCAAGGAAAGAGAAGTGTTGTGTGGAAGAGGATGATTTCCTAGTTAGAAAATCTGAGAAGTTCAACATCAAAAACTATTGTAGAACTATCATGAGGAGTGGGGGACAGAAAAGATACAGCTGCACTGATTGCTAATATCTGGAATGGATAGGGGCCAAAAGAAGGATGTTAATGTTTGCACTCCCAGTCACTGTGGCAAATAATTTTGTATGAAGGAATATAAAATGCAAATTCAAAGATTTTCATGCATCTGATGTTAATAGATGGATTTAGACGTTTTCAAGTGACTGTGATATAGTTCTATTGCTATGGTAAGTTTTCTATTAACTTGTAAACAGAGGTTGTTATTCTGTTTTTAAGTGGTTGAAGGGATTATTGAGTTACACTTCACTTCACTAGGAACGAGAAAATTGTGCAAAAATGGTATGAAACGATACCTCAAGCAGCAGAGATAAGAGATCCTTCATTTATTCTTGCCAGGGACTCACCAACCCTCCCTAGAAGTATTTTTTCTTATAGAGAAAAATTGAACCTGATATTATGTCAGTCTGGGAAATGTGACAACTTTTTGTATTCCTATTGACTGCAGTAGTTCGCTATTTTCTCTGATGGTGTTCACACCATGTGTGACCACAATGCTGCCACATTCTGTAAAAATAACAAAACCATGATGTTTGAAAGTGTCATGGCATGTGCTGGATAAATCTGCATCGTGAATATATAAAGTATAGAAGGAGTGAAATTCATAGATTTTTTTTAGCTGGACCAATGGCCTTGTCATTCTCAAAATACTGTCACATGGGATACTAGAGGTCTGTGGGCTTCATTGTGGCTTTAACCTGGGAGTATGCACATCCAGGTACTGTTTGCTTGCTCTTAGACCAATGGTTTTTCCTATCGAGACCAGTGGTCTTGTCACTAGCCATGCGTAAATTGGCAGCCTTGTGTGACGTGTTATTACTTTTTTTTTTTTTCATGACCATTAGTAAAGTTTTACTGATTATTGTTTTAAGGGAAAATATAACTTTGTAACCACCCCCTTACTTTACTTCACCATGTTCAATTACTTTTGATTATTGTTGTGAAAAAACAGTAAATCCAATAAATGGACAGTCAGTTAGATTAGCGATAGTATGTTACATCGAGGTCAATAGCTGCGGTCGCTTAAGTGCAGCCAGCATCCAGTATTTGGGAGATAGTGGGTTCGAACCCCACTGCTGGTAGACCTGAAGATGGTTTTCCATGGTTTCCCATTTTCACACTTGGCTAATGCTAGGATTGTACCTTAATTAAGGCCATGGTCGCTTCCTTCTCATTCCTAGCCCTTTTTTATTCCATTGTTGCCGTAAGACCTATCTGTGTCTGTGTGACGTAAAGCAACTTGTAAAAAAAAAAAAAAGTATATTACAATATTTCTCTTTACTCAGAAATCTATATGGACTATCTCAGAGTCACTGAACATTGCTAAAGAGGTAGTATGCAGGGAATTTTACTGTTGTGCTGCTCTAAATTGTCAAATATAATGGAGTGGCGAGCACGTACAGTAGGGTTGATGCAATGTACTGTGTGTCAGTTTGTAGATTTAAGTATAAAACAGTATTTTAATCATTACTTTCGTTACTATAATTATGTATGATTAAGAATAGAAGAAAAAGGAATCCTAATTAAAATGGCTAGGCTTGCCCTCATCATCATTAATTACTGTTTATGTTCTATTGCTAATCTTAAGCTATTTTGAAGAACTTCTGTTATCAAGTAGCTCTTTGTCCCTCAAACTAGGCTCATAAAAATGATCAGTTTTTCACAGAATCCACTAATTGTCTTATCTCTTTTTGGAATGCGCTGTGCTTTCATTCAGTTAAAAGTGATTTCCACATTGGCATTGTAAGTAGTTATAGCATGAGACATCCCATGTCTTCAAAATTTGGGACGAAGTAACATTCCAGTTACACAGAAACAGCTCACCCACTTTTCATTAGTGTGTGCTTCACTGAACTGGTTTCACACCCTCTGTTCCTGTTAGGAAAATTTTTGGATTTTGAAATTGATCAAATAGTAGAGATTCCTGAACAATAGGTTTAACTCCTGCCTTCATTCTCAATATCAGTTTAATGTGGGATTTAGTTGAACTCTATCCATTGAAAAATATGCTGCGATTGGCTAATTTTCCTATCTTATCTCCACCATATATTCCTTTAATGTTAATTTGCTGTTAAGTCAAGGTAAGTAATATAAGAGAATACGAAAGTGTACTCCACTGAAGGAAGCCAGAGCACAAAATTAGACACCTCAGAAAGGTGTACATGTGCTCTTAAAAGAGTTTGTATGGTAACTCTAGCATGGGATGATGAGAGCATCTGAAATTTTTACTTGATTGTGTTCTGGCATGGTTCAAACCCCACTGTCGGCAGCCCTGAAGATGGTTTTCTGTTGTTTCTCATTTTCACACCAGTCAAATGCTAGGGCTGTACCTTAATTAAGGCTTCGCCATAATACCTATCTGTGTCAGTGTGACATAAAGCACAAGTGTTCTGGCGCGTAAAAGCACCATAGCTTTTCTGTAAACCATAAATGTAGTTAGTGGAATGTAAAACCAGTATCTTCATCATGATCTCTTCTAGAGATAAATGTATTTGTAACTGCTAATGCCATACTAGTGATGGGATAATCAAATATAATAATTATACAGTTATTCAATTATTTCTATCCATTCGAAACTCAATTAGAAGGAATGAGCCAATGGAATAGTGAATGCTTTCAAAATAATTGAATGAAAAGTGATTACCTATTTTAACATTCACAATATAACTTTATTAATGGTAATAGCATTTTACAATACAATAGAGAAAAATAAACAAAACAAACTAAAAAGAAAGGAAGGAGTCAGTGGAGTATAAGAAAACAAATTTACAAATATACTACTGTGCAAAACTTAAGGAAAAAAGTAACTTTTGCATGTTGTCATAAATAAATTCCAAGTAACATAGCTCGACGAAACTTGAACCATATATAGGAAGAACTGCTACAGTATGGTCCGGTAGGCAACTGAAAGCAATATGCGGTGAGACGAACAGAAATTACACCTTTATACAGAGACAATAAATTACACGTGAGTCACTGTGACTCATGATGGTCCCCTGACATCACAAAAGAAAGGACATGGTTCTTAAAAAGGTGTGTAATCACCACGGACAGCGATGCATGCTCTGCAAAGTGTTCCCATGCTGGCCACAATATTGGTAAGAAGTTCTTGTCGTAGGGCATTCCCATTCCTCCACCAGCGCAGTTGACAACTGCTGGATGGTAGTTGGTGCATGTGGACGTGCTGCAATACATCTGCCCAACATGTACCACACATGCTCGAGAGTTTTAAGTTGGGGGGGGAGTGCAGGTCAGTCCAGTCCTTTAGCTGAATATCTTCTTGTTCCAAGAGCTTCTCCACCTGCACTTTTTGATGTCGTGCATTGTCATCCATAAAAATGAACCCAGGGCCGCATGCATCCATGAAAAGACGGAAATGGGAAAGAAGTACACCGGTGAGTGTACCTCGTTCAAAGATTTGGAGGTCAGTACTCCCCTGCAGCATTATGCCTCCCCACACCATAACACTTGGACCACCAAAGTGATCATGTTCAACAATGTTCTTGGGTGCATTATGTGTTCCAACCTCTCGCCAGATGAGGTTACGTCTAGAATCACCACTCGTGCTGAATCTACTCTCATCTGAGAAGAGCACTCAACTCCACTCCTCGTCGGTCCAGACCTGTTGCTCTTGGCACCATCGCAAAAAGTGTCGCCAATGTGCAGGTGTCAACAGAACACAGCGTAATGGTCGTTGGGCAAACAGATCACCCCCATGCAGTCGTGAGATTGGGTGCCTTGCAGTCCTGTTAAATGAGGTTGCAATTGCACCCGTTGTTTGACGTGAGTCTCTTCTTGCCTGTTGCACAATGTAGCGGTCATCTGCTGCTGTAGTTGACTGTGGTTGACCCTTTCCTCGCCTTCGGGCAGCAGTACCTGTGGTTTGGAATGCTCTCCATGCATGTGAAACAATGCTGTGATCAGTACCAAACTCCTGGGCTACACTCGTCAGACTTCGTCCTTCTTCCCGTTTCCCGATTATTCTTCCCCGTATGAAGTCATCCATATGTCTCTGGGCCATGTTGTAATGAATAACCACCACAGTGCACCGTAACAGCTCACTGATTGTCTCACACTGTATTGTTCCATTCCTTCAACTGCCTCATCTTGTGGGGCCAGACCCATGTGGTACTATAGTCGTGCTGACCTCACGCCAGGTTTCTGTGCACTTTTGGGAGACCTCTGGCTACATGTTACCTCACTTTCATTCATTTCTATCGAGTAGTTGATATGTTATGTTGCTTTATCTTATCCTTAAGTTTTGCACAGCGGTGTATATACAGAGGTTGTAGTACAAGTAAGGAGAAGAAAGTAATAATCACTTCTGGAGATAATGCAACTGATTTCTAAATTTTGACAATGAGAAATTAAATTTATCAATATCCACTTGGTTTAGGAATCTTGACAATCATTCAGTTGGCTCATGGACTGCATAGTGCCAGTTTGTTTTTGAAAACTGGACTAATGAATCCTTTCTTCCATTCCTCTGGGAAAACATCTTGGTTTAATGATAAGTTGAATAGATAATAGTGCTTCACATAAAGTAAATCTGTTCTTGAGCAGGTAAGTTGAAACACATATCAGGTTCTACAGCAGGGCCTCTCAGAGTGCATGTGCCCTGTTACCAGTGTTAAAGCACACTTTAAATTTGGTTTGAGCAGACAATTTATCTTGTCTTGACAGCAATTCTGAGAGCCTTCTTTACATCACAATCAGAAATAGGCCTACTCACACGCAATCTATTTTTTGTACAAGTCAAAACAGGAAAAAATACCTTTCACATATGCATGTGGAACCAAACATAGAAATAATCTTAGCTGCTTCTCGATGCAGCTTAGGAAAATTTTCCTTCGACAAATTCTCGTAGAATTTGAGCAAAGCCTTCGTATTGGAAAATAGATCTTTTTGATTAACTTATCATATAATTATTGTCCCGTGTATCAAACACTTGACTTCATCGTCACTACTGACAAAAAAGTACGAAAGTTCCCAGTTCGATTGAAATGGACTTTCGGAAGTCTTTACTTTCTTCGAAACAGGTTGCTCGATTATTATGTTGTTGTCTTGCGCTTATCTATTTCACTGATAAACAAGCCGTCTATCACCGAATGCTTCATCGCTCTCAGCACACTACGCCATCTGAGTCAAGCCGATTTGAGCCGAATCGGACCGATGCACTGTGCATGGAGTCTCTGCGCCTCGATTTGCACGCATGAGATTTTGGGTGTTTGAGAGGCCCTGTTCTACAGCTTTCTTAATTCTGTTGTAAATTTCTGCCTTACTAATGTTGATAACTGACATATCGACTGAAAAAGGATCATCGTATGCCATACTATTATTATTCTGTTAAGAATAAACAGATGAAAAGTGTTCAGCAAAAAGATTGACATTGTTTTCACCAGTATCTGCTGTAACTTCATAAAGATGTAATGATGAAGGAACATCATTAAATGACCTTTTAGACTTTAGATATTGCCAGAATATCTGTGGATTGGAAGTAATACTTTGTTCACAGCTGGAGAAGTAGTTTGTATAGCAAGAATTGGATTTGGACTTTCATTTCTTCATTAATAAAAAAACAATCATCGCGACTGAGACCTGATATTTTGTACAGCTTACGTGCTTTCTTCTTTTCAGTAATCATTGATTTCAATTTTTGATTATACCACTTTGGAAAATTAGGAGTCTTAAAATTCTGTATTAAAAAACAAAAAAAAACCCATGGCACTTAACGCCCTTGAAAGGGCCTTGGCCTGCCCAGCGACCGCTGCTCAGCCCGAAGGCCTGCAGATTACGAGGGGTCGTGTGGTCAGCACGACGCATCCTTTCGGCCGTTATTCTGGGCTTTCGAGACCGTCACCATTAGATAGCTCCTCAATTCTGATCATGTAAACTGAGTGGACCATGTGGCCGGGAATCGAGCCCGGGGCCTCCGGGCGTGAGGCAGGCACGCTACCCCTACACCACGGGGCCGGCTTAAAATTCTGTATAGGGATGTAAAGTTCCATGCCATAATGTAGTACATTACTACATTTTACTTCAATATAAAAGGAGTTACTGAAAACCATATCTTCCCATTTTCACACCAGGCAAATGCTGGGGCTGTACCTCAAGGCCACGACCGCTCCCTTCCCACTCCTAGCCCTTTCCTGTCCCATCGTTGCCATAAGACTTATCTGTATCGGTGCGACGTAAGGCTAGTTGTAAGAATTAGAAACCAAATCAAGAAAATTATTCAGAAAATTTTGGATGTCATTAAACTGATTTAAACATACATACATTATCATTATAGACTGTTATGCCTTACAGTATTCAGTCTGCAAGCCTCTGTGAATTTACTAAACGTCGCCACAATCCTCTATTTGCAACTAGTGCTGTGGCCTCATTTAGTTCTGAACCTCTTATGTTTAAATCTTTAGAAAATGAGTCTAACTATCGTCGTCTTGGTCTCCCTCTACATCTCTTACCCTCCATAATAGAGTCCATTGTTCTCCTAGGTAACCTATTCTCCTCCATTCACCTCACATTTAAAGTTAAAAACTTCATGATTGTTCCGTATTGAATAGAGAAAATAAGATGTACAATATTATAGGGAAGGATCCACCTTTCAATACTCCGTAGTAAAAAGTAGTTACAACCTGTTTAATGGGACCGGTTTCAACACATTTAGAGTGTCATCATCAGCCAATTAGCGAAGATCTTAACAATAACTAACATATTAAACATACGCAAAATATTAACATTGTATCACATCGTGGCAATTCAGTTGACTGTGATTATTGTGTTTTGAACATTAACTGAATTGCCACGATGTGATACAATGTTAATATTTTGCCTATGTTTAATATGTTCGTTATTGTTAAGATCTTCGCTAATTGGCTGATGATGACACTCTAAATGTGTTGAAACCGGTCCCATTAAACAGGTTGTAACTACTTTTTACTACGGAGTATTGAAAGGTGGATCCTTCCCTATAATATTGTACATCTTATTCACCTCACATGACAGCACCACCAAAGCCGGTTTATGCATACAGCTTCATCCATCAAGTTTCCTATATTAACCTTTATCTCCTCCTTCCGAGTACCCTCATGCATTGTTCCCACCTGTTTGTACCGGCAATCATTCTTGCTACTTTAATGTCTGTTACTTCTAACTTATGAATAAGATATCCTGATTCCACCCAGCTTTTGCTCCCGTAAAGCAAAGTTTAAAGTCATCTCCGTACAGGCTATGAAGGCCCTGGGAAGGGTGGAAGGTAAAGGCTTCCACCATTCGTTACCTCGGCACTTGATTGGGTAGAGTGGTTAGCTCTATGCCCGGCCACCTTTGCCCCCAGGAATTAACCTGGTACTCATTTTTGGTGTAGGATGAGTGAACCTCAAGGCCATATGCACCTCAGGAAGTGGAAATCTCATTTCTTAAATTTTACGACTTCCTGGTGGGGATTCGAACCCACGTCCTTCCGGGCGAACCGAGTACGCCTGTTCAGCCTCGGCCAGGCAGCCCCTCCTGTAAAGCAAATTTGGTCTGGAAACAGACCGATGTAAAGATAGTTTCGTTTGAGAGATGACTTCCTTCTTACAGAATACTGTTGATCAGAACTGCGAGCTCACTGCATTAGCTTTGCTACACCTCGATTCAATCTCGCTATATTACCATCCTGGCAGAACACACAACCTAAATACTTTAAATTATCAACCTGTTCTAGCTTTGTATCTCCAACCTGACAACCCCCTGTGGGTGGGGGACGCAGATGAAGAATACACCCACGGTATCCCCTGCCTGTCATAAGAGGCGACTAAAATGGGTGACCAAGGGATGACTGAATTAGAACCATGAAACTACTTGTGATTTGTACCACCATGCGGGGAACACCATGGGTCGCTATTACTTGCGCGTAGTACCACTATGTTACGTACCAAATAAGTTTGTGATTAGTAGCAATCAGGAGCACCGTGCGGTCAGGCTTTTACGGTACCTGTGATTAGTAGCACTATATGAGCGACACCAGGGTTCTGGCTTGCCTATGATTAGTACCCACTATATAAGGAACACCACGGGATAGTACGAGTCCCTGTGGTTAGTACACTTACGTGATGAAAACCATAGGTTTGCGTTGCCTGTAAATGGCGCCGCTAAGTGCGAAACACCATAGGTCTGAATTACATGTGCGAATTTAATTACCTGTCAGTGGTACCATAATGTGTGGAATGCTGCGAGTCTACGATACTTTTGATTAGTACCGCACCATGTCAAATACCATGGTTCTACTTTCCAAGCGATAAGTACCATTATGAGAGGCCGATAACCTATATTTTGGACCCCTTTAGCTTGCAAGCATCACCGATTCAGTATTGAGCTATAGAAGCAGTCCCTTGGTCAGTATTACTATTGTTATCCGTCACTTTCCGAGACTGAGGCATTGCGGATCGTCTCCACTGATTGGTTTAACTTCATATCCATCCGTTCATTTTTCATTCTCACGCTTTGAATTCTGGTCAGTGGAGAATTTTGGATTTTTATTTTTTCATTGCATTTCGTCTCATTTCGTACCATCAGGGGCCGATGACCTAGATGTTAGGCCCCTTAAAACAACAAGCATCATCATCCAACCTGACATTCAGTTCTGTTGAATTTCTTACCTAGTGACATCAATTTAGTCTACGAAAGGCTAATTTTCATACCATACTCATTGCACCTATTTTCAACTTCCAAGATATTTGACTGCAGGCTTTCAGCACAATCTGCCATTAAGACCAAGTCGTCAGCATAGGTTAGACTGCTTACTACATTTCCACCTAAGTGAATCCTTTCCTGCCATTTTATACCTTTCAGCAGATGATCCATGTAAACTACGAACAGCAAAGGTGAAAGATTACAGCCTTGTCTAACCCCTGTAAGTACCCTGAACCAAGAACTCATTCTACCATCAATTCTCACTGAAGCCCAATTGGCAACATAAATGCCTTTGATTGATTTTAATAATCTACCTTTAATTCCATAGTCCTCCAGTATGGTGAACATCTTTTCCCTCTGTACCCTGTCAAATGCTTTCTCTAGATCTATGAAACATAAACACAACTGCCTATTCCTCTCGTAGCATTTTTCAGTTACCTGGCGCATGTTGAAAATCTGATCCTGATAGCCCCTTTGTGGTCTGAAACCACACTGGTTTTCATCCAACTTCCTCTCAACTACTGATCGCACCCTTCAAAGATGCCAGTGAATACTTTGCCTGGTACATTAATCAATGAGATACCTCGATAGTTGTTGCCATCCTTCCTGTTCCCTTGCTTATAGATAGGTGCAATTACTGCTTTTGTCAAATCCGAAGGTACCTTTCCAATACTCCATGCTAATCTTACTACTCTATGAAGCCATTTCATCCGTGCCTTCCCACTATACTTCACCATTTCAGGTCTAATTTCATCTCTTCCTCCTGCTTTATGACAATGGAGTTTATCTACCATCCTTTCAACTTCCTCAAGCGTAATTTCACCAACATCATTTTCCTCCTCCTCATGAGCTTGGTTGTTCGCAACTCCACCAGGAAGATTTCCTTTTACATTGAGAAGATGTTCAAAATATTCCCTCCACCTCTCCAGTGATTCCCTGGGATATATTATGAGTTCACCTGAATTACTCAAAACACTGTTCATTTCCTTTTCCCTCCCTTCCTAAGATTCTTTATTGCTGTCCAGAAAGGTTTCCCTGTTGCTTGACCTACTTTTTCCAGGTTATTACCAAAATCTTCCCAAGACTTCTTTTTGGATTCAACAACTATTTGTTTTGCTCTGTTTCTTTCATCTACATACAAATCCCTGTCTGCCTCAGCCCTTGTTTGGAGCCATTTCTGATAAGCCTTTTTTTTTTACATTACAAGCTACTCTCACTTCATCATTTCACCAAGATGTTCGCCTTTTCCTATGTTTACAAACAGTTGTTCCTAGGCATTCCCTTGCTGTTTCTACAACAGCATCCCTGTATGCCACCCATTCTCTTTCTATATCCTGAACCTGCTTATTGTCTACTGTTCGAAGCTTCTCACTAATCATATCCATATACTTCCATCTAATTTCCTCGTCCCGGAGTTTTTCTACCTTTATTTGTTTGCAGACATATTACACATTCTCAACCCTAGGCCTAAAGGTACTTAATTCACTACAGATCAGGTATGTGGTCTGTATAATCGAAAAATCCCCGGAAAACTTGTACATTCCTAACAGAATTTCTGAATTCGAAGTCGCTCAAGGTATAGTCTATTATGGATCTGCTACCCTTAGCCTCCCATGTGTAGCAGTGAATAGCTTTTTGCTTGACGAATGTATTCATAACTGCTAAACCCATACTAGCACAGAAGTCCAGCAAACGCTTCCCATTTCTATTAGCTCTCATACCTTCCCCACATTTACCAATCACCCTTTCGTATCCTTCAGTTCTATTTCCATTTCTTGCCTTGAAATCACCCATTAGCACTATTCTATCGTTGCTGTTGACCTAACCACGATGCCACGCAGTGCCTCATAAAACTTGTCAACTTCATCCTCATCTACACCCTCACATGGTGAATACACTGAGACAGTTCTCGTCCTAGTTCCTCCAATTGCCAAATCTACCCACATCATTCGCTCATTTACGTGCCTAACAGAAACTTTATTGCTTGCAATGGTATTCCTGTTAAACAGCCCTACCCCATACTCTGCCCTTCCCTTTCTAACACCCTTCAAGTACACTTTATAATCTCCTATCTCTTCCTCGTTATCTCCCCTTACCCGAATATCACTTACTCCTAGCACATCCAGATGCATCCTCTTTGTTGACTCAGCCAGTTCTACTTTCTTTCTTCCGTAAACCCTATTAATATTGATAGTTCGCCATAATTCTATTTCGCTTGCCAAGTTGTTTCCAAGGAGTCCCTCGCCTGTCAAATGGGAGTGGGACTCCGTTACTCCCATAGGTCCGAGGCTTGCTTAAAATGTTCTGAGCTCTGTAATTTCATGAAGCAGGATGCTTCCCTACTTACACGTAGTCCAAGTGAGGATCTCTCCTCTAATGGGTTATGGACCACCGGTGGATTGTATAGTCCTAGCCGCCTGAGCACAAGGATGGTTGAGAATATGTCGAGATGCCTACTCCCATTCCATAGCAGCTGGTATTCCGACTCTCAGGACCACTTACTAGGCCACTCAGCCGTTGCCCATGGTTCACGAACTAGTATGTGACTACGGTAATCCACACCATGATAAGAAAATGTGTCAATAACTAAACTGGATTAGACCGTGTAGTTGTCTACTGACATAAGTGCAGAAAATGTATCATCATTTACTATCCAAATAAGATGTAGATTGTAATCTCCAACAAGGAGCAATAAATGGTGGTTGCGATTTGAGATAATTTTTTCAACAGCATCACGATGGTCGAAATATTTTTGGACAGGAGACCTTGTTCCAACTGAATGAGTGATTCTACTGAACAGTTGAATGAGACATTTGAATGTACTGTTTCTGAGTAATAATCAAATTAGTAAATATATGTCCTGTTAAGTAAACGATGGATAAATTGACTGATTGAGGAAGCTTGCTAGCTCAGTGACTTATTGCTACCTTCCCTCAAAGACAGACTGGGTATGATCCTATTTTACTTGGTGTTACTCGTAACTGTGATTCAGACTCCATGAAAAATATGATGCCCCGTGGCTTGTAGTTGCAAGATTGATAGTTGTGTAAAAACAGGGAACTCAGCTTTTTGTTTGAAACATATATACATATTAATTATAAACTGTTATGCCTTTAAGCATTCAGTCTTCTAGCCTCTGTGAATTTACTAAATGCCTACACAATCTCCTATTTGTAACAGTCTAACCGTCCTAGTCTTGGTCTCCCTTTACTTCTCTAACCCTCCATGACCGAGTCCATTATTCTCTTAGGTAACCTATCCTCCTCCATTCACCTCACATAACTCCACCACCAAAGCTTGTTTTTATGTTTACGAACTCATTGAATTTAACTTAGTCTTTATCTCCTTATTCTGAATACTCTCCTGGCATTGTTCCCACCTGTTTGTACTAGTGCTCATTCTCACTACTTTCTCGTCTGTTACGGACAAATAAGTCCACTCAGCTTTCATTCTGTAAAGCAAAATATTTCTGAAACCAGACCTGTGTAAAGATAGTTTCCTCTGACAGCTGATTTCCTTCTTACAGAATACTGTTGATCACAACTGCACCTTGATTCAGTCTGACTTACTGTACTACAATTCTGGTATAATACATTCTAGAAATGATCTACTTGTTCCAGTGTTGTATTCCCAAACTGACATTCAGTTCTCTTACATTTCTTACTTTAGTCGTGGAAATGCTAACTTCTAACTACTAATTTCTTCTGTTTTCAAGTTCCAAGATATTCAATCGCAGGCTTTACTCTTTAATCATTTGAAATATTGAAATAACTCTCCTCCCAGTTTCATACTAGGGTAAAGTCGGTTTGAACTTACAAAAAAGGCGTATTGTTACTTTTTGTAGGAGTCCATCTGTTCGCTTATTTTAATTGATTATACATCCGATGCACTTAAACGGAAAACTGTATAGATGACGTATTAGATTATTTTCTGCGATACAACTGAATGGTATTTGAAACTCATTCAGTCATTTTATTCAATTACTTAAATATTTGGATAGAGGTGGTTTGATTATTAAAGTATTCAATTATCCCAAATAAGCACAGATGTCCAGTGAACGCTTCCCATTCCTATTAGCTTCCACATCTTTCCCACATTTATCGATCACCTTCTCATATCCTCTAATTCTATTTCTAACTCTGGCCTTGATATTGCCAATTACCACTATTCTATCCTTGGTAAGGCTGATGACCTGGATGTTAGACCCCTTTAAAAAACAAAGCTATCCTTGCTGTTGACCCTGACTATAACGTTACTGAGTGCTTCATAAAACTTGTCAGATTTATTCTCTTCTGCACCCTCACGTGGTGAATAGATTTGGACAATTAATTCGCCTTTTAATTCCTTTTTGGAAAATCCAATTAATGGGAGTGTGAAAAGGGGGGTGAATTTTTAAAATCAGAGATATAGATCTCAAAACTTTGAAAGTTTACAGATGTAAAAATTGGTATTTAGAATCTTCATTAAAAATAAAGAAACACGTATTTTTTTTGTTTTCGGAAAATCCCAATAGGAAAGGTGGAAAGGGGTGAAAAATGGGTTGAATGCATTTAATGAGGATACTTATATCTCAGAAACTGAATATATTACAGACCTAAAAGTTGGTGTTTTAGATCTCCTTTAAAAATAATCACGTATTTTTTGTTTTTGGAAAATCCAATTAATGGGGGGTTGAGAGGGGGTGAATTTTAAAAATGAATGTATCTATATCACAAAACTTTTAAAGTTTATAGATGTAAAAAATTAGTATTTAGAATCTCCTTTAAAAATAAAGAAACACGTATATTTTTGTTTTCGGAAAATCCCAATAGGAAGGGTGGAAAAGGGTGAAAATGTGTTGAATGCCTTTAATGAGGCTAATTATATTTCAGAACCTGAAGATATTACAGACCTGAAAATTGATATTTGGGATCTACTTTAAAATAATAAAGAAACAGGCATTTTTCGTTTTTGGAAAATCCAAATAATGGGGGGGGGGGGAGTGAAAAGGGGAGTGAATTTTTAAAATGATTGTATCTACATTCTAAAATTTTAAACGTCTACAGATGTGAAAATTGGTATTTTGAATCTCCTTTAAAAATAAAGAAACATGTATTTTTTGTTTTTGGAAAATCCCAATAGGAGGGGTGTAAAAGGGTGATTAATGGGTTGAATGCCTTTAATGAGGATACATATATCTCAGAATCTGAAGATATTACAGAACTGAAAATTTGTATATGGGATCTCCTTTAAAAATAAAGAAACACGTATTTTTTTGTTTTTGGAAAAAACAATTAATGGCGGTTAAACAGGAGTGACATATTTGGGTGAATTTTTTGAAAGACAGTATCTACAGAATATCTGAGAAACGTAGAATGTTACAGACGTAAAAAGTGATATTTGGAATCTCCTGTAAATGTAAAGAAACATGGGCGATTTGTTTTTGGAAACTCCTCTTAAGGGGAACTAAAAAGAGGTTAAATTTTAAAATGAGATTTTATACAGTATATCTAAAGAAATTTAACATGTGACAGAAGTGAAAAATGGTATTTTTATCTCTATAAAAATAAGGAAACGTGTATTTTTAGTTTTCGGATATAGCACTTGGGTGGAGGGGGGGGGGGGTAAAAGTGACTGAAAATGGTGTTGAATTCTTCTAATTAGGCTACTGTTATCTCAAAAATGAACAAGTCACAGACATGAAATTTGATATTTGGAATCTGCTTTAAAAGTAAAGAAGCACAAATTCTCGGAAAATCCAATGAATGGGGAGGGATGGGGGGGGGGGAGGTGAAAGAATTGAATAATTAATTGACTTAATTGTATGAGAATACTTACATCTAATAAAAACTGAAGTTGTTAGGGCCTACAGACGTGAAAATTGGTATTTGGATCTCCTTTAAGGACAAAGAAAAGCCCATTTTGTGGGGGGGGGGTCATCTTGGGAGGCGTGAGTGAAAAGGAGTTGAATTCCTTTCATGAGGACACATAAATCAAAAACTGAAGAAGTTACAGTCGTGATAAATGGTATTTAGAAGATCCTTTACTATTAAAGAAACAAGTATTTTTTGCCGGAAAATTCACTTGCTGGGGGGGGGGGGAGGAGGAGTGTGAAAGTGAAAAAAGTGAATTATTTTAATCTGAAAACTGAAGGTAATAGACGTAAACAATGGTGTTTGGAATCTCCTTTAAACATAAAGAAACACGTCTCCTTTTAGTTTTTTTTGTTTGGGGGGGGGGGGGTTAAATAAACTTAACGGCGGTGGGGTGTAAAAGGAGTTGAGACCAATTGATTTTACTGTTCATAATGTATTTATAAGGAGCCTCCGTTGCTCAGGTGGCAGCGCGGCGGCCTCTCACAGCTGGGTTCCGTGGTTCAAATCCTGGTCTCTCCATGTGACATTCGTGCTGGACAAAACGGAGGTGGGACAGGTTTTTCTCCGGATACTCCGGTTTTCCCTGTCATCATTCATTCCAGCAACACTGTCCAATATAATTTCATTTCATTTGTCATCCATTAATCATTGCCCCAGAGGAGTGCGACAGGTTTCGGCTGCCGGCACAATTCCTATTGTCGCCGCTAGATGGGGTCTTTATTCATTCCATTCCTGACCCTGTCGAATGACTGGAAACAGGCTGTAGATATTCGATGTACTTATTCTGATCATAAACCGATCTTTTCTAATCTTTCCTGGGTTCGTTTTCAAGAGCCATCTTTCCCTTCAGGGAACGTTCTTAGATTACAGTACCTTCTCCTGGCATATAAATAAAAATTTAAACACATTTGAAATAAACGATAGGAATGAGATTGACCGTCCAGTTTTACCTCTATAATAGGTCAATAATGCACGGAAGTATGTCATTCGTATGGCCGGAAATCCCCCACACTTGCCTACGCGCGACAATGGTGCTGGTCACATTCTCAACAATGACAATGGCAGCAGATGTAAGTTACCGCCAAGTAGATGTCTTGCATCTTGCTGTTGGGTCCAGAACATATAATAATAATAATAATAATAATAATAATAATGTTCTGGACCGTCGTCAAATGTGCGGACCGCGCTGGAAACGGGTCCTGGTCGGGTAATGACTAAGAATGCAGTCCGGCTGAGGGTTCAGAACCGCCAAGGCACCCAAGACGACACCACGCCGGATCTCCTGAAGGATTTCATCCATATTAAGAATGCTTATAGGAAAAGATGGCAACGATTTAGGGACGCAACTGACCGGGTGGAATACCTGGACCTAGCCCGGGAAGTACGAAATCGATTGCTGGAAAGAAAGGTTGAAAAATGACGGAGACTTGCCGTAATCTATTAGAAAACGAGTCAGATCGCGAATTTTGGCGGATTCTCGCAGAAAACGAGTCAGAACGCGTATTTCGGCGGATTATATCTAAAACAATAAGCATTCAATTATAAATTTCAGTATAATACCGTAGCGAAGCACGGGTATCTTGCTAGTTGGACATAAAAAATATATATATACACATCGAGTTGAGCCTCTATGGACTGCGTAGTAACAACCAACTTCATGTCTAGGTCTTGTTCTTGTTCCGGCTTTGACTTCCTGCCAGTATCTTCTGAGCCCAGCGACGAGTGCCTGTTTATGCTCTTCAGACAAAGGTCCTTTCCGTCTTCTGGAAGTTGATGCCATTTGGAAACCTTGGTAGTTGTTCACCAATCTTCTGAATGCGTTTCTGTCATGAATTTCTTGGTCTGAAATACCAATCTGCCTCAGATCTTTTTCGCATTCCTGGAACCATCTTGGCCTTGTTGCCTTAGATTGAAATTATTGGACATTATAAATTATAAATTATTATTATTATTATTATTATTATTATTATTATTATTATTATAAATTTACTCATTCGGGACAAATATTTCAGATTCCCTACGGGAATCAACATCTATATCATCTATATCATATAATCTGTTTTACATCGCACTGGCACAGATCTCATAGCGTCGAGGGGATAGGAAAGTGGGAAGAAAGTGGCTGTGGTCTTGATTAAGGTACAGCCCTAGTATTTGTCTGGTGTGAAAATGAGAAACCATGTTAAACCATCTTCAGGGTTGCCAACAGTGGGATTCAAACCCACTATCTCCTGGTTGCAAGTTCATAGCCGCGTGTCCCTAACTGCATTGCCAACTCACCCGGTCCTGTGAGAATTGGCTCTGTATTAAGCTCATAGCTGGTCATAACAGAGTATATTGATCACTCTTCATGGTTGTATCAATTGAAACCAATGGTCCTGAGTCATCCGACTTCATACACCCGCATTACTTTTTGTTTGAAGTCAAACTTTCTAGAGCATCAGTTTTCAGCTGTGGTTCATGTGATGGCTTGCAGTGATACCTAGCGGTGGCGAAGGATTCAAATTAAAATTTGATTATTTTCACTCTCTGTTGTCTCTATTTTTTTGTGCATAATACGAGTGATGATGGAGTAAAGGTTCTCTAAATTATATATCATAGACTAGAAACCGCTCATATACTACCACCTTATGGTGGCTGTGCAAACTATTAATGTACGTACATTCAATGACTGGAAATATTTTGTACTTTTTATAGGTTTTGTAGATCCTCCTCTTACTTAAAAACCACCATCTTCTGTTTTCTTTTGTTTTACAGTAAGCATTTTAGTGCCAAGTTTTATTGTACAATATGTAAGTGGTTAGCATAGGATGACAAGATATCCTGTTTTTAATAGAATTGTTCCTTTTTACAGCATTTTTTCCTGTCCTGAGGAAAATGTGCTCAGGAGGCCAAATGTCCCAATTTTTTTAATACTAGCCTGTTTCTCTATATTATTTTTAAAAATCTCTAATTTTACCCCACTTGATCTGCCTTTTGAAAATAGGCTTTTTGAGTTAATATTTTAAAGGCTGTAGTAATCACAAAATGTGAGTTCTAAAATGGCTTTTGCATGGATTTCCATGATAGGTTCCTGAAAGAAAGGCCAACGCTTTTATAGGAAATTCACAGAAATGTGATGCACATTGTACATTTGATCTGATTAACCAACTTTAAACAACTGAACTAATCCAGCGTAAATTTAGTTGTAATATAGCCTACTAAACCAGTTGCCATTTCTTGAGGCATGCAGTATTTTTGTATCCATCTCTTGGCACAGGCCAGAGCAAAGTGTAGCTTCCACCGAAGTCCCAGTCTCATCCATGGTTGTGACAATATGGAAGCTGCTGGGGTATGGGTGGTGCTGAGTAATGACATTTGGGGCACAACTAGTGTCTGAGTGTTATGAAACGTGTTGCTCATAGGATCAGTTGTGCTGCAGTGGCACCTTCTGGTTCAGTGAAGAAAGCAGTGGCAAACTACCTCACTCCTCATTTTGCCTAGTACGCCTCATTTGGGCTCTGCCATTGGTTTTTGCAGTTTCCCTGTGACTGCACAGCCTTTGGTGGTGCTATTTGAGGATCCAAGCAGCCTCTGGGCTGATGACCTAACAGACAGACATAGCCTGCTATGTGCTGCAAAACAAATTACACTGAAATGTTATTTAAATGCATTGGTACAGTATGTGTACAAAATGTGTACCATCATGCACCACACATTGTTCATAACGTTTATGAAGATTATTAAATATATTGATGAACAGAGGTTGCTGTTAGGACACAAGAATGACGTTATCTTCTCGCATAATTTTGGAATCTTTATAGGTGGGTCATCTGTCTTCAAACTTGTAGCTCCATCTTTCTGCATCCATTTTGGTTGAAGGGGTAAGTTTCTGGCGTAGCAAAACACTGAGCAGTTACACAAATCGGATAATAAGGAGGTCTTTGTAGACTATCTGGTCTGCTGTTTTTGGATTCTGTGCAGCATTCTTAGCAAAATAGGGACCCGATATTCCATGAGTGGACATGGCATAGCGAATCATAACCCATGCACTGGGTAGCGATTTCTGTATAACATCAGGTTGTTCAAAACGAAAAAGAGACGAGTTGTTTGTCAGTCAACATAGCCATCGAGGTAAATGTGGCTTTCATCTGAAAACCCTATTTTGTAGAAGAAATCTAGATCCTTGTACTTCATGGACAGCACTTGTCTGCAGTTCTGAAATTGAACTCGCTCATCCCTTTCTGTTAGACACTGAGCAACTTGAATGTGGTATGCAAATCCACCCACCTCCTCAAACATCTACTGAACAGACTTATCACTTGCAGTATCAGGTCCCATTCTTCAACGAGAGCCTCTTCGAGGTCTTGGAGAGTCTGTAGTGGAACAGGACCCCCACGAACACTTCTGTCAAGCCTACCCCACACATGCTTGATGGGCTTAAGTTCGGGACTCACTACTGGCCATTCCATCTCTTGAACGTCCTGTTCTTGCAAGACAGCTCTGGTGATGCGCGCTACATGAACCCTGGCATTGTCGTGCAGGGGTACGAATTCAGGGCCAACACCGTATGCAGCAACCGACACATGCTGCAGCAGTATCTGCTCGATGTACCCTGCAGCGGTAAGATTACCACGGACAACAAGATCCGTACGGCCATCAATACTGATGCCACCCTACAGCATCACAGAACCTTGTTCGAATAGGTTGCCTTCCTGGACAACATTTGGCATGTACTGCTCACCACAGCGTCTCCATGCACGTTGATGTCCATCACGCTGTGTCAGGGGAAATCTGCACTCGTCTGTGAACAACACAGGTCTCCATTGGCGAAGTTGCCTGTTGACGTGGGTACGGACAAACAAAAGGAGAGCTGCGCGATGTTGCTGCATTAATCGGGGCACTCGAACAGGCCGTGTGGATCGTAAGGACACTTCTCTTAACCTGTTCCTTACTGTCTGGTCGGACACCGTGACTCCAGTGACCCTCTTGAGGTCTTGTTGCTGTTCTCTGGCAGTTGCTGAACGACACCACAACACACAGATGGTCAGATGGTGGGGTTGTCATGCGTCCACGACCTTGTCCAACCCTCCTTGTGAACTGGCCTGTCTTGTAACGATTCCACAAGCGGTGAATAACTGACGGGGGGACATTGAGATCCACGGCAACACGACGAAAAGTCCATCCTTCCTGGATCAAAGTGACGGCCTATGCGACTTGAACCTCGTTAACGTGCTCAAATGACCGTAATAGTTGTGTACCTCACAACGATAAACGGACGCGCCGCTATTCACTTTGCTTTGAGGTTCACCTGACAGTTTAACGCATGGCTACGCCTACAAATGGAGTATAACTTCGATTTGACATACCCTGAGTAGCTAAGGTCTTACGGTATGCTGTACGATCATTGGAACCCCATCTACCAAATTAACGCTCACATACCAGACGTTACAAAACATGTTCCACGAATTTTTTGAACTGTGTATTTATTGAACGATTCAACAACTTCCTGCAACTATGGGTTGCCACAGTGGACAAAGTATAGCACATCAGGAATTTTTTTATAGAAATACTGCATAACGGTAATATGATTTGTTAATTACAGAGGTCCGAAAAAATGAGATGTCAGGATGTTTATAGATCACATATGGTGGTGGTGACTATGCTTTCAATGCTGTTCATAGGCAGCTTGATTTCTTCCAGAATTCCGTGAACATGGCAGGTATTGTGCCACGATCACCAGCCATTAGGGCAATAATCTCTACTCCATTCAGCTGGTGTAAATAAATAAATAAATAAGCAGTTGGTTGCTAAGTAAATATGTAAGTAAAGGTGTGTAATAGTTATTTCTCGTTTGTTTTGCTTTTTGCTGTATATAAGGATCACCAAGCATCCATGCCACTGTACTTACGTAAGTTAGGTATTATAGCCTAGTAATTGTAAATAGTGGAGGATTTATTATTTTAAATAAAACTGGACACTTGTTGCTCAATGACATATAAACAACTTGTAATAATGAGTGTTAAGATAAAATATTGATTCAAATCAACTCTAATTAGTGTACCTTTTTTAATTTTGGAAATTGGTCGCTCTAAGTTAGCATGAACTTCTGAGGAAAGACAATGGACAGACACTACAAATAAAAACATCAGCGTGAGATTCCATGAAAATTATCAAGGCAGCAAATGTATTCATGCACAACTTAACAGTTCCTTCATGGTAACTACAATACATTGATCAGAGGCCAGGTAGAGGAACTAAGGTCATCAGTTGCAATAATACAATGAAGTTCATTTTGGGAACTTTGTGTCCAGTGGATGTATGAAATCTTGCATGTAAAAACTTCCAACACTAATGCAGGTTATTCAGTAAGAAAACTTGTGGAAATATTTTGGTGAAGAGAAAGTAAATTAGGAACCCATAAGGTGTATGTAATATCTTAATATGACTAGTTAGATTTGAAGGTGGAGAAACTCTTGTTGAAGAAATTTTCTTATGTGAACTACTGACTGCTTGCATCTTGATATTTGACAATTTCATAATAACTTACGAGCTTGGTTGGGTGAATGTGTGAGAGTTCTCAGCATGGCGGTGCTGTATGAAGTATAGCAGTCCTCAAGCTCGCTTCATTCACTGCAGCATGCACAAAAAGATCAAACTATCAACATTCACTAACACAGAGAATGTAGTAGAGATTTTAATTCCAACCTTTAGAATAAGTTTATTTTTAATTATGTGTGGTGAAATAGAATAGGAATTAAATGGCTCTCAAGGCAGTGTGTTGTGCATAATGTTTGAATTGCATTATGAAGGTGACTAAAAAATTTGGGCTTTACCCTCAAGGAGTCGCTCACTCATCTGAAACGTTAGTAGTCGCGCGGGGTGTTGACAACACCCCAACTATCATTTCACAATACAAGTACCTAAAGACATTTTTCTCCAAAAATGTATTTTATTATGTGTAATATAGATTTACAAACGAGACTAGCATATGAAAATCATGAAATGCGCAATATTCATCTACAAAAATCGAAGCATACGAAAATATTGACATTTTAAATAAATTTCTGCATTTCAGTACAAAACAAATTAATGCATGTATATTTTTGAATAATACTCAATGTTTCTGTTGTCAGATTGAAGTAAAGACATGTAAGAATACATTCAACATAACACAAGGTCAGAAACTTGGTCTGGATCACTTTGTGGTTCATCTGAATCTTGGTAATGTTTTTTCACACATATTCTTCATGTTTCTACAGAAGCGATCACAGTACGATTTAGTCTTTATATCTTTGTTTCTGGGGCATACTGTGCACCGTGATTTTATCGGAGCTCATTCTAGGATGTTGGTAGACTTACTGGGGTCATCAGCACCAGTTAGTTTTTCCGCTTTTTCCCCCGAATCGTTTTCGGCAGGCTTTTAGTATAGATGCTTTTATGCATTGTGAAATTCACTAATTTTCTTCCAGGTTTACGCACATCATCCACGAGTAGCGAAAAATACCCGAGCACTGACTTAACACTTTCAGCGTGGGTCTTGACACCAGGGAGATGTAATACTATGTTTTGTTGACGCGTCCTAACGTTCCTTGGAGGGGGATCTCTCTTTCACTTAGTCTGTTTATCTTCACCCAAGTAATGATTTCCTCCTTCATGGTGAACTGAATCATTATCACTTTGTCCATCATTATCTACTTCACTATCAGTCTCTGTGTCATTGCCTTGGAAAAGTTCCTCACAATTGTCGCTTTCTTCTGGATCTGACTTACCGAAATCTTCATAGCTTTCATCTTCTTCTAAAACTTTGCGTATTCTAGCCTCCTGTCGTTCATAGCTACACATTTTCACAGAAAATGAGACTTTTACCACTAAAGCGAGAACTGAATACTGAGCCGGAAATGTTACGATAGTGGTCGCGTGGGGGTATGGCGACACCCCACGTGTGAAGAAAGAGCGCTAACGCCGTTCACAGCAATTCTATTATAAGCACTCGCTCAGCACTTCATGGTGAAGGTCAATTTGAGAGGTATAAGGGATTACAGCACGCTAAACGAAGTCGATTGCAAGATTTTGTCTACAAAAAGAACGTGGGGTGTTGTCAACACCCCGCGCGACTCTTTGAGGGTTAAGGATGAATTTTGTGACTGGTTATGATTATGCGGTGGCATATAGTTTCCAAGATAACATTGTCATCCCCTATCTTGCCTGTGACTTAGGTGTCTGCCAACAGAACAAGAATGACCGTGGTCTCCATAGCTCAGTCGGGAGAGTATTGGACGTGAAATTCGAAGGTTGTGGATTTGGTTCCGACTGGTGTCTGGTTGCCGTTGGTTCGGGTAATGAAGCTGGTTGTTGTCAGTTTACTTTTAGATGCACCGGGCATGTTGGCCGTGCGGTTAGGGGCACGCGGCTGTGAGCTTGCATCCGGGAGATAGTGGGTTCGAATCCCACTGTCGGCAGCCCTGAAGATGTTTTTCCGTGGCTTCCCATTTTCACCTTAATTAAGGTCACGGCCGCTGCCTTCCAACTCCTAGGCCTTTTCTATGCCATCGTCGCCATAAGACCTATCTGTGTCGGTGCGACGTAAAGCCATTAGCAAACAAAACTTTTAGATGCTCTTAGATACTACTAGATGAATGAATTAAGGTGCAAAAATACTGCGTCCTTGCATAATTTAGATATAAAATATTGAACAGTGCACTATATGGCTATGAGTGAGAATAGGAACATATACAAGGGAAATAAAAACAAGTGCTGGAAAAATTAAAGGGAAGCAATGCCAGCCTATGTTCCACAAACGTTATCACGACTTATGGAACTGCAAGGGTGCTCATTCGGCTAAAGATGAACCATACCGACATAAGTGAATAAGTTGAATATTGTAGGATCGGCATGTGCCCAAAGCTTTTACCATATACTGTATTTCCTACTTTTGTATTGTTTCAGTCAATAAATAGGATTTATTAAAATGTGCAGATAGTGCTGGGACGGCACACTTCAATCCTGTCGAGAAGCAAGACTTTACGAGCTCATTTACGAAGATGAGTGAGGAGAGTAAGTTCCATTCATTGTTCTGGAAAATGAGAAAGGTAGAGAACCAATTGTGTTTGTACTATGACCTTTATATACTTGTAGTTGCAATTTTAATAGGCCTACACATTGCATAAGAGATTTCAACCATACATCATTTGACCCATTCTTTAGGAATATCTGCTGGTCTATCTCATTTCACAACGGCTGTTGCGCACTTTTACCCATGCATTGATAAGAGTATCATAACAAAGATAAAACTTTCTATTAATCAGTCCTATCTGTTTTTAAGACCCTGACATGACATTGCTCATAAGTTAGTTTCTAAATATATACAGTTTTCCTAAAACCCCGCATACGCATTAAATTCAATTTCTGTGAAAGAGTTCGTGGGTTATCAAGTTTATGAGCCATATTGCTGAAATCAGCCGTTGATGCGCGCATCTGGGGTGTCCAGGCTGTTCTGGGCAGCATGTGGCCAGGTCTTGTGCGAAACCCGGTCAAAGTGTTCATAGAGAAGTTCATTTAAATCTGCATTCAGTTGTAACGTAGGGTAAGCATTATTTTACCTAGGTGATAATCTACAAAACTAGAAACACTATTTTCTGCTGGTATGTGTGCTGTCTTAACATTTTTAGAAACGTAGCCTACAGTGCTGTCTATTCCCCACGGTTTTCAATAGTTAATTCAGTTAAGCTTTGAAAGTACATGTGGGCTTTGACAACAAAAATTGACTCTTATTGCTATATTTGATTTCAAAGTCCTGTTAAACTTCCGCTGGTCGAGCCATTTTTCGTAACGCCTCTTGAATATTCTGGATTTTTGCGATCTGTGATGAATTTATTATTATACTAGCTACCTACACTGCGCGGGCATTTTATTGATTGCTTAGCTTTAGGTATTTTATTAACTGTTAATTATGTGTGAAGTGAATGTTTATAGATTTCTTTATTGCGACAATGACTGATATTTCAAGAACTATTTTGTAGTGAGTTGTTTCTCTTATGAAACTAATCTCAGTCAGTTTGGATATTTTCTTCATTATCACTTCTCACCATGCCTATCCAGCTGAACTGGTACTTAAACGACATCCAGTGTCATAATACATCTGACGTAGGAAAATATGGATTCGACGCTAATTTTGGTCGTTTTCGATTATTCTTGTATGTCTTTCCCTCCCCTGGGATTGTTAGTGGTGTCTTATCCCTCCAGAATCGTGTAGAGATAGTAATTTGTATTTGTTCGAAGTTTAGGTTAGGGCTATTCTGAAAGATACTGTACACACATACATGTTCAATGCCGGGCATTTTGGTCGTTTTCTTTTTCACATCTTTTACTTTTAGGATTTGTATTACCTGTTTGAAGCTATTTTTTAAAGTTTTCTTAATTGTGACGTCGATTGATAGTTCATGAACTCTTTTGTAGATTTAGAAATATTTTCGGGGCCCGTAGAGCCTGACCGAGTTTTGTTCTTCGCGTCGTGAGGCTTAACATGAGCTCCGTCTTGTCCTTTTACGACAAATTTGATATTTCGCCTGTATTAGCGCATATTAATTTGCCAAAGGGCCTACATCCAATGAATGGAGAGGGCTGTTAAATTTTCTTGTAGATGGAGTTACCCGAAGGATCCTAAAATGTAAGTATACACAATTTGGTTCAGATTGGTGGAAAGGTATGTATTTGTGTAAGGAATAGACTGACGGACAGACAGACACAGTCATTCTGTTATAAGCTATATATTAAGGCGACGCTCCGGAGATAAAAATCGATATTTTGGTCATTTTGGTGAAATTTTTTCAATGACTGAAATTGAAAGGATTGAATTTATTTTTTCTTGTCACGAAGTTATTCCACTGAATTCAAACAATTTATCACTGTAATAATGCTTTGTTTTGCATAAGTCAGAAATTCACACTCCACTGAATATGGATGTGTTGAAAATTGTGCCTGTGTACAGGAGACTGGCATCAGAATCCATTTTAGCAAGGTGCGGTGCTGCGAAGACACAAAATGCTGATGAAAATTTCCACAGTGTTATCTGGTCAAAATGTCCAAAATAAATCATTGTTTCTAGGAAGAAATTTGTAATGGCTGTATCAGAAGCAATTTCATTGGTCAACCAAGGACAATATAGTACTGACGTTGCCAAAACTCCAGATAGGAACCCGATGTGCGAAGGGAAGGGACTCGTGAGTAAACAGAGGGATCGTCGTAGAGTGAAACAAAGTGTCCGCCGTTCTTCGGAGAAGGAGAAAAAGAAGAAGTGACAAGCTTCCAGAGTAAACAGAGGGATCGTCGTAGTGTGAAACAAAGTGTCCGCCGTTCTTCGGAGAAGAAGAAGAAGTGACAAGCTTCTAGGGTTGCTAATATTCGTGCAGAAGCTGCCAAGAAAGAAAAGGAAGGAAAAACGTACAGTTCTGGTGACTTTTACGTAATGGATCAGGGAGAAAATGTCACCAGAACTTAGCTTTAATTTTCCTGCTAATTGTAATTTTAAATTTAAATCCAATTTTTATCTAATAATATTCTGCCAAATGTAACAAAATTTGTATGGTATATGTATCACAGCTATATTAAGAAACCTACATATGGAATGTTTGATTGCAGAATGTTTTCAAGTTGTAGGGATTTTTAATAATAAAGTTATTGGCTTTACGTCCTACTAACTACTTGTACGGTTTTCGGAGATGCTGTGGTGCCGAAATTTAGTCCCCAGGAGTTCTTTTACGTGCCAGTGAATCTACCGATACCAGGCTGTCGTATTTGAGCACCTTCAGATACCACCGGACTGAGCCAGGATCGAACCTGCCAAGTTGGGGTCAGAAGGCCAGCGCCTCAACCGTCTGAGCCACTCAGCCCGGCCAGTAGGGATTTTTACATACATACTGTACATTATCATTACGCACCGTTATGCCTTTCAGCATTCAGTTTGCAAGCCTCTCTGAATTTACTAAACGTCGCCAAAATCCTCTTTATACAACTAGTGCTGTGGCCACATTTACTTCTATACCTCTCATCTTTAAATCGTTGATCATTGTACTACAGTATTACGTTTTATTCTGATATTGTAGCATGGGACGAACTTTTGAAGAATAAAATCTTTGCACTTAGACCTTTGTGTTAAGTTTAATCTCTGTATGAAAGGTTAAGCTGTCGTCCATTTGCAAATGGGGGCATTTCGTTCAAAACAACGTTGGCAAAACGCTAAAAAAAATCTGGCTGATGAATTTGGGATCTTCATATCGGTTCTTACGAAATACATCTTCAGGGTAGATACATTCAGGTAATGTAATTCGTAAATAGTGGATTAATACTTTTATCGAAAAAACAAAAATAATACGGCACTTGTCTCCGTTGCAGCCGAAGAAATAGAACACTTAACATAAATACAAATTATATTTTTTACCTAATTTTATTAGAATATAGAAAATAAACTACATTTATGACACTTAAATGCAAAAATGTAAAGAAATCGAATTATTCTGTTGATAAACACTCTTTATTCCCGCATACACCACTATTAACTGTTCCGAAATACTATTTAATTGCTAAGAAAGCGACCGTAATTGGTCCATTGTCATACACAAAATTTTAAGTATTAAAAAAACATTCATGCTTAAACACTAGTGGAACGCCTATTCATAGCAAGGTGTCTGGAGATTTAAAGAATTCCACTAGGATCATTCTCATTAAATTCATCAGAATCATAAAGTGGATCATGTACTGCATTGTTCCATGGTTCTTCCACGGGTATCAAATAATGCAGATCAAGCGGCGGCGCCAGGTTTCTCCAAAATGTACAGTAAATAAATCTGCAAAATCATTTTGTAGCCAGTTTGACAGCCACTTTGCTATTAACTTTCGTCGACTGAAGGGAAGTGAATAACATGCCACGCTTCATTAAACATTTGGTGATGTCAACATCAAGGAAATAATGTACTTCATCTCGGACGAGGGCAGTAGCTAATCTTTTAGTTTCATCAGTTAAAACTTTTTGGAGGGAGAAAAATTAAAATGGTACGAAGCCGGAGATTTTGTAACTGTTTTGACAGCTGTTTTCCAATCGTAGACAGGACAATATCCTCCTTCAGACGAGAGTTTTCATGACGGTGCCGTAAGTTCTTTAAGTTTGCAAGTGGTCGTCTAAATTCAATACGGTGGACTTATTCATATAATTTTTTTTCTAGCCAACCAAAAACCTAATCTGGCGATAATAATGGGTGGCCAACAATGGGGTACATTCAACTTTTTAAAATATTAAAAACAGCGTTGGTGTCAAGTCATTTAACATTCCTTAAACAATTTGGTTTTTGTTTCGGTCACCCCATCCGTCACAGAAAAGTTCAGCCTTGTACATGTTGCCAGTCGATCTTGTTTAAGCAGTGAAATAACCCTAAATCTATTTCATTTGAGCTCTTATTGTGTTCATTTTCAAGGCAAGTGTAAAATAGAGGTGTTTTCAGTTGTTTGGCATTTAAAGAGCCCTGATAGAGGTAAAGTCGTATCCTGGCATTGGCATCATCCTGCGATAGTCCTGCCTGATTTAGTGCTCAGAACTGCAGAATGGATAAAGAGTCATAATTAGGTCTATATCACCACAGCGAACATGAAAATGTGAACTTTACCTGTTCCAAAAGAAGATAAAGTTCGCTTTAACCAAGTAAACGGAGCCTAGAAAGAACTTGTCCCATTTTGTATCCTCACGTACGAGTGTAAGAAGGTATCGGCCTATCTAAGGACGTGTTCCTGTTTTCAGCCGAGGTGTTTGGTGCTTGCACTTGTCCCCATTTGCATCAGAATTGGCGTTGATCTTGTCCCATTTTGCAATTGTGAATTTTGAAGTGAATTTAAAGCTCGACTAGTTATGTTCTGAAACATTGTTATATATTCTTTAGTGTCTCTCCGAGAGACGAAAAAGATGGTGCATAGACCGTAAAAATGTGGAATTTTCGGATTCGTCTCCTCCTGCAAAAGGACGGCGGAGTGTAATAAGTTAAGAATGAACTGACAGTGTCGCTATCAACTATAATGGCCACAATATTGAAAGAAAAGATCTGAACAATTTTTGGCCCCGCCATCTCTATAACGGTTAAACCGAGGGAGTCACGTACCTGTCAACTTTATTCGGGAGATAGCGGATTGAACCCCATTGTCGCCTGCCCTGAAAATGGTTTTCCGTGTTTTCCCCATTTTTACACCAGGCAGATACTGGGGCTGTACCCTAATTCACGGTCGACGCATTCCCTCTCCTGTCCCATCGTCGCCATAAGACCTATTTGTGTCGGTGCGACGTAATGCAGATTGTATAAGTGGCAGTCAAATGGACACCGAACATCCGCAACAACGTGACATGGAATGGTTGTATTCAAAGGTAATTGCCAAAAGCGTTCATGCATGTATC
The DNA here is from genome assembly GCF_040414725.1 of Anabrus simplex. Classification (NCBI taxonomy): domain Eukaryota; kingdom Metazoa; phylum Arthropoda; class Insecta; order Orthoptera; family Tettigoniidae; genus Anabrus; species Anabrus simplex. The sequence continues at coordinate 408,965,994 of NC_090267.1, read as the reverse complement.
CCTCTGAGAGACGAGATGATTAATTCCAGTTTTGTAGAACGAGGTAAGTCGCCGACGGATCCACAACCGTACCTACTCTTGCACTTCCTCGTCCGAATGGAACCGACATCCACGATTGTCTTTCTTCAGATCGCCAAAAATCTGAAGATCACAAGGAGAAAGATCCGGGCTGTACGGAGGATGTTGAAGTGTTTTCTAACCAAATCGCTGAAGCGCAGCCTTCGCCAGACTGAAAGTATGGAGGCCAGATTATATTATAATGCAACAGGATGACTCCGTAGGACAGCATTCTAGGTCGTTTTGACTTTATGGCGCGTCGAAGTTTCTGCAAAGTGTCTTCATAGCGTTGCGGTTCCACGCTCGAGGAAGTCGACAAGCAGAGGGCCCCTGCAATTAAAGGAGGAAGTCATCATGACTATACCGAAACTTGTGTGAACAGCTTTGGATTTCTATCGTGGGGGAGAATTGTGATGTTTCCATTGTTGGCTTTGCCGTTTGCTCTCGGGCTCGAAATGGGGGCACCACGTTTCGTCACCTGTGACGATAAGGGACAGGAACGTATACTCTTCCTCGTGGTACCGCTGCAGATGGCTCAGACATGACGTCATTCTGTCAGTTTTTGTCTTTCCGTCAGTTGATGCGGAACCCACTGCGCGCAAATGTTTGCGGAAATGCAAATGACCTTTGATAATTTTATGCACGGAGCCATAGCTAACGCCGACCTGAACACGAATTTCTTCCTCCGTGAGTTGTCTGTTTTCTCGGATAAGACCATCAGTCCGCCATATCACATCAGGAGTAATGGCTGGATGGGGCTGTCCTGGACGCGCATCTTCTTGCAGTGATGTGCGCTCTTCTCGGAATCTCCTATGCCACTCGTGCACACTCGTCATGGACATGCAGTGTTCACCATACACAGCAGGCATGTGACAATGAGTTTCGCGTACTCCAGCACCCTCAGCCACCATAAAACGAACCATACTTCTCTGCTCTTGTTTGCTTGCCTCCATTTCTACAGCTGGACGAACACACAGTAGCGAGTAGCGTATACGAGTCCAATACTCGGCTACTTGGATTCCTCGCTTCACACCCTCTTTTCTGTACAACTTGTAAGCAAAGAGAATGCTTGTAAGGAGTGGTAAGAAGTCTCGATTTCAGTAATAGCGGTGTGAGCGCTGAAGGTGTGTTTTGTATGTGCCATCTGTCAGCATTCAACTAAACTATTAGAATGGCGGTAATAGCCGGCGATTGGAATTTCTGTTGCTACCTAGCGAATTTGGATTTTTACCTACCCATTCTCTTTGATTTTTACCGTGTTCTACTTGTGTTTAGCGGCAAGGGTCGATGATTTTAATTTTTACGTAGCGTTGCGTAACATCCTGCCAGAACAGACTAAGAGTTTCCAAAGTGAATTCATGTATATATCAATCGGTAAAACTTTCGGTACCCACTGGGCGAAACTTAGGTTAGAGATCGAACATACCGCGGACGCCACCTTTAAATCAATATAAAATATTATTCAAGTATGCTATATGTAGCATATACTATTTTTTAAAATTTACTTCCAACAGATTTTTACACCGCGGTTGGATTTTACATGGATATTGCCTTCCTGTCAACATCATTAGGAAGTTAGGAATTATGTATATACCTAACCTCAAATTGTATTGACATCACCTTTCATAATAATTAGAAATACGTTCAGCAAGTAGCCTATATAATCAGTACTATCGATGAACATGAGCGTACGAGTTCGGTAAAATATATATGGTAATACGGCAGAGGAGAAAATAATGTAAATAGGGTCATTATATTAATGGTATTCTTACAGTTGGACTGGATAACATAATACATATCGATACCTTAAAGCACATACGTGCCAAGTCCAGATTTCTTAAATTGTGGGAAATGCAAAAACAAAGTTTCAAACTCGTGTTTCGATATCAAATTATGTATTATTCTTTGGTGGTGCTGACTTTTTAGGTATAATAATCTCTCAGAAGTTTTTTTCTAATCAGTCTGTTAGAAATTTGCATACATTCTTTCTAAATGTGATTATTTGTGCTGATGTCAGGACATGGCACAATTGGTTCCGTATTGAAGTGGGATTACAGTATATAATATATATATATAAAATAAGAGTTTTGTCTGTACATTGCTCAGAATTTGAAAAGAATGGTATTTCTGTATCGGTCATGTCCACAGTAACAAGAAAATGCATTTTTTTACTTTTCCGTAATTTCTGTCTGTCTGTATGTATGTATGTATGTATGTGCACGCATCACGAGAAAACGGCTCAAGAGAATTTAATGAAAATCGGAATGTAAAGTCGGGTGATGAACCGCTACAATCTAGGCTATAAATTATTTTAATCACGCTGAGTGAAATGATAGTTTAGGGGAAGGCCTGAAATGTAATTCTCAATAAATAAGTTATTTATGTTATTAGTGCCAACGGCCGTACCCGTGTTGAAACACCGGATCCCGTGAGATCTCCAAATTTAAGCAGCATTGGGCGTGGTCAGGAGTTGGATGGGTTGCCACGCGCTGTTGGTGGGGGGTAGGGGAATGGAAGAGCGGAAAGGAACTGGCCACCCTACCGCACGTAAACTCCGGCTCAGGAACACCTCTGGGGAGGTTCGGACCTGCCTTCGGGCAGAATAACCCTTACCTACCTATGTTGTTAGTGGTCGTATCGATAAATACTACATAACTAACATAACTTTAGTTATGTCGTAAGTTAGTAGTAGTTATGTAAGAAGTTATTAAATTTCCGATCACTTATGTCTTATACATTGTTACCGTACCGCATATAATCAGAGATATTCATGAATTTGGATTTTTGTTACTAGGTCCATGTGAGCGCCGAGTCACGAGAAAATGGGTAAACAGAATTTAGTGAAAATCTGTATGTACTGTAAAGTCTGAGAATAAGGAACTACAGTCTATGATATCAATAATTTTGTAAGACACCCTAATATCACAGAGTCGAAAGAAAACTAATGTGAAGGCCTGCAATATAGACAGCTCATAAACTTTATCAACAATAACATTACATTGACCATTGTTTGTTGTGATGTGCTTTTTGTATTCTGTTTCCTCTCATCCCCGATAGATAGGATTACTGCAGCTTACCAAGGTTTTTTAAAAATTTGCTTGACGTCGCACCGACACAGGTAGGTCTTATGGCGACGATGGGATAGGAAATTAATAGTGGTGTGAAGGAAGTGGCCTTGGCTTTAAGGTACAGCCTGGTGTGACTGATGTGAAAATGGGAAACCACGGAATACCATCTTCAGGCCTGCCGACAGTGGAGTTCGAATCCACTATCTCCCGGATGCAAGCTCACAGCTACGCGCCCCTAACCACACGGGCAACTCGCCTGGTCGTACCGACTGTAACAGCCTGCCTGTATATTGGCGGGAAGTAGCTGGGTAGTAAGATAACTTTCTTTTTTAGCATGCCATTCCTCTGGTTCATACATTTTTTGATATATCTGGTACGTAACACACTGGTTCATCATAGTATTCGAGCTATTCAATCCCTACTCTGAGGCACTGATTGGAATGAGTAGTGTGCATATTTAACGGAATAATGACAGAGGAGTGTTCACGGCAGTCTGCGACCTGGTTATTCCAGCTCTGGAACTTTGGACTCTTAGATCGGCACCGTAGTACTGTTCGTTGAAAGTGAGAAAGTGTGCGGTTTTTCATTTGATCGAGTATTTTATATGATCACATTGCTTTCAATCGCTACATTCCTACTGACGTTTTTGTAATGACCTATGTTAAATTCAGTTAGGAAAACCACAAAGTCAGTCTTTCTGAGAATCCCGTAGCGAAGCACGGGTACATCAGCTAGTATAATATAATATATAATATATAAATTACTGTCTTTTCTTGTAAAATTATAAACCAGTTCACAAATTCAATAGAAGATACATTTATTCATCTAAATTTAAGAATACATACATTATGGAACGTAGGATTATTACTCAATTGAATTTTTTTTTCAGTAAAATCAAAACAAAATCTAACTTCTCCTGGCTCAGTCCGGTGGTATTTGAAGGTGCTCAAATACGTCAGCCTCGTGTCGGTAGATTTACTGACACGTAAAAAGAACTCCTGTGGGACAAAATTCCGGCACTTTGGCGTCTCCGAAAACCGTAATTAAAAGTAGTTAGTGGGACATAAAGCAAATAGCATTATTATTATTATTATTATTATTATTATTATTATTATTATTATTATTATTATTATTAAACTTCTCCTATATTAGAAACAACTGTGTTATGGAACCATTTTTGCATAAGGTGAATACAGGTGCTATTTTCATGCATCGCAGCAAGAGAAATTGAATTTTGCACCGATTTTCAATCCAAAGTGTATTTGGTGTCTTCTAAGTCCTCTTCATTTTCCTCATCCATTCCTACGGCTGCCCCAACAGCTTCGCGATGAACTCCCTTTGCCGAAGGCAAACTATTGTAAAACTCCTTGTATTCAGCTGGGATGACTCCAGTTTTTAACATGGTCAACAAATCTCTCTCTCTCTTTTTTTTTTTTTGAAGTGATAAAGGTAGCAACTGTCTGTATTTTGTTTGAAGAGTGATTCCATCCCATTTAATGCTCTTAGGATTGACCTGCATCTCACGGAATTCATCCTTCACAGAATACTTAACTTAACCAAGCTGGTACCTTGTGTAAAGCGAAACCACTTTGTGTAACCGATTGATATGTTCGTGCTTGGCATCTTTTTTTCTGTTGTGTATTATGCATTTTGTCAATGAATCTAAATCGTAAACGCTGCTGTAGTTCCGTTGGTGTACAATGTAAGGGTGTGGTTTCTTTCTGGACATTTCCATGATAATTTTGTACTCATGAGGAGTATAAATGCTTTTATGTTTTCTCACCCTTTCAATTGTGGCATGAATGGAATCGGCCTCTAGGTAACTGTGGCCACTTTCCATAAATTTTAGGTCCAGCGTTTTCAGATTGGGGTGTAACCTCGTGTTCATAGCGTATAGTAGAGCAGATACCATGTTTTGGTTGCTGTTCTGTCCACCACACGTGTCTGCATACAGGATAAGATGCTCAACTTCTGGAATTAGATGTGCTATGTAAGTAAGTAGTCAGCTCCCAATTTCAGCACTGCCTTTTTTCCGTTGGTCTCATCCCACAAAAAGAAAGTTCCATTTTTCAATGAGTCATACACTGTGAAATTATAAAGAGAGAGCTTCCTTTTATAATACATTTGGCAATGACCTGCGAAAGGGATTTGAAGTATGGCCTGAAGATCAAAACTTGCACATACTAATTTTGGGTTATCAACTGCACTTTTAGTGTCTTCATCTTTCATTTCCGAATTTCAAGTTTATGAGTGATGTCTATATTTATAGTCCTGATTGGTTGTAGTGGTTTTAGTGCGTTCTGCCTTTTTACACTTAGAGCACTGGTCCTTTTTGGGAATAAAAATTGCTAACGGTAGTTCAAATTGTTTGAAAATAGATCTAAACACACATTCTTACAGTGACTTAAATAACAAGAACAAAACAACACAGTCAAATGCGCACTAGAAATCTCAAAGAATTGAAGTCGCTTGGACTTGGAATTTCTGTGCTCTTACAAACAAAGCACGCGTGGAGATGGCATTTTTTAATTTTTCGAATTTATACAGTTTTTGCCATAGATTTGCACAAGGAATTTGAGTGCACTTGAAGCAGCTTCCCACAAGGTTTCCTACAGTACCAATATGTCAAAATCACAAAAAATTGGACTTGGCACAATTGTGCATTAATGTATCGATATATGGTATATTTTACCGGCTATTGCAGCCATTCCAATAGTTTAGTTGAATACTGAACCGACAGATGGCACATACAAACCACACCTTTAGCGCTAACAAGGCTATCCCTGAAATCGAGACTCCTTACCGCTCCTTACAAGCATTCTCTTTGCTTACAAGTTGTGCAGAAATGAGGGTGTGCAGCGAGGAATCCAGGTGGCCGAGTGTTGGACTCGTATACGCTACTGAACACACTGAAACAGTCCGTGCACCAGCAAAGACATAATCGAACATCTGCGTGCACCTGTGAGTTGTCACTATGCAGTTCTCCTACAACAGCGATGGCCGTATCGATACGTAGCAACAGCATTGCCGCCTTTCGAGTGGAATGTGTATTATGGCGGGTGTTCGGTTTTCATTTGATTACCCCTTATTTGTTAATTAACAGTTTGTGTATGTATACAAATTCCGCGTTTGGCGTTTAAACACGTTTCTGGTGTTAGAAGACCAATGCACGAAACATTACATGCCGATGTGTGTGCGAGACATGAAATCTATTGGAGATATTTCAACGAAAGCTTATATTTAGAAAGTACCAAATCAGGGATACTTCTTAGGTAAATGTTTCAACATCCCCTAGTATACTAGGTGTTTACAGGCAGCACGGAACAAACATTCCAAATAACTCTGTTGGTATTGGATTTACATAGAAATGTTCATACACTGCCGAACAAAAAAGAAAAAAAAACACGCAACATTTCAGAATTTTCAAAGATAGTGATTTATTTTATTAAAATCAATAACTAACTTATGTTGTTAACACTGCCATTTAACACACTACTGATTTGATATCCTGAACAATTTTCATTGAGAGAAATGAGATTTTACTGTAAATTATTCACAAGGATACAGAAATTGCTAAAATCACCCTTGTGTGTATCAAAATCGTAATATTGTATAAGGGCAGTTAATGTTAATTTCCTTTCACTCAAACGTTACGGTTTTTATTGCACTGCATCTCTGCACTATAACATACACTTTCAGAAAGGTGTGTTGCCACCTCTGGTACGAATCACAGCTTCCATCCTTTAAGGCAATGCTCCTGATGAGTGCCGCAATGTTCTCCAATTTTTCTTGAAGACCTTCCCGCAGCTCCTGCATAGTCTCTCGATAATTACTACGCACTTTTCTTCCCAAACGTCCCATAGATGCTCAGTCGGGTTATCCGGACTGCACGCAGGCCATTGCATCAGTTGGATCCCTACTTCCTCGAGGTACTGAAGGACACATCTTGCAACATGAGGGCGCACATTGTCCTGCATTAGCACGAAATCGTCACCAATGAAAGGTTCAAAAGGAACAACATGTTCTTCGAGGATTTCTTCAATGTAGCGACGGGCCGTAAGTGACCCGCCTTCCACGAATATGACTTCTGTTCGAGCAGCCAAGGAGATGCCTCCCTCCACCATTACAGAACCGCCATTGAAAGGCATCCGTGAAGAAATGTTGCATTTGGAATACCTTTCTCCACGTCTCCTGCACACCCTTTCTGGTCAGTCTGGGGATCTGAGGCTAAACCGAGATTCATCCGTGAAGAGAACTGTTCCCCACTGTTCATCAACCCAATCCCGATAATCTCTCGTGAAACGTAAGCGTTATTGTCGATGCTGACGCGTAAGACTTGGGCCATTAGCAGGTCTTTTGGAGTAGAGTTGAGCAACACGTAACCTCCTCCTCACTGTCCCTTCACTGACATTCACACCTCGTACCTGTTCAAGCCTACTTCTGGCTTGAACCGCGGTACTATGCCGGTCACGCAGAATTTGAAGGCGCAAGAACTGGTCATCCCTTGCAGAAGTCGACCTTCTACCAGATCCTGGCCTGCGAGTGTATGAACCCACTTCCCGATACCTCTAAATGGTACGTGAAATGGTTGATGGAGCGCAGTGTAACAACGCAGCCACGTAACGCAAGCTGCGCCCATCCTCTACTATCGCTACTGCCCTAGCGGCATCTTCACACAGTAACGCTCTGCTGTAAGTAGCGTAAGTGCTGTCTAATACTGATTAGGTCAGAGAAATGCCCTGCATCACACTTGGAGGTAACAATGAAGGTATGGAAACAAAGATGTCCATTCTTGTGATAGGCAATTACTTTCACTTGCAGAGCATACACCTTTGGGATGGGCTATTGTTCGCTATTATTGCCTATTGTTGAGTTCATTCCATTCAACAATCTTTGATATTATTTCCTAAGATCCAGTACATAGTAAAAAGTTTCATAGGAGGTTTCGAGGAATGTTAAAATTGATATGTTATCACAGTTTCTCAAATATCTTGAGGTGTTGCGTTTTTTTGTTTTTGCTCGGCAGTGCAGAAAAAATATAATTGTAAACAACTTTTGTTTATTGCAAGCTTTCGGGAGGATGAAGTTTTTGGAATTTTGGAATTACCCCAGATCAACCAGGACGAACCATGTCACCGGACGAGTTGGCCGAGCGGTTAGGGGCGCGCAGCTGTGAGCTTGCATCCGGGAGATAGTGGGTTCGAACCCCACTGTCGGCAGCCCAGAAGACGATTTTCCGTGGTTCCCATTTCCACACCAGGGAAATGCTGGGCCTTTACCTTAAGGCCACGGCCGCTTCCTTCCCACTCCTAGGTCTTTCCTATCCCATCGTCGCCATAAGACCTATCTTTGTCGGTGTGACGTAAAGCAGTTTGTAAAAAAAGTACCTTGTCTATCACAGTGATTTAGGTTACGTCCATATATCTTTAATACTAAGACCTAACATAATTCAGCACGACTGATTTTTAATTATTGGCGTTTGGTTTCCTCTCGAATTGTCATCGCTCTCCCTTTCCCGCTATTTGTTCGTAATTCAGTCCTGTGGTGAGTGATTTAGTAGCTCTACTAAACGAGAAAACAGCAAGTGGGTGGGTGAGTGAGTGTATGCTCAGACGGTTTAGTTGGTGTCCAGATGATAGCTATGGAGTGTACACTGCAAGATCATCCGGAGAGCGAGGGCGAATCGAGCAATAATGTTGCAAGAGGTGGAAGAAATTAAAAATGATATATAAGTTACTACAAAATACTAACCTGATATTTTTAATTTTCTGTTTGATCTCCTCCTCGCGAAACTCCGGTATTCCCGTCGCCTTTTTCAGTTTATCTATTGTAGCTGTCTTGACTGTTTTATTTTTGTGCACAAGTACTTCTGTTCAGTAACAAATCTGACCGTCGTATCGTCACTCCATGTTGCCGGTGCTTGCCGGTCCACAAAAAGCAGAGGTGACTGATCAGAGAGATATGCGGAATAATAACAAACTAATAATGAATTTAACTAAACAGACCGTGTTCAGACCTGTCCAGTGGCTGGCTAGTGGTGAGGTAGGATGGGGAATGCTACTCTACCGTCTACTATCCATTTTACCGAGCTCGATAGCTGCGGTCGCTTAAGTGCGGCCAGTATCAAGTATTCGGGAGATAGTGGGTTCGAACCCCATTGTCGGCAGCCCTGAAGATGGTTTTCCATGGTTTCCCGTTTTCACACCAGGCAAATGCTGGGGCTGTACCTTAAGGCCACAGCTGCTTCCTTCCCGCTCCTAGACCTTTCCTGTTCCATCGTCGCCATAAGACTTATCTGTGTCGGTGCGACGTAAAGCAACTGGTAAAAATAAAAAAATAAAATAAAAAACTATCCATTTTTCTGGGTCGATCCCATTAAATCATTTTACTAAACTATTCGGCTAAATAATTTTGTTGAACACACTTAGTTACTAAATCACTCGTCACTGGACTGAATTACTGGCCTAGTGCGAATCAGCCTTTACAATCTGGTAAATTCTCGCGGGGTATTAGCAGCAAACGTCCATACATCCATGTACACGTTTGCTTACATAAAGTAGATTTGACGCACTTGTCAGTGTATTGTTTTTGCAGCATTGAATATTATCGCTATTTTTGACAGTTGTTCACTTGTTCTTTCTTTAATCTCTCTTTAAAAATAGTGATACTACACCATATATGCCTGTACATGAAATTATTCTGAAAGTTGGAGTATCTGTTTTCTGTTACGCTTTTGCATAATCTAGGTTGCAAGTTCCTCATTACATTTTAATAGAAGCCATTATTTTGTCAGATTGTGATAATGCAAGTATTCATTTCCAGTATTCCCTCTACCAAAGAACTATACTTTTGAATTCAAACGCAAACCGTTTCCATCAGTCTCTTTCCTGATAATAAGAAAGTTGCAAGTACAAACACTGCAATTGCAGGCGGTGGGTGATCTGCGAACCTATTGCTTTTCTCACCATCAGTTGCCTTCTCGAAGTCGCAAAATGCTTTTTTTGTTTTGTTTTTGCTTCTAAATATACTTCTAGGAATGTCGTGTATCAGGATATATTGAAATAATTCCAAATCCAAACAGTTAAATTACTCTGCAGTCGTTCCCTCGAAGCCACGCACGGTAACTGCTGAGACACGTCAGTGATATCGTAAAGAACCGATCCTCTAACGACGGTTGCGTTATGCTAATTTGAAAGATGATGTCCTTTACCTTTTTCTTTCTTTCGGATCTGTAATCTTGTAGGTGAGATATCATACTCAGTTGTTTTCTCCTTTATAGAAAATTGTACTAAGACGAAATAATACATACCTCAAAGGAAGCTTAATATCATACGTGCACCGAGGCGTGCAAGACATTTAATACAAGATTCAACTTTTTTTTTAAATTTTACAAGTTGCTTTACATTGCACCTACACAGATAGGTCTTATGACAACAATAGGATAGGAAAGGGCTAGGGTTGGGAACGAAGCAGCCGTGGCCTTAATTAAGGTATAGTCCAGGCATTAGCCTGGTGTGAAAATGGGAAATGACTGAAAATCATCTTCAGGGCTGCCGACAGTGGGGTTCGAATCCACTAACTCCTAAATGCAAGCTCACAGCTGCGCGCCCGAAACCGCACGGCCAACTCGCTCGGTAAATTGGACATGAGGTGTGAAAATGTAACATATTCATCATAACTGTTGCTCACCAACAGATTAATCAATGTATGTCTATTCAAGAATACATAGTAGTTTCTCAGTGTACATCCTTCTCAAGTTCAGCAACTGTAATGATCACTAACCCCGACCCCTTTCAGTGATGCATACTAACAAGGGAAGTAACAGGTAAGACAGATCGAAACCTATCCTGAACTTTTTTTGACACGATCTTACTGCAGGAGGATAGCGTGCGGCGAATCGACCTCCAGATATAACTGGACGGATCCGAAATCGTACCTCGAATCCTGGTACGCAAGTATGACGAGTGGTCCAGTTAGTTGGACATCCCTGAGCCAGCTCGCAGTTGTGGTGTGGCGGACCGTACTGTATGCATGCAGTCTCTCGACCCGCTCTGAAGCTGTATTGTTTCACTCACTTGTCAGTCACTCACAAAAATATAGCAGAAATTACGGGTATAAATTTCATGATAACGCAAGTTTTTGTACACCAAGCACAACGAAGTAGAATTACATTGTCGCATTGTTCTTCACACATTTCTTTCTTCTTCTCCAAACAATGAAATGAAATGGCGTATGGCTTTTAGTGCCGGGAGTGTCCGAGGACATGTTCGGCTCGCCAGGTGCAGGTCTTTCGATTTGACACCCGTAGGTGACCTGCGCGTCGTGATGAGGATGAAATGATGATGAAGACGACACATACACCCAGCCCCAGTGCCAGTGAAATTAACCAATGATGGTTAAAATTCCCGACCCTGCCGGGAATCGAACCCGAGACCACTGTGACCAAAGGCCAGCACGCTAACCATTTAGCTATGGAGCCGGACTCTCCAAACAATATTTAGCGGGCACTACGAACTCGGGATGTCGCTCTCTTGTGTAATTCATTGCAAACCGTGTCCCGAAAGCGTGGAGATAACTAAAAATGTATGAAAGACTGCAATTTACGGATTGTGTGTCTGTTGTGAACCTTTAACATCATTACGGGAAGTATGAATTTCTGTTAATCGGCGGTAAAAAGCTTTCCACTGCCGGAAGAAGAATTTGTCCAATGGTTGAATTATGCCCGTGGTACCTGGAGGAATCTGAAGCAATTCTGTTGTTTTGCGTGGGGGCGCGGGGGGGGGGGGGATGTCTTCAAGGCAAGTTTTATCACTGTATGTGGTCTACGAATCAAAAAGCAGGGCTCGTCGCCATACGACCTATCTGTGTCGGTGCGACGTAACGCAACTTGTAAAAAAACAAAAAACAAAAAAAACACATACAGGACACAGTTGTCTTGATACACCGGGAAAAAAGGCTTCAAACTATATTATTTTTCAGTTCTGTTTTCCCCATTTTTGCTCATTTTGCGGCAGTGACAACGACGTTATCTGCTTTAAACATAGGGTTTTTTTTTTTTTTTTAAACCAAAGGACCGAAGATTCCGGTTGGCTCCTGCAATACAATAAATAATTTATGGAACAAAGAACCGTCCGTACTGGTTGTTGACATTATAGTGTACAAATATGTGAGTGAACTAACCGATTGGGCTATTGTGTGTGTGTTTATCTCACCTACACAAGATAGAGTCCTTTTCGATCGCATTTCGCGCTCGAACACGCTTTGATAAGTGTTATAAATAGACGACGGGTTGTAACGGAGAAATCGCTCTCGAGCCCTCTCTAGATATTCTTCTGCATTTTTATTCTCTTGTTTTCCGTCCTGAATATGCGAACGGGATACAAATTGCATAATTTTCCTACTCCCAGTTGTGTGTTGTTTCTTGAAACGGCTGCTTTAGGCATGAGATGCGGAGAAATTACTTTTTTCGATAGATAGTTCACATGCAATTTCCAAAGCCCACAGCCATAAATCTTTATCACTTACATTTCACCTTCTCCTTCTATCCTCCTGAAAACGTGAATAGAGTTTTTCATACATATATATTTTTTAAATCTTCAGTTACTCCCTATGGATGGGGGATGCAGAAGAAGAATACACCCACGGCATTCCCTGTCTGTCGTAAGAGGCGACTAAAAGGGGCGACCAAGAGATGATGACATTAGAACCATGAGACTACTTGTAATTAGTACCATTATGTGCAGAACACCATGGGTCGATGTTACTTGCGATTAGTACCACCATTACCCGGTGAACATCATAGGTCGACTTTACTTGCGGTTAGTACTACTACACATGCCTGGTTGTGCTCTCTTTTAGAGCAGTAATCACTACTACCTACGAAGCGCGAATCGCTATGGCCTCCAACTGGGTCTGTGATTACAGTATCAACGGGAGAGGATTACTATGGGAGTAGTACCATTATATGAAGAACACCATGGGTCTGTGTTGCCTGTGGGTGGTGCCATAATGTGTGACACACTGTGGGTGTACATTGCCTACGATTAGTTCCACTAGGTGAGGAACACCACGGGAATACCGGCGCCCGTGATTATTCCCAGTATGTGCGGAACACCATGGGTCTGCGTTGCTTGTGAGTAGTACCCGTATGTGTTACCTGTGAGTGGTGCCATTGTGTGTGACATACCATGGGTTTTCATTACCTGTGATTAGTACCACCATGCGAGAAACATCATGAGTCTACGTTACCTGTGATTAGTACCACTGTAGGAGGAACACCATGGTTCTTCTTTACTAGTGATTAGTACGATTGAGAGGGGCCGGTGACGTGGATTTTAGACCCATTTAGATAATAAGCATCATCCCGGCAATTAAGGCATTGTGAATTTGATCCACTGATTGTTTTTGTTTGACGATCATTTTTCACTATCATTCGTTTTAGATTCTAGTCAGTGGATACATTTTGAAGTTTTAATTTTCATTCGGGGCGATGACCTAGCTGTTAGGCCCCTTTAAACAACAAACATCATCATGAACGTCTTTATTTTCAATTGGACTTATTTTCCAACTGCTTCTTCCACAAGTAAAGATATCGCTCGGACTTCACTAAACTAAAGTATTTGCGGACGTATAAAAGTGATAATAGCTTTTTACCACCTTCGTTAAGCCAGAATGTTACAGCCTTCCTCTTGTACTCCATACTGCTGTTTTCTCGCACACTTTTTACGGGACTAGGAACATAACTAGAACTGGGCGATTTGCACGGGGACGGGCTCGTACAATCACTGGATTGCGAGGAGTCATATTCTAGTGTTGAACTCGGACCAGAACTTCACTTGTGATCGGCAGAAGGTTTTGACGAGCGGAATCACTTGAGTCGCTTTCACTGTCTCCTCTGTGTACATCAAGAGAAACCTCCTCAATACGTTGCACTCCTTTACGATTATTTTCCGTCAAATCAATCAGATATTGCCCTATTTCCTTTTCTTTCGAGCTAATTTCTCCGAAAAACGAAAGCCCCTTTTCGCGAAACAACTCATTACAAACTAAACTACGTTAATAGGATTTACAACGTCATCCTCCGAGGAACTCATTTTCACTGTCTAGCTTTCTTTTAAAACAACCATCAGAACTGTTATCATGCTGTATACAAAGAAATGTATGCAGTGTAGTTACATATGGAGGCTTATTTTCCGCACGTTGTCCTCTTACAGTACAACGATAGTGTCAAAAAATATCAGGATAGGTTTCGACCTGACTTACCTGTTATGTCCATTGTAAGGTAGGGTAAACCTTGGTAATTTTGTGATATGTTTTTGAAATCCCCTCTCGAAGTAATCCTTCGTCCTTGAAGTGCAAATTTTCGTCTTGTTTCTGGAAACATCCCCCTTATGCTTTCTATTTTCACCCAGCGTGGGTCACAAAGAATTCTTACCATGTGTGGGAAGTTAGTTGTCTTTTGTGTTATGAATTTCCTGCGTTATTTTAATAACATATATCTACAAAGAGAAGAAAGGTAAGAAGTTATAATTTAGTATGGGGGTACATTCAACATTACCGGATTTTTGAACATTTTTTTAATATTGTGAACATCAGTTTGTATTTAATATCCTTAACTTTTCAGATAGAAATTTTAGCTTTTTGCGGGAAAATTGTAACCGGTATGGCGTTGATAAAATGTATTGCGTTTTTTTTGCATATTTAATACCATAATATTGGCATGTTTGACTCATATAAATAATGGTGTTAATGCACTTTTTAAACACAGTATCTATCTAAATTAACATATCACGAACTAACCAGGGTACCACGAGCCTACCATACCATTATTTTTCTCTTCCATATTAGATGCCTCCGAGGTACGCCAGTACAAAAACGAAAACTTGTTTAATTCAGTAAAGCGGGTAAAGGAGCAAAACCACTCCTTTTATAAAGCTTCAAAAGAGTGTGAGGTGCTATGCTCCACTCTGAAATTTTTTTTTAACGGAATGAATGTGAAGACTTTGTCAGGAGGCACTGCGTCCCTAACTAGGCAAACTGTTTGATTTGTCGGTGGAGATAGAACAGAGAATAATGTGTAATTTTCATTCATATGTCTCACTCTCATCCTTAGCATTGTTAGTAACGCCATTCCTTACGCAGATGGTTCCTGTTATGAATGATGTGAAAATATCGCTCGTTGCATTGGTTGGTGCAGGCATATTATTGGTCTTTAGAGACTGATATGTAACAGCACCTTCTGACCCTGTGAGAAAAGAAACGGGGAAACCACTAAGTTCTCAAATCCCTTGTACGTCTCTTCATTGACAGCTGTGCTATCTGTGACTGCTGATGGTGTAGCTGTTGGGGATCCCACAAGCCTTCTGGCGGAGGGCCCAACGTACTATTAAGTACCAGTTCTGTCGTAGCCTCCTTCGGTGTTTCCTAGAAGGGATGACTAAACTAGGCCGGTGACCCCCCTCCCAATTTGTCCGATGACAAGCCGCGGCCTCTCCCTCTATTGTTCTCTTCGTCCGATTTCCCCATCCAACTTCTAGAATACGAAGCGAGGAGGTTCCGTCTTAGGCAGAGCCCCGAAGATCCTAGTACTCCGTCATCGGGATGTAAAAAGGTCGCTAGCCGCTAACAGCCAGTGAATACTGGGAGTGGGACGGCAGTAGTGCTGGCTGTTGTCAGTGTCCCACCGGTGTCTAGGTACTAAACGGACTGTGTGTGTACTGCCTAGAGTAGGCTACTGT
This sequence comes from Anabrus simplex, assembly GCF_040414725.1. Lineage (NCBI taxonomy): Eukaryota > Metazoa > Arthropoda > Insecta > Orthoptera > Tettigoniidae > Anabrus > Anabrus simplex. Next base: position 408,950,132 of record NC_090267.1, on the reverse strand, counting down.
ATGTGTACCTATGTGAAGTGAGTGATTGGAACTGGACGGCAGTAGTGCTGCTTGTCAGTGTACCATCGGAGTCAGTATCGTCGTGTACTGAGCGGAGTACTGTCTGTGTATTGCCTTTGGAGTACTCTGTGCGCGCGCGCGTGTGTGTACTACCGTGGACTGTAGACATACGCGGAGTCTGTGTGCGGAACAGTTGGTGCGAGTAGAGTGGTGCAGTTACGTTGTTGTGAGGAATATTGTAATGATGGTTAGCCCTATTGAGTTGTTGCTGTTGTGTGACCGCTGTTCTTAGTTGTCTGCGTTGAGTAGTTCATTGTGTGGAGCAGCCACGTGCATTGTCTTGCGAGTGGCGGACTTTCCTTGCAGTCGAACCATAAAACAACCGGTGTGTTGGCAGCAACTGTTGTGTGTAAAGTGATCGAACGTGCGAGCGAAAGTGAAAAGTGGAGTCTGCCAATAAGGATTATAGCTTGTATCTGGTAAAGACTGTCCAGCGGGAGTCCTGCTGTGAGAGACTTATAAATGGCAGCAATTAGTGGAGTGTGGCCATTCATGATTGAATATAATTGTGTGTGTACTAATTGGGTCATCCTGGAATTTAGTCAGATTGATGAAACAGAGAGCATTGTTCGTAACAATACCTACTTTTTGATTGAACAAAAGCAGTAATTACACCTATCAATAAGCAAGGGGGCAGGAAGTATTTTATCAACTATAGATGCATGTTTTTATTACTATACTGCTGCCTCTGTGGATCAGCGGTAGAGTGTCGGCCTCCGGATCCCAAGATAGTAAGCTCTCCAACGAAATTGTCTTTATGTTGCTCCGCTTTCAGACGGACTTGTCTGGCGGACTCACTTGTCAGAATATCTTATCCATGAACCGGACGTAATTGGACATGAAAGTAGCGAAAGTGATTGCTTGTTCGAACATATGGAAACAATGGCAGGAGGGCATTCGCCGTGAGGCTTCAAAGGCTAAGTTGGGAGACTGTATGTTTGAACCGATTTCGGTTGTAGTCCAGTGTGAGGCGAATGGAAGCTAGGTTACCTAGGAAAATAATGGACTCTGTCTTGGAGGGTAGGGGAAATAAACACCAAAACGACGGTTAAGACTCTGTTATGAATTATTTCAACGTTAAGAGACGTGGAACTATGAGTCCACATCGTTAGTTGCAAATAGGCGTGACGTTTTGAAATCAGAAGTTTAGCGTTCTGAAATATAGCCTTTTATAGCTCTCACCAGGATTACTTGATTCGAGAAATGGAAAAGACCCCCCCAAAAAGCAGCACGATTTGTTCTAGGTGATATCCGCCAAAAGAGTAGTGTTACCAAAATGTGAACTTAGGGTTGGGAAGACTTGGAAGTAAGGAGACGAGCTACTTGACTAAGCGATACTGTATGTTCCGAGCTGTCAGTTTGGAGATTAGGAAGGAACATTTTTTTAAAAATTGCTATTTGTTCGGGGCGTCGGCCTATAGAGATCTTTTGCCCCTACTTGCACCATGTGATATGAACCTGCGTGCAATTTGAACGGAGGAAGTGTAGAGTGTTGAATGCGAGGAAAGGAACGTTAAGGACGACACAAACACCCAGTTCCCAGGTCAGGGATATTAATCATTTACAATTAAAAACCCCTGACCCAGCCGGGAATCGAACCCGGGGCCGCCGGGTGACAGGCGGACGCGTTGCCCCCTACACCGCGGGGCCGGACAGGAAAGAACATACTATAAAGATGAAGTTCGAATTAAGGGGACAAATTCGAGACTATTCGTTTATATGGAGAGAAATAAGGGATTGGAATAATTTACCAAAGATGATGCTCCATAAATTTCCAAGTTCTTTGAAATAATTTAAGAAAAGGCTAGGTGATTAATTGATAGAGAATCTGCCACCTGGGTGACAGCCTAAACGCAGATCAGTGGGGATTGATGACGATGAAGAAAGAATTTGAGTTTTATTTATTGTATACCAATACTGTATTATGTACAATTATTTATTCTGGTACATGAGAAGAAGGGCTTATATATCCTGAGATCCAGTGTGCTGATCCACTCTAGGGGCTACTGATGTTGCCAGCAAAAAATGAGACAGTTCTCCTTGATATGCCCTTGTCTTTCATTCGGATACAATTTGCTGAAAAGACTGTATGGGAGCACCGTAGTCTCCCTGAGGAGATTGAATTTTACCCCACTTGTAAAGGGATAAAGCTCAAGACTCCACGATTCGTTCGAATCCTGTTAAGAGCAATCAAAGTTTTTCTTTGTAGCCAGGTGTAGGGCTGTTTATTTTCAATTAAGACCAAAGCTGAGGGCTGGTGTTCAACTCCATTCTTCTCTCCATTGGGCATTTGCATCAAAATGTCTTTTTTTTTTCCTATGGGCATAACTCATTGGTAGATATTTAGTAAAATTAAGTATGAAGGATCATTCTGTACCCAAAAATTGTTTTCAGAGCCCCATGACAAAGAAGCTTGGACATAGCCTAAAAATCTGCCAATATAATTTAATTATGATAAATGGGTAATGTTTCTTGATAATATTAAAGTGAAATTAAAATCGGATTTGAATTGAGATAATAGTAAAATAATAATGCATGAAGTATAATACAGGCCAAAGCATAGCAGAAAAATAAAATCACATTGTTGCAAAATCAGAATAAGAAGAAAGTAAAATATACAAAATTAAATTGTTCATGAATCATTGATACTGTTGAAGGAAATCATAGAACATACCTGAACATTTTGTTCTGTCATTCGTGTTCTATGACTTACAATTGCTGTAAATTGTATTCGCTTAAATACCTTCCAGCATCTACAATCTTGGTAGGACCGCAAATACATTGCACAGTAGTGATGGGCAACGCTCTCGGTGGGACTCTCGAGACTGACGTCACAGATCTCGAGACTCTCGCGAGAATCTCGAGACCGATTCTCCTGTACTGCGAGCTGTGCGACGTCCCAGTAACTACGAGTGTAAATTGATATCATCAGCATTTATTTCGTGAAATAACGTTCTCATATAGAAACGTGTGAGAAAATAAATGTTGTCAAAGGCCTGGAAAAGTACTGCATGTTCAACTCTGAACCCCTTAATACCATTAACGAAAGTAAAAACAGAATGTCAGTATCACAAACTGTTCACGACTTATTTGGGTTGGACATCTTAGCTGACTAACCTTCATAATTTGTGGATAACTGTAGATAGGATCACCTACTTGGATACTAGAGGCGTGCATTATTGGAACTTGAGCGGAGAAAGATGTGCGTTGCTACATATGCAACCACCATTACAGGTGAGTGGAACGTGTAATCTAAAATTCCCGAGTTTTCTCCTATTCTTTCCGCAGGGTTGATGGCCAACGCTCTTGAGACCGATTCTCGTGTGCTGCGAGCTGTGCGACGTCCCAGTAACTACAGTGTAAGCTCGATAGTATCATCAGCAGTTATCGTATGGAAACGTCTGTGACGATAAATTTTGTCAAAAGCCTAGAAAAGCACTGCGTGTTGAACTATGAGCTCCTTAATACCATCAACGAAAGTGAAGACAGAATGTCAGTATCATAAAACTGTTCACGAGTTATTTCAGGTGGACTTCTTAGCTGAATAACCCGTATAATTTGTTGATAACTGTAATTAGGACGTACACCTACCTGGATACCTCACAATCGTTGTCGGCAGGGTAGCTTCTTGTGATTCAGACCGGGCCGGAGGTGTTCTGTGACGATTCCGCTTCATTGACATTATGTGTTTGTAAGTGTGGGATCATCCCAGAAGCATTTCTGCCGACGTATTTTACTTTTCTTGAACAAACAACACAGCGGGCTTTGCTATGTGGCATATCTTCAAAATAACCGATATCTACGACTTACGTTGCGTTTCGGACATCGTCTTCAAGTTGTCGCGTTCAACTAGACACAATTACACATTGCACCGTCATATACCGAAGTACCTTATTATTATTATTATCAACAAATACATCACAAATGGGAAATATCCCGGTGGCAATGGTCACTTACAGTAGTGTAATAATACACGGCATACTGATGTGGGCAAGTTTTCCTTCGTAAACGGGACCATAAGAGGGTGAGGTAAGGGTGTATTCTACCCGAAGGCAGCAGTCTTTGATAGATTCCCTTCCGGTATGAAATCGTTTAAGAAGATGATTACCGGCAGTGCTAGTGTAAAGTGAAAAGTAAAAGCTATAAACTGCGGACACTGAATTTATGATTTTCTGCTGAATTTAGAATGTTAAACTAGTAGTATTTCTTCTAATATTTTCTTTCCATGGAATTGCTTGTTGTACTCTTGTTGTTGTAGATGTTGTTTGGATAATCATGTATTTAACTTTACTTTATCATCATTTGTAATGTTAAGCTAGTAGTAAGCTCTAGCTATAGTATTGTAAACCGTAGTTTTAAGTAATGGAAATACTTAAGTTGTGTGTGGATTTAGAATGTTAAATTAGTAGTAGTTCTTGTAATATATTCCCCCCCCCCCATGGAATTGCTTTCTGTACTCTTGTTGTAGTTATGTTTTAACTTTACTTTAATACCACTTGTAGTGTTGAGCTAGTAGTAATTTCAGCCTATAGTATTGTAAGTTGTAGTGGTAAGCACTGGAAATGCTGAATTTGTGTATAATGATGCTGGATATAGAAAGTTAAACTTATTAGTATTTAGTCATATTTTCCTTCGTTGTTGTTGTTGCCGTTGTTGTAGGGTAATGATGGTTTAACTTCACTTTATTATCACTTCTAATGTTAAGCGAGTAGTAAGCTCAACCTGTAGTATTGTAAGCCGTAGTGTTAAGCACTGGAAATGCTGAATTTGTGCATGATGATGATGATGCTGAATTTAGCATGTTAAATTTGTAGTACTTCATGTAATATTTTTCCATGTAATTGCTTGTTGTACTCTTGTTGTTATTGGATAATTATGTTAACTTTACATATGGCGCGAATACTCTATAACATTGTAAGGAATTATTTTCTTCGTCACCAAAATATCGGTAAACACAAGCAGTGGTCATAATATGATCTTGAATGTGGGGTCTGATAACGATGTACACATAACAACTTACCTGTCGAAAGAATTGGAGCAAACTCAAGCATTTTAGTTTACACATTCCACTCATGCATAATGGTGGTTGCGTATGCAGCAGGGCGCATCTTGCCTCGCCTCGAGTTCGAATAATGCACGCCTCTAGTATCTAGGTAGGTGTACCTTCAGTAGCCGTCAGTTTCTGTACTTAGCCTATTCATTCGTGTACTTACCACTGCATACAATGTCAGAATGTGTATCCTTTATAATTATGTTATACTGCGTCAAAATAGTGCTCGATAGAAATAAAAGCCCTAGTCGCTTGTTGACACGTATTTACGGCATGGGGAAGATGCGTGGTTTCCTATTCGCATACTCGGCGCAAACAACATTCAGCTTCGTCTACCTGCAGGCTCACAACACACTGCTCGCCTCACAATGCGTGGGGGGGGGGGGGCAACGCTCTCGAGATCTCTCGAAATTTCTCGCGAGAAATAGTGCCTGCGCTATTTGAGCTTATCAGCCAACAGCATTCGTAGGCAGTCCAAGGGCACACAAAATCCTCGGTGTATGTTTCCAGAAGAACAAAAAAAGATAATTGAAATGTTATCTATATATATAAAATAAGAGTTTTGTCTGTACATTGCTCAGAATTTGAAAAGAATGTTATTTCTGTATCGATCATGTCCACAGTAACAAGAAAATGCAGTTTTTACTTTTCCGTAATTTCTGTCTGTCTGTCTGTCTGTCTGTATGAATGTACACGCATCACGAGAAAACGGCTGAAGAGAATTTAATAAAAATCGGTATGTAGAGTAGGGGGGTGAGCCGCTACAATCTAGGCTATAAATTATTTTATTCGCGCTGAGTGAAATGGTAGTTTAGGGGAAGGCCTAAAATTCAATTCTCAAAGATTTATATTATTAGTGGTCATATCGATAAATACTACATAACTAAAGTTTTATATAGAATTAAATTTCTGAACATTTACATCTTACGCATTTTTACCGTACCGGCACCGGCTATGATAACACAGATATTCATGAATTTGGATTTTTGTTGCTAAGTCCAAATCAATGCCGAACCCCGACAAAATGGGTCAATAGAATTTAATGAAAATCGGTATATAGAGTCGGGGAATAAGAAACTACGGTTTAAGCTATAAACAGTGTTATTCACCCTGGATGAAGTGGTAGTTTAGGGGAAGGCACCTAAAATTTAATTTTTAAATACCTATGTTCTTAGTCCTATGGAAAAGTACTACATAACAAAAGTTATAGAGAATATAATTTCCGATCATTTATGTTTTATTCAGTTTTACCGTACCAACTATGATAAGAGTGGTATTTCAGAACCGGAAGACAATTAATAATGTGAAGGCCTACAATATCGAAAGCGCGTAATATAGATCAACAGTAACATTACACTGACCGTTGTTTGTTGTATTGTTCTTTGTCTCATATGCTGACATTCAACTCCGATAGATGGGATTACTGCTGCGTACCGAGTATAACAGCTTAACTGAATATTGGCGGGAAATAGCTCAGGAGTTAGATAACTTTCTTCTTTAGTATGCCAATCCTCTGGTTCATACATTTTCTGATACTGCTGGTACGTAACACACTGGTTCATCATAGTATGCCAGCTATTCGATACCTACTCTGACGCGCTGTTTTGAATGAGCAGTGTGCGCACTTAAGTCAGAGGCTAAGTTATTAGTAGTAGGAGTAGTAGTATGAACTGGTCTGGAATTACAATTTAGCCCTATTCCAAATTATAATACCACAATTCACTAAATAACTCAAAATTCAAGCCTGAAAAGAGTCGTTTCTTAGGAAAAGCTTCGTCCTCTTCACTTTCATTAAATCTACATTAATTTTATTCCAAATTAACAGCGAAGATGTGGTTTCTTCTCTGGCTTGGAGGAAAAATTGCCTCCACGTCAGATAGTTCTTTCCCCCGCCAGTGTAGTGAATTGAGATTTTCCGATTCATCGGGTACTCCCAGGAAACAGATAAGTAAAAGGGCATCGTTTTTGCCCTGGAACTATCCACTATTTGAAGCCCCCCCCCCGCCGTCGCCGAAAAAAGGACGAAGATTGTTCACGGATCACGGATGTCTGCGTCTTGGTCATTCCAGCTCTGTAGCGTTGGACTGTTAGCTCGACAGCATAGTACTGTTTGTTCATTTGATCGAGTATTTCATATGAAGGAATTGCTTTTAATCGCGCCATTCCTACTGACGTCATTGTAATGACCCATGTTCATTTCAGTTGGGAAAACCACTAACAGTCTTTCTGAGAATCTATAAAGGCAGGCGGAGAGTGAGTGTCTGCCGTTACAATGAAAACTCCCCAACCTGATTGTGACTGACGGTAGGCAAGCTGGTCAACCATTACAATGAAAATTCCCTAACCCAGTATTCATATGAGAAAAGACGTTGGTGACTTGCCCGTCGTGCTTCTAGGGCAACTTTAAGAGCTATGCAACTTAATACAATCTTGCTCACAACGTTTACACTACCTAACCTAGAATTCTGTATAAGATTTAGAATTCCGTAACGAAGCACGGGTACATCAGCTAGTATGAAATAATCCAGTTTTGCATTTATATAGCATCTTAGTATAAATTTCGAATATAACAGTTATAATGCATGTGTGTATTTATGCATGTATATATCTGTACAATTTTATCTGTAGGTCGTGTAAATAGCTTCGTGCCCGTTAGTGGTGCTGTACATATGTTTCCTTCATTTTCACCGTGAGCATCACGACGCACGACACTAGATCCCGAGTATCACATGTCCACCACTTGTAGTGGACACCTCATTTTCACATTACCTCTGTCTCTCTCTCTCTCTCTCTCTCTCTCAGCTGCCTGTCCCATGTTTGCTGCCAGGGTCCAGAACAGAAGCTGCTCGCGGTTGCCCCGAGTTCGGCACTTGACTCTGTCGCGAATTAAGACTGGTTTGATGTACTGTAACGGGTTCCACTTTGCCTCAGGTAACACAGTCGTACTAGGTTAAAATACTACTCTCGGCCATCCTAGAAGTGTTTTCCCGTGGTTTCTCACTTGAACAGCCGGAAAAAAGCTGGGGTGGTATAAATACCTTCCGTATTTGCCATGGCGGCGTCCTTCACAGTGCTGGCCCAGTTAATTCCTCTTTTACCATAGGCGACTCTTTAAAGATGTGCTAACCCCTCACACGCAGCTGTACCCCCAAGAACCAACGTATGATGTTCTTGTAACGCAGTCCTCCTAATTTACATTTTTTAAATGGAGTTTTTGTAAAAATATACTTTGACAAATTATTCGTTATCTTACAGGACACTTTATAACTATTCGTGCATTTTGCATGCAGTGGTGCTTGATATTTTGACTTTGTACGTCGGACAGTATTGGATGAATGCATGTTTTGTTTTAAGGGTAGAATATTTTTAAAAATATTTCTTAGAATATTATAGCTGCCGTCAAACCCCTAAGAATTAGCATGGACCAGAGATTTACTGAGGCGAACACGCTCGCTAATGCTAATCTTGGGCGTCGTTTTACACAATCCAACGCTAATATTTAGAACATACGCATTACCTTAGTCGGGAAGTTAACATGTCAGACTAGGATGTAAAGCGTTAACGCAAAAAATGTTCAAACTCTATCTCTGACAATTTAATATGACGCATTACTGTTTTTTTATTTGTCCAAACGATTTTCTTATGTAGGATACTCGACAAAGATTCGGGTCAACAAAACAGAATCCCCGTAATTTGAGCGGGTGCAGTGCTTTCTTTGAAGAAACTTGATCTCTGAAACGGGTATCAATACTAATCAGTATTTTCAAGAAATGTTGAATTTCCGGCGAACCATTACTAAAAAATTAATACCGTAGAGCGGCATCATGTAGATGAAAGTAATTTTTTAAAATTAACACTCATAGTAGTCTGTGAAAATTGAGTTCTCATTGAAAATAATTTCAGACTCTTGTATCCTTCAGACGTTGAGTTATCTTAATTTCCAGAAAGAAGCTTGACCTCTGAGCATTTGTTCTAAGAAAATGGGGCTGTTGATGGTCTCGTCGCTGGATTTATGGTCGGCTCTATATCTCGTTTAATGCTTCGTTTATTGCTCAGCACTTAACATATATTTCTTGGAGAACATGTCATTAAGATTATTTCATTTTACTTATATATACACTATTCGAGAATAAGAGAATACCAGTCATCTCTGTATGGTAACTAGAAGAATTACCGCCCAAGAGTCGACCCGTTCGGCAGTGTTCTGGGTCCAGGTGCAGGTACATTTCCTTACTAGTAATACCATTATTGGTATGCCTATATTGTCTAAACGATTTTCTTATGTAGGACACTGGACAAAGAAATGCAGTAAACGAAATTGGTATTGATAGGCTGTGTCTATAATGTTAAAGGGGGGGAGTCGTCAGTCACGCGTGATGCCCAGCCAAATCTACGGCATGCAGAGATCTGAAACTTTTAACATAAGTAGATGGAAGGGGGTCCAAATGTGCCTCGAAACCGGATTTTTAATTTTTGCGTTCGTTGGTGAGTTTTGAATGAAAAACCGGCGGAAAACGTGTGTTGGAATATGACAGTCCAACGTGTTGTCGCCAGGATTAAATGCGTAGATTCACTGTCGCTAGGCAACGTACATATGGTAGGAAATACAAGTCAAGGAGCCAATTTAAGTCCATGGCGGAGGAAGCCATTTTCGGTCCCAGACACGAGGAGCCATATTCAGTCCGCAATATTCGTAGTCGCAGTGGCTCAGGTGGCAGCGCGCCGGCCTCTCACCACTGGGTTCCGTGGTTCAAATCGCGGTCCCTCCATGTGAGATTTGCGCTGGACAAAGCGGAGGCGGGCCAGGTTTTTCTCCGAATACTCCGGTTTTCCCGGTCATATTTCAGTCCAGCAGCACTCCAATATCATTTCATTTCATCTGTCATTCATTAATCATCGCCGCAGAGGAGTGCGGCAAGCTTCGGCAGCTGGCACAATTCCCATCTTCGCTGTTAGATGGGGGCTTCATTCATTCCATTCCTGACCGGGTCGAATGACTGGAAACAGGCTGTGGATTTTTAATATCCGTAACTGTTCATCTCTGAGTGTATGTGTGCGATGCCTAGCCAAACCAACGGCACGCAGAGGTCTGACATTTTAGCATACCGGTAGGCGTATTCTTAGATGATTCATAACACAGGTAAAAGACCTGTTTTCATTAATTATTTATATTACTTTTAATCGTTTTAATTATTTATTTAGTTACTTTGTATCTGTCCGATAATCATTACATTCACTTACAATTTTAGGGAATACTAGGATTTCGCAATACCAGCAATGAAACGTGAACCGTATTTTCTCTCAGCTAACTCAATTTTATATTTTATTTAGAGGAAACATATAGTACTTAAGATAGATAATAATAAACATATCAATCAAGGTGCCATTTTCGTTCAGTCCGCGATATCCGGAAGTGTCTGTATGTGTGCGATGCCCAGTCAAATCTACGGCACGCAGACAGCTAATATTTTTGTCATAGGTGGGCACAGCATTTCACCGATCACGCTTGGCTGTGTTAAAGAACATTTCTTGCTCCAAGGAATGAAGCTGTTCAAGTCATCAACAAGCAAGAATTAGCCGGTGTTCTGCAAATTTGCAAGTCTATCGACACGACATGTAATGCAGATGAGGCTGTCAACTACACGACATAACTTTTGAACTACTTAAAGTGACGTGGATTGCTCTCGAAGATCTTGGAGCGGACGATTGTGGCACCGATTATCCTTCTCAGGAATATGAATACTCCTTCCCTCTGCAACGGAACACAACTATCAGTCAAGAAACTGATGCCAAATGTTATTGAAGCCACTATTTCTTTGACTTTCGCTACTCTTAGAAAAGCAAACACGCTATACATCTTAGCTCCAAATGGAACGACACTTAATATAGTTTATCTGGAGTTCTGTAAGGAAAAATTAGTTTTTGTTATATAATATGGTATTATATTGTTTTAATATTATTTGTACTATCCACCAGCCCAGACCTTAAGCAACCGAGCTCGATAGCTGCAGTCGCTTAAGTGCGGCCAGTATCCAGTATTCGGGAGATAGTAGGTTCGAACCCCACTGTCGGCAGCCCTGAAGATGGTTTTCCGTGCTTCCGCTTCCTTTCCAGTCCTAGCCCTTTCCTGTCCCATCGTCGCCATAAGACATATCTGTGTCGGTGCGACGTAAAGCCAGTAGCAAAAAAAAGACCTTAAGCATTGAAATTAACAATAGTATTAATGTTAAATTAATGTATTTCATGCAGTTTATGTAAAATCTCTGCGTCTCGACCTTTTATTATTATTATTATTATTATTATTATTATTATTATTATTATTATTATTATTATTATTATTATTATTATTTTGTTTTTAAATAAATAAGTTAAAAACATCTGAAGGTTTAGTCAATAAACACGGGCGAAGCCGCGGCTGCATGCTAGTATACAGGGCAATTCAAAATGATGGACCCGATTTCATAAATTTATTCTGTGAAATCCAATAAACATATTGTAATGTGGGACATGTGCTAAGAACGGTAAATTCTCAAAGTTTTTTCAGTCATATCACAAGTGTTCTATGTGAGCACCTTGCGTAACACGACATAAATCAAGCCGATAGTCTATCTCCTGCCTAAAATCTCATACCTGAAAGAATCCTGATTGTTATTATTCGTAGTGTTAAGCACTGGAAATGCTGAACTTGTGCATAATGATGCTGAGTATAGAAAGTTAAACTAGTAGTATTTATTGTCATATTGTCATTCATTAATCATTCCCCCAGAGGAGTGCGGCAGGCTTCGGCAGCTGGCACAATTCCCATCTTCGCCGCTAGATGGGGGCTTCATTCATTCCATTCCTGACGTGGTCGAATGAGTGGAAACCTTTTTAATGACGGTCTAAAGTATAAATAAGAGGATATTGTTGTAGGTACAAATGTCTAGAAAAAGACTAGCAAGTGGAAGACAGTAGTTATAAGTACTCTTATGACAAAGTCTTATAATCAATCCTTATTATAGGTTTTTACGAGTGTTTTGTTTTAGATGTGGTAGCAAGTAGTGAGTTAAAAGTTCAAAATGAATACGTAAATTGCTGTGTTGAAATGAAAACTGGTCATTTTGCAGTTGCTCACAATCTTGTAACTTATTAATTTGTACAGAATAACGTCATGCAAAAAGCCTTATCTCTGATTCCACTTCTTTACTCATATCATTGATATATATGTACCTGTATCTAATATGTTAAGATCTATTTCTTAAATTTAGATAAAATCTCTTATGTATTGAATAGGTGGAATTTATAATCTAGTATTATTCTTTGACTTTAAGTACATTTCAATACGGACCATAAGATGAGATTTGTAACATGTAACATACCACTTAGTCGAGCAGCTCGTCTCCTTTCTCCCAAGTCTTCACAGCCCAAACTTTGCAACATTTTTATAACGCTACTCTTTTGTTGGAAATCAGCCAGAACAAATCGAGCTGCTTTTCTTTGGCTTTGTTCCAGTTCTTGAATCAAGTATTCCTAGTGAGGGTCCCATACACTGGAACCATACTCTAGTTGGGGTATTACCAGAGACTTATATGCCCTCTCCTTTACATTCTTACTGCAACCCCTAAATACCCTCATAACCATGTGCAGAGATCTGTACCCTTTATTTGCAATCATATTTATATGATTACCCCAATGAAGATCTTTCCTTATATTAACACCTAGGTACTTACAATGGTCCCCAAAAGGAACTTTCACCCCATCAACACAGTAATTAATACTGAGAGGACTTTTCCTATTTGGGAAACTCAAAACCTGACTTTTAACCTCGTTTATCATCATACCATTGCCTTCTGTCCATTTCATAACATCATCGAGGTCATTTTGCAGTTGCTCACAATCTTGTAACTTATTACTCTGTACAGAATAACGTCATCGGTAAAAAGCCTTATCTCTGATTCCACTTCTTTACTCATATCATTGACATATATAAGAAAACATCAAGGACCAATAATACTGCCTTGAGGAATGGCCCTTGTAATTATTACAGGGTCAGATAAAGATTCACCTACTCTAATTCTCCAAGTTCTATTTTCTAGAAATATAACTACCCATTCAGTCACTCTTTGTCATCGCAGTAAATAGAGAGATGGATAATCTGCCTAGTCAATACTATATGTTAAAATTAAAAAAAAAAATTCTTAAATTTATTAATCGTTTTTCTTGCCTGGCTGGCATAATCACTATTAATAATCTTGAGCATAATGACCAGTATTGGGTCCATATTGACTTAGATAAGTCAATCGTGATGCAGTCTATTTGACCTCCTGAATCCAGGATGTCTGCTATATCTTGCTGGAATCCTACAAGTTGAGCTTCAGTTGAATAACCTTTCCTAAACCCGAATGGCCTTCTATCGAACCAGTTATTAATTTTGCAAACATATCTAATATAATCAGAAAGAATGCTTTCCCGAAGCTTACATGCAATGCATGTCAAACTGACTGGCCTGTAATTTTCAGCTTTATGTCTGTCACCCTTTCCTTTGTACACAGGGGCTACTATAGCAACTCTCCATTCATTTGGTATAGCTCCTTCATGCAAACAATAATCAAATAAGTACTTCAGATATGGTACTATATCCCAACCCATTGTCTTTAGTTTATCCCCCGAAACCTTATCAATTCCAGCTGCTTTTCTAGTTTTCAACTTTTGTATCTTACTGTAAATGTCATTGTTATCATGGGTACATTTTAATGGAGATAGAAGTTGTTCTTTCTCTGCATTGTTGTTCTGATTAAAACAGTTGTCAGTTTTTGTATTCGTTTATTGCATAGCTACATATAATGCAGAGATATTTTTATACAGATAAAATTGGCTCCCAGAAGTTAAATTGAATTTGTGGGATGGTTCCACTTGGTATGAATTTAAACATCACACACTTTCACCTTCAATAGTTTTGTTTAATATGAGGTTGTTTTTGTTGGTAGAGTTTAGTAATCGTCGCCATAAGACCTATCTGTGTCGGTGCGACGTAAAGCCCCTAGGAAAAGAAAAAAAAGAGTTTAGTAAAATGTAGCAAATCTCTTTTTGGGTGCATTTCCTATCCAAATCTGGATTGATCAGAATCATAAATATATTCATTGTGGAATTATGGAATATGTTCTTTGTTATTTAAAAATTTACTGACTAATTCTGCTGTTCATCATTCTGGTGCTGTTTCTTGTGAAATTTTGTAGCAATGTTTGAATTTTGTGTGCCAGCTGATATTTGCATGGAAACCATTGCAGCGTACGTCATCTGCATTTTGATATGGCTGTAAGTCACTATCATGAAAATCTTTGAATCACAATAACACTTGGGAACGTGACAGGCTTGAGTTATATACCATTGACAGTTGCCGTTCTTTCTGTATTTATATTTATATTCATAATTCAATCATGTTCCTGATTATACTCCATTTTTTCCTTCCTGTAATTTGGATGTTCTTTCATGTACCTTATTATTGTTTGATATTTTATTTGCAGAAGAAGACAGTCTTTTAAATCATTGCATGGAAATATATTTTTATTATGAAGGTGACAATTGAACAAGTGAACCTAGTTTCTCACTTGCTCTTATGTGCTTTACCTCCTCCCGTGTTTACTCTGTCATCATATACATAGAAGCAAATAAACACCTGACTTGTCACTGTTGCTGTGAATGTAATGGTTCAGTGATATATTTGTTTGGGATTTCATTGCCTCATTTCATTGTACACAAACTACACTCCTCAGACTACTTTTGTTGCTTTACACTTATGCTATTAGAATATGTCTAATTTCTACCCAGTTGCCTGGTGGTCATGATCATTGAGGTGTCGAATCTTTATGTTCCAACATGGTTTGTTGGTTCAAGTCCTATTAAAATATTCAACATCAGAATTTTGGTTGGCAGGATAGGAGATGTGGGGGTATACAATTTTAATTAGTAGGTTGCATGCCAAAGGCTATATTCAATTTCAAACCTCTCCACAGTATTATATGGAGTGAGGGCATAAAACGTTGTTGATGGTGATTCATCCATCGGATGGGGACGTTAAGCATTGAGCAGATTCCCTTGGTGTTATTCAACAGGAGTAGGCTGTGTGCCGACACCAGGTTTTCACCCTTTCCCTACCTCATAATCTTCATCATCATCATCATCATCATCATTACCATACACCTAGCCATGCAGGTTGCCCATGGGCTTCAAATAGAAAGACCTGCACCTGGCTTTTCCGGAGGCCATACAACATCAATCAATTTTTGCATGTAAATGGTCCTGTTTGACATTTTTGGATTTGTCTAATTTACCACCTGTATACTATTTTGGGATACCGCCCGCCTGGTAGCTATAATCGTTAAGGCACTGAAGTCTAAAACGGTCTGACACCGAGGTTAGCCGGTTCGAGTCCCGTTGGTCGAAAAAAATTTCACCATCAGAATGTTGGTCGGCAGGGTAGGAGAGGTGGTGGTATACAATTTCTAATCACTAGATTGCGTGCCGAAAGCCTGGATTAAATTCCAAACCTCTCCGCAGTGTTCATATGGAGTGAGGTCATATGACGCTATTGATAGTGATTTGTCCGTCGGATGGGGACGTTAAGCCTTGAGCAGACTCCTTGGTGCTATTCGACAGGAGTAGGCTATGTGCTGGCATCGGGTTTCACCCTCTCCCTACTATCATAATTATATATCACACCATTCATTTCATCTCATTAACTCCTCTGATGAGGTTGATGTCAGGAAGGGCCTCCGGTCATAAAAACCTGCCACGACAGATTCATCTCACTTCATACCCAACCCGTAGGGAAACGGGACAAGGGTTGGACAAACATACTATTTTGGGATACCATTGTACATTGTACTGATATTTTCTTTTACATGTCTTAAAAAACAATGTTGTGCTTATCCGACCTTGTTGAAGGATCAATTCCTTGTAAGAAACACAACATGTATGTATGTTGGGTATTCAGCCCAAAGTTTGGTTTGATCCTCTACAATTCCACCAACAGATAGCCTAGGTGTCACCAAAGAGGCACGCTAGGGAAATGAGGAATAAGGTAGTTTCCCATTGCTTTCCTCACCGGACCAGAAGTTGCTATTGCATATCAGTCTGCCAAACCCCATGGGTGATATTTTCACACTATTCATAACAAGGAATGGTATTACTAGCATCGCTCATACATCGATCACTTTCATATTGTCAAAGCCAAGGATTAGACTGAGACAGGTCAATGAAAGTAACAAATTTATTCTAGCCCTTACTAGAAGACATAGTGTACTGTAAACACTACATCTCGCCATCAGAGGCATAAACACGACATATTCACTGGAATTAAAGAGATATCTCTTAATAGGTTGGGTCTGGATGATGTGGAATGGAATGAGCAAGAAAGAAAGATGAAAAAAAATATCAAAGAAAGTGGCAGATGCAATTACAAGTATGTCCTTAATTAAAGGAAACTGAGGGCTGCAAGTTAGGATGTAAATGGACAGTGAAAAGTAGAGGAATAGCAAAAGTTTTAAAATATAAATATCAGTCAGAACCATTAGAGAAAGGATAATAATAATAATGGCGTATAGGCTTCGGAGAGGCCTGGTGCGGGTCTTTTTCTAGTAGATGGCCTATTAGGCGACCTGCATATCTGTGAAGATGAGGGCCCTACCTAGGATGATTTCTAATGTTGAATACGCCACACACACACCCATCCCCGAGCCATTGAAATTAACCAGTTAAGGTTAAAATCCCCGACCCGGCCGGGAATCGAACCCGAGACCCTCTGAACTGAAGGCCAGTACGCTGACCATTCAGCCAACGAGTTGGACGGAGAAAGGATGTTATTAGGATATGGAGATTAAGATGATACCAGTCCTCCTATGGCTTGAATCATGGTAGTAGATGAGCTTTCTTTAACATACTGTATATAATTTGTGTTTATAATAGTTCCATGATAATACTTGGTCAAAGTATTGAGAAGGAAGTTTTGGCCAGTTTTTAAACTCATGCTTAAAGTGGAGTTGATTTGTAAGTAATGGGGTAATAGTAAATAAAATGAAGGATATGACTGAAAACTTTTGATCATTGGTTGCTTCTGATTAGTTTTCGATTTCTAGTGTGGTTTTACTACACATATTGGAGTGATGAAAATAATGATCAACTTTATTGAACTTCTTTAACATGTATTGCATTAATCCCATATATATAAGCATTACTTTCAATTACATCAGGGACAGAGCAATTTAATTTTGTCAATTTTTTTATTTTATTTTATTTTTTTGGCATATGACTTAACAGATTTTCTTGGGATAACATTTTAGTGTAATGCCATACTATTTATCTTACAGATATTGCTTGAAGATTTCTGGTCTTGGAGACATTGGTATATAGACACGTTCTTCAGGCAGAATGGAAAGCAAGAAAAGCTTTACTTGCCATGAATTTGTAATGGAAATGTTTACTTTGTATCACTATATTAAATATAAGTAAGTATTGAAGAACATACTATGGCATTGAATAATGCTACTACTGCTTATTGTAATCAGTTCTTGATGTTAAACCTTATTTTCATAATATATTTTTCCTCAGCAAGATTTTAATTCTTAATCCATAATGTTGCTGACACTTCCTTGCAGTTTGTGAAATTGGAAGCTCAGTTTTTGAGGTGACAGTATTTCATCTGTGAAATTTAGTATTTCATCTGTGAAATTTAATGGAAGTCATCCATCAGAAAGTCTTTGTTCAGTGAGAAGCAGAAACAGTGACGTGTCTCAGGATGTCAAAGGCGAAATCAGCACTAGTCTGTACTGTATACTTTAATAATAATCTTTGAAATCAGGGAAAGACATAAAGGTGAAAACTATTCTGAATGTAGCACCTTCAAGTGTTTATGGAAAAGGTGATTTGTATTGCCTTTAAATTTGGTCTTGCAGATTATTTTCGGCTGGCCCTACGGCATAGGGATAGCATGCCAACCTCTTACCTGGAGGTGCCGGATTTGATTCCTGGCCAGGTCAGGGATGTTTACGTTGATCTGAGGGCTGGTTCGAGGTCCACTCAGCCTATGTGATTATGATTGAGAAGCTATCTGATGGTAAGATAGCAGCCCTAGTCTAGAAAGCCAAGAATAATGGCCGAAAGGATTTGTTGTGCCGACAATACGACACCTCATAACCTGCAGGTCTTTGGGCTGAGCAGTGGCTGCTTGGTAGGCCATGCCCTATGGGGCTGTTGTGCCATGGGGTTTTCTTTTTACATTATTTTGGATTTTTTTTTCCCCTACGAAATGTTATTGTTTTATAGCTAGTAGAAGACTGAATGTATTACATCTGTTAATTCTACATTCATTTGTTTTATTGCATTCTAACCTAGTAGTGCTTGTCCATCCTCAGCCTAGAGATTATGGTACTATTTTCTTAACTATTATTGGGGTTACTTGATAGCCAAGTGACGTCATTGCTGTCTTCTCTCCAAGTAAGCCATGTTTTGAATCAACCCAAGTGGGGCTTGAAAAATGAAAAACCATGTCTTGCGTTAGTTTTAATTGCCAAGTCTATGTCTATACTCCGAAATCCATTACATTCCCATAGATCAGACGTCATCACGTAGTTGCTCTAGGGAACTGGTGTTACTTGCTTCACTCGGGATGGCTGTGACAAGAGAGCAGCTGACAGGTGGGTTGCATCCCGTGCCCCTACTGTACTTGCTGCTCGGAAATGTTAACCATATGAACAACAGCTTTTATTAAAATAATAATAATAATAATGATGATGATGATGATTTGGAGCATGGATCATGTAAGACGAACAGGACACAGATTACAGAGTATAACAGGACAATAAATTATTCATTCACAAAGGAAATATACAACAGTGTGCAATCTTTCCTGAATAAATACTTTTTTATGATTAACTGAAGCTTTGGGACACGTACATTGACCGAAAGAAAATACAATTTATGTGATTTTGTACATATTCATTGCACTCTTCTTAACAAACATTTCAATCTTCGTATTAAACACGCGAACTGAAAGATATCACTGGTGTACTCCTACTTCATGGTACTTTTGGGTTTGTTTAGATAGTATTGTATTATGTTTAGTACTATTGTTTGCGTACTGGCAAGTAGCAAGACACATTTCAAGTTTTCATTGGTGAGTCTACTTCTGTGCCTAGATTTACAAATCTTCATTATTGAAAACATCTGTCACGTAAATAAGTTGATCCGAATATACTTACAATATGAGGAAATCTCTCCCCTGGAAAACGAACTTAAAATTCATTCAGACTGTTTGTGTTTGCAAACCTATCTTTCATTTGAGTATCGCACCGTAAGTCAATCAGTTCTAGCTTCAGTTCTGGTCTAACAGTTTGCACATTCACTGAGAAGGGCGTAGCAAACACCTGCAGATCCTTTTCTAATGCCTGAAAGTCATGAAACCTACTCTCAAAATCATCATATAGTGACATTAAAACCTCTTTATATTCTTCTAATGTTTTTAATGTGATTCAATATTTTATTACATATTAAACATTTTGCTATGTTATTTTCTTAAACTATTAAATACTCTTCTTCCCAGGAAGGTTTGAAACTTGTTGGCGTCGATGGCCTACGCTGTGCTGAACTCTCTTCCATAGTAAATGCAACATTAACCGACTAGATTTGAACATCATGTGGTGTGAAGATAAAGACGGAAACACACTACTGTCACCTCACATGAGTTCACGCATATTGTGTCGCAATCTAACCTGCCCAGAAAGATGTGCTATTCCTTTGCGCCACTGTCCTGCAGTACATACTAAGTCATGCACTTCCTCTACTTCTTTCCCTGCTTGCTCGCTAATCTGCTCTCATTCCTCGAGAGCAGGGAGCAAACTGGCTCCAAAGGCATTTCGCTCTCGATTGGCGATGTCTGCCCTAGATAATCTTTCATGTAATGATGTATTCTCATTTGACTGTTACACTGTAATTGCAGATACCTCATGCCATAGTTCTGAACTACTGTAGATGTAGCGAAAGTCCCAGTACTTTCATGTCTTTTAGCTCTAGTTTAAGATTTACAGATTCCATCTGATGTAGTCTTCTGCAACTGAGTCTGCCTGAATACAGAATGATCTATAGATAGTCTGTTTACGAGAATAACTAATCTTGTGCAGAAAACAGGAAAAATCAGATCTGAAAGATGCAATAATTTTTACACTATGCACCTACATTTATGTTCATACTATTTGAGAAGCTGTCAAAACTCACTTTTATGAAAATGACAATCAATCAATCAATCAATCAATCAATCAATCAATCAATCAATCAATCAATCAATCAATCAATCAATCAATCAATCAATCAATCAATCAATCAATCAATCACTACTGATCTGCATTTAGGGCAGTTGCCCAGGTGGCAGATTCCTTATCTGTTGTTTTCCTAGCCTTTTCTTAAATGATTGCAAAGAAATTGGAAATTTATTGAACATCTCCCTTGGTAAGTAAGTTATTCCGATCCGTAACTCCCCTTCCTTTAAATGAATATTTACCCAATTTTCCCTCTTGAATTCCAGCTTTATCTTCATATTGTTCCTGCTTCTAAAGACACCACTCAAACTTATTCGTCTACTGATGTCATTCCACGCCATCTCCACTGACAGCTCAGAACATGCCACTAAAGTATTAAAATATAAGTATATTTTTAAAAATGTTCCACCTATTTGGTACAATATATTATTTCTTATAATTAGGACGTATACATTATTATTAACATCCTAATTGGGACATGTTTCACCCCATATATTGGCATCATCAGCCAATTACTCACACCTCAAAATCATGAATAATCAGGATCCTGATTATGTTCTAATGACCTGCATTATTCCTAAAGTGTCATGGATGTTGATTAAAAGGTACAATTTCATTTAGTGTTCTTATTTGACTAATTAAAGATTGCTTGCTTGATTTAAAAAAAACACATAAGATAAGTGCTGAAACACTAGTATAAAGAATTAATGGAAATGCATTAAAATGTGCTTAAATTAAAATTATTTGACTGTATTATCAGGTTCTTATACAGTACTTGGTCTTGTTGTCCACTAATTAAAACCTAACTTAATTCACATTTGAACATAAGAACATAAGTCTCCTTTGCACTTCCTTTTCTCCCTTTCCCCAAATCACCACATCATCTGAAAATACCAAAGCATTTACTTCATCACTGCTGATACTCTGTTTTACATGTTTTATGATTTCATCCATCAATATAATAAACAATAATGGTGACAGTGCACTTCCTTGCTTGAGACTTTTTTTGTATTGATAAAATGTTTCATAGTCACCACTCCCCACTTGTACACTGCTTTTACTCTCATGATACATTTTTATCTTGTTAATGAATGATTTTGGTACATTCCTTTTCAGAAGGCATTCCCATACATGTTTTCTCTTAACTGTATCTTAAGCTTTTTCCAAATCCAAAAATCCAAAAATACGAAGATGATTTTCTTGGTCCTTTCCATTATCGTTCACACTGTAAATATCAAGTCTCTTGTTGATCTATTCGGCCTAAAGCCATGTTGTTCTTCCTCTAACTATGTTTCTGTTATATCCCTCAGTCTTTTGTCTATAACTTTCTCCACTTTTAGCCCATGTGATGATAGGGTTATACCTCTATAACTATCGAATTTCTTCCTATTTCCCTTTTTGAACAATGGTACAATGCTTCCTTCTTGCCAATCTTCAGGTATCCTTTTATCCCTCCATATGGCATTGAGATAACCACTGTAGTCCAATGTGTCCTGCTGCCTTAATCATATCAGCATTGAATTTGTCTTTTCCACTTGCTTTACCTTTGGTCATTGCTTTCATTGCCCTTTCAAATTCCAACCATATTATCGGGTTCTCTTCTTTTTTCTCCATTTATTATTTCCATTTCTTATCTCCTTCCTCTGAGCAGTCATCCTCATTATAAAGTTTTTCAAAATACTTTGCCATCACCTTCTGAAGACCCTTTCGTCATGTACTAAAGATCCATCTTCTCTCTCTAATGCCTTGATTTTTTCTTGATTTATTCTTTGCGATTTTATTACTCTGTAAAATAGTTTCTGATTTCCTCGACTATGTTGTTCAATTTTATTGGTAAACTCTCCCCAACATTTCTCCTTTCCTTCCTTGATACTCCCCTTTCCTTGTAGTTTTTATACGTATTTTGCTTTTCCTTATCCATTTCTTTCTTCACCTTGTTCCTTTTATTTCTCTTATTTCTTTTTTTATTTTGTCTGTCCACCACCATGTCTCCTTTCCCTTAACCTTTGCTTTTGTTTTTCTGCATAACTCAATTCCTGCTTCCACAAATGTCTGTCTTAAATTGTCCCACTCTTCTTCACTTCGTATTTTCATGTTAAGCAACTTCCATTATGTACAATCTTCGAATACCATTCTTTCATCTTGATCACTAATACCATCTATAACTTCAGTTTCTCTATAGAGCTTATCTGGTTTTACCAGCACCACATCCAGAATATTCTTCCCTCTAGTTGGTTCCATCACTTTTTGAATCAGCTGCCCTTCCCATATTAACTTATTTGCCATTTGGTGGTCTTGCTTCCTGTCGTTCGCATTACCTTCCCAATTGACATCTGGTAAATTTAAATCACCTGCTACAATCACATTCCTTTCCATATCGTTTCCCACATAGCTGATTATCTTATCAAATAATTCTGAATCAGCGTCATGTTTGTCATCTTCAACTTTTTCATAGCTTACAAATTCTTCTAACCTATCTCTACAATACACACTTCAGTTCTGTGAGAATATTTCTGCATCCATTATATCATTTCTCAGCCATGATTCAACTCCTATTACAATATTAAATTAATTCTATTCCTTTCTTTACAATACTTCTACAGTTCAGCACTAACATTTTTATGTCATCCCTACATGACTTCCAGATCCCTGTACCCTTATCATTGCTCCCTAGATCACCCTGTTTCCCTGAATGTACCTCCCTATAACCCTTTTAAACAAATTTCCTAACTTATGTGTACCACTGTGGTTTAAGCGAAGGCCATCTGAGTGCAGATCCCTATCTCCTATCCACCCATTAGTATCTAGAAATCTCATTCCCAGTTTCCCACATACCCACTCTATAGTCTCATTTAAATCCCCAATCTCGTTCCAGTCAGTATCCCTCCTACACAGTATTCCACTGATAACAATCTCCCCTTCCTTAAACTTCACCTGTGCTGCATTTACCAGGTCCTACACATCCCCAACTTTGTTGGTTATATATATACCTGCTTGCCGTACGTTGTTGGTACCCATATGAAACACTACCATCTTCTCATTTCCATCCTTCTTCTCTTCTACTTTCCTCAACATCTGCCTTAACCTAATTCCTGGATAGCACTCTACCCTGGTTCCCTTTCCTCACACACTTTCCCCACGTCTAACAATGGAAGGCCCGTGACCAGAGCCTCAACCCTACCCACCTCATTTGATCCCCTCCCCTCCTGATCAGTTCCATCTTTCTTCACTGCTGCTGAAGTTACTTCCTCCTCCCTTTTCTCCTTCCCATGACCCTGTTCCACCTGTCTTTTTCTATCCTCTGTTCTACATTTCTCTTTCCTACCTTTTCCTTTCCTCCTACTTCCACACTTCTCAGCAACAGTTCCCTGTTTGTCTTTTTCCCTCTGTTGTTCTACTTGTAGGAACTTGTACCGATTTCCCACAGACACCTGTCCTGAATTCTGATCCTGAATAGAGCCCTTAGCCTGCGGTCTCCTTCCCATTAAAATAAGACCATCTATCTTCTACAATTCCCCCCATTCCTTCCCATTCCTCTTTTACACCTACTGTATCCTGTACATTGTTTGAGGGAGGCCTACTTTCCTTCCTGTCCTCTGAGAGAATCCTAATTTCCCCTTCAAACTCTCAAACTCCTCCCTCATACTCCTTAATGCCTGGCCACACCCACAGCTCCTACACTTGCACTCCTTAGCCATTATTTATGGTATAATGAAAATAAAAGGAAAAATAATATAACTAATTCTGTGCAAAATAAAAATGAAAGGAAAGAAATATTGTCTAGGATAATACACAAAGATCACACGACAATAAGGTAATTAATATAGGCTGTACTACTACTACACTACAATTCTAGTTAGTTATATTAAATTTTTATCCTACAACATCCTGACAGGATGAAAACTGCTGTTAATTCCTGAAAACCAAAAGGAATACACAATTCTAAGCTGCAGTTAAGTCTACCCTAATAACTACAATAGAATTCTAGAAAGAGAGTTACTACAGATACCATACTACACAAATATTTCACAGTAATAGAATAAGTGCACTGATTTCTAATAAGATACTATAATACACTGCAGTAATTTTAAACTACATTCAGATGTAATCTAATTACAACAGGTTATTACTAATCACAGTCAGAAACGGAAATTACAAGTAAAGTTTGAAATTCGCAAGAACTACTGAAAGATTACCAACAAAGCTAAATGCGTAGACAGATTATTATTAGTACTATTTTATCCTACTGTGCTCTAATAGAAATGAAAACTGCCCTTTGGTTAAATGCTGAAAGAGCAAGAGGGCTAACGTACTCAGAGATACACACACGAATAGGCGTATATCAGGCAAGGTACTGTCTAATATATCGTATCTACACTACAG